>NW_026883678.1:0-497319 GCF_032173495.1 Musca vetustissima
TAAAACGCATTTTAATTTTCTGTGGTCTAAAAAGGCATTTTAAGGCCTTTAAACGCTTCTAACGCCTAGAAAACGCATTTTAATTTTCTGTCGTCTAAAAAGGCATTTTAAGGCCTTTAAACGCTTCTAACGCCTAGAAAACGCATTTTAATTTTCTGTGGTCTAAAAAGGCATTTTAAGGCCTTTAAACGCTTCTAACGCCTAGAAAACGCATTTTAATTTTCTGTGGTCTAAAAAGGCAAAAGCTTCTAACGCCTAAAAACGCATTTTAATTTTCTGTGGTCTAAAAAAGGCATTTTAAGGCCTTTATAGGTTTCTATCGCCTAAAAAAGCATTTTAAGGCCTTTTTTTATATATTTACTCCTGAAGGATATAGACCCCAAAGTTGATAGTACATCCAAGGGTGGTTGACCTTTAAATAGATACCAAATATAGTGATGTATCTGTTCGAATATGGGAGTTACACTCAAAAATTTGCAGGTGCTTTACGTATTCAGATATTATTCAGTAACCCATTAGATGGCGGAAATATAGCCTTGATCGCTTTGAAATTTTGTATGAGGTTCCAGTTATGGTCATGGACAATGCCTTTAATTTTCGGTGATGATCAGATAACCATTTTGGCATGAAGTGGACCGAAAACTTAATTTTTTGTTCTAAATGATGTGTGTCAAGTTTCGTGGAAATCGGTTCAGATTTAGATATAGCTCCCATATGTATTTTTTTTTTGGTTTTAATCTGTGTAATAAAATAAAAAAAATGGATTTCGGAAAATAGTGCTTATGTATGTGAAGAGTACTAAATGGTAATAAACATGATATTAGATGTAGAAATAGAGGTGGAATTCGGAACTATAGTACAACAAATTATACAGTATTCACGATTTCCATATGAAATATGTTTTTGTATTCCCTTTTCGCATACGAAGTAGCGGGCACTTTGCTAGTATGTATATAAAAATGAATTGCTGTTCGTTAGTCTCGCTAAAACTCGGGAACGGCTGAACCGATTTATCCGATCTTAGTCTTGAAATGTTTGTGGTGGTCTAGGGAAGGTTTAAAAGGTGAGAAAAAAATCTAAAACCGCGAAAATTTTGTAAAAAAATTTTTTGATAGCACCACGTCGTAGTTGTTATTTTGAGATATTTTGGGCGAAAATTCGTAGCGTATCATTCCTTTAAGCCTACATTTGTCCATTATTGAAAATTTTCAAAATATTTAATTTTTTTCAATTGGATTGACATTGTGTTGAAAAATTTTTTGGGCGGTACCCCGAAACATGTGCCGATTACAACCAATTCTGTTGAAAAAAATCGTCAAAAATTCTCATATTGCGAGGTACCCTTATATGGGGACTACCCTAAATAGTGAACTAATATTGAATATTTTCAATACCAAATATCCTGGGAGTAGTAAAAATGTATGTGAAAATATCATAGCACTACCTCAAATCGTGAAGTGTAGAAAAAGCTAACTTAATATTGGGTTATCGTTATGGGAATTATACATCAACAATATTGCTATGCAAGACATCGTTTGCCGGGCCTGCTAGTATAACATATATTTAACGATCTCCTTCAATAAAAGAAGTAAGTTGACACACACTTCTACTTACTTATTATAAAGTGTAACTCACCTTCTTAATAGCAGAGCCTTTCATCCCCGTGTCATGCCAAATTATTATTCGATATGGGTTTGGCACAATCGGCACATTTCGTCATCATCAAAGACATTTGCCGCATCCCGAAACTAGGAGATCAGAATTAATGGATCATTACTATGAGACATAAAGTATGAGTGAGATTTTGGGGTGGTATATAAATTTTCGCCTGCGTGCATTTTAGAGAACATCAATTGTTGTATGCAGTTTTGGGTTAGGATACGAAAAATAAAGATACGTTTGATTAACGGTTACAATATTTTTGTCAATGAGAAGTGAATAAATTTTGTTAATACTAAATTTGAGATTTTTTATCGTATACAACCAATTCGATTAACAAATAACATGTACCTAAAACCACAATTTCAAGACATTATGGTATTCATTCATCTCGCCTACTTCATCCACTTCTATACAGAATTCCTTCAGTTTATAAATACTACTTTATATCCTAAAACAAAGGCAATGTACTCTATGAGAGCTGAAGAAAAATTATGACTCATGTTGATCATATATTTTTTTAAATTTAATTCTAATAAAAATGTATCCTAGTAGAGAGCGTACTTATTTCCAAAATTAATTCCAAATATGAAATATAGTATCATCGAAATCCAAATTTAGTACAAATTTCTCTAACTACTTACCTCAACAACTAAATTGAAATCATTTTTCCCAATTTCAGGAATCCAGCCAGATTAATTCACCATAATCCAAATTGTACCAAATTTAGTCCAATTTACTGCGAATATCCAAAACGTCCTATATACCACAATCCTACACTTCAACAGTAATCTTAATTATAAATTTCAGGATTCCAGCTCTATCCGTTCACCAAAATCCTAATTCTATCAAATTTGGTACCATTTAGTACGCATGAGTACAAATTTCCAAAACTACATCTATACCACAATCCTCTCTCTAACTCTAACTGTAATGTTAATTTCAAATTTGATCATATTTCCCAATTTAATGTTTCCAGGCCTATCGGTTCACACAGATCGAAATGTACCAAATTTAGTACCATTTATTATTTGTATTTATTATAATGAACATATAAAACTTTCTAGATACACTCCAACATTTACAGCTCTATCGGTTCACTTAAATCCAAATTGTAACAAATTTAGTACATATAAGTACAAATGTCCATTACTACTTACACAACACACTCCAATTGTAATCTTTATTCCAAATTTCAGGATTTCAGCCCCATCGGTCCACTTAAATCAAAATTCGTAGACTTAAGTATA
Organism: Musca vetustissima; assembly: GCF_032173495.1. Lineage (NCBI taxonomy): Eukaryota > Metazoa > Arthropoda > Insecta > Diptera > Muscidae > Musca > Musca vetustissima. Next base: position 2,910 of record NW_026883678.1, read on the forward strand.
CATATCCACCACATCCCAATTAAATTGTACCGAATTTTGTACCTTTTCAGTACTTCAAAAACTGCCTCTTTATATCGATTCGCACTCCAAATTTCAGTTTTTAGCTCTATCCGCTCACATGCTATGATATTGTACCAAATTTTGTACATTTTAGTTCCAACACTTCACGTACACTTCATCAGTAATCCTCATTCCAAATTTAAGAGTTCAGGCTACGCTGGTTTGCCAAATACAAATGGTATCATATTTAGTACTTGTAGAACTTTTCGTGCCGTTCTAGTACGAATTTCCAAAAACCCAATTTTATCTGACACTTTCGGACTTAGAGTGACGTCCCGAATTTAAACATTCTAGTTTCAGCCATTTCGTCTGGGCGTTGATGAATCGTTAAGCCTCTCAGTAAATCAGTCAATCCCTTTATTATTCTCGGTTTCAAAAATTTAAATTTCTTTTTTTTTATTTAATTCAAATCTACACTAAATTCAACTTGAATCCAATTTCCGAATTTGAGATTTTTTTAAGTATTTGAATATATGCATGTACATAAATAATTACTATGGTTTATATCAACACAAACATCATTAATTTATGTAACGCGTTTCTTCTAATTTCAGACTCCCGGCTTTTCTATGCAAATTCTCCATAACATTTACATACTAATGAACCGGTTACCCACCATTGTAATAAATATCATTCTCATTGTCATTTTCCAGTTCTTCTCGCATTTCTATTGCAATCGGTTGTCGCAATGAATTTTCTCGTGGTCGGTTTCGCGAAATCGGTGTGCGGTTCGGTAAAATAAGAAAATATTTATTAAATTTGATTGTGAAAAATATTATTGTGAAAAATATTAAGTGAAAACATTAAATTAAAGTGAAAATAATTCACATTTCTATTAGAAAACAATCATTCAAATTATCATCATACAAATGCACATTCTTGCCGTATTGTGCTCCCGTGTTTTTTCATGTGTTGTGTTTTAGAATTCGTAGTTGTTGTTGTTGTATTGTGGCTACTCTCATGAGAAAGAGAGACGTAAACAAGACTTGATTGCAGTTTCTTAGACTCGGTTCGCTGTAGTGCAAAAACAAAAATGATGTCGTCGTCGTTCGTTATCGTGTTGTCGTATTGATCTTTCGTTTGTTATTCCTTCTTCGGTGCTAATGAGAAGGAGAATATCTACAGGCCAATAATGAAATGTATGCCAATAATGAAATGTATGCCAATAATGAAATGTATGCCAATATTGAAATGTATGGTAAGTTTTATGTTTTGTTATTTACATAGATGGTAGTTTACTGAGGTAATTAATTAGGGGCAGAATATTTCACGATGTTTATTAAAGTAACAAATTCAAGCAGATTACCAGTAGTCGGCAGGTAGGTGTGAATATTATAACCGACGTAATAATTCATTTTTTAGGAAAATATAATTTCTAAATCCACATAATCAACGTTCATAAATATGAGAATTTATTTGTCTGATAATTTTCACTACAACTTTTGGCAATATTTAGAGCCGTGGCTCTATGAAATAAATAAATATCACATATAAGGGTTTGGGAGATGCTATTAAGGATTCAGCAGGAGCAAAGTTAAACTTCCATATGGTGGATCGAAAGTGGTAAAATTTTTAAAAGTTAAATTAATCAAATTATTTTCAAAGTTCCGGAAATACCGAATAATGGGTTGTCCGTTAATATGGGGCTTACCCCGAAAATTAACCCTTTGTGGCCCAATGTTGCCCACAGGCAACAAAATGCTTTAGAGCTTATATTAAATATGTAGCTAGTAGATATACCTTCTTTGGATTTCATACGTCAAGACCTAATTTTGTTAAAGTTATGAGCTTCTCAATATAGAGAAGAGGGCAAAAAATGTGTACAGTACTAATTTGTGTATACAGTCCAAATTATTTAAATCGCTTCGTATTCGAAATGTACGAATTCTGCCTTCACAATTATTTTTGATTCTTGTAAAACGGAATATAGAGAATAATTTAAAATGATTTTTTCGTCGATTTTTCATTTGGGTTTCTTGATATTGGGCTTTTATTTTTCAGAAAGAATGTACTGTATCTCCCGAATGCAAGGATGTAGCAATGTAAAATTTTGTCCATATCCTATCTAGGATAGCTGCATTAAATCTGTGAACAGAAAATTGTTCTATGATAACGGAAAAAAATTCGGGGCTCAAAGGGTTAAGTCAATATTAATAGTTTTTGGTACGAAGATTTCACAACCAATACGAATTCAAAATACAAAAATTACTGTTAAAAACGCGCTAAAAATCCCCGAAAATATAGTAATTTAGGGAATACCGTTATATGAAGGCTAACCTAAAAAGTGGACAAAAATTGATCATTGTTGGTAGGATAAACAATAAAAATCCAAAATATCAGCCAATTTGGTGGAAGGCGGGACTAATATCTTCCAATTTTATTACCAGTATGCTATGTTAGAAAAAAATCAATTTTAATTTTTTCATTAAATTTGTACATGCAATTTTCAACGACTATTTCCATATTATCGGCAATAACTTTGAAGTTTATAAACTGTCGCAGACGGTTGGCAAATTCTGGACAGAGATCATATCAAGCGTCGATTGGTGCTACAACCATTATAACATCCTCTGTCAATCTGGAATCCTTTTTTTTAGAAAAATCATTTTTGAGTTTTAAATACGAAATTTTTGCTTATTATCTTCAAACTACTAATAAGGAGGAGTTGGACATTCCACAAGGACATTCAGCATCCTGCAACTGAGCTGGTTCTTTATGTGGCGGCTATGTTAAAACGTGGGCTCATTTTGACGATATTGTGCAAAGAAGTTTTTCAACCACCAAACATTTCCATACGGTTTCCACATATAAATTACAGAAAAACTATTTTCGATTATATTCCTATAGTTCAGTGTATTTCTGGCATCCTGGTATATGTTTCGCTAAATTTCTTTGATGTTAAAATATGCCGCTTGGCCATGTGCCATCAGCGTTTAATTTTTTCTTACACCACGAGGGATGCCGTATATAATGCAGATCGAATGGATGTTCGTAGACATTGAGAAATAGGTCTGAAGTTAAATTCTTTGTGCATGTCGCACAGCGTTTAAAATAGAAGTGTCGAAGTATTAAAAATGTCTATGTCGTCTATAGATTGCGTTTAGGTCATATATAAGGATTCTTCTCAGCACCTCCATGAACACACATTAAATACTCATCTGTAATATTCCACTTAACTCAGTTCGAGCTGATAGCTCGTCTATAAAGTCTTGCTCCTTCAGGTCGTCCATAGAGACTCGCCGCTTCAGATCCTCTATAAAAAAAACTCCATTATTGATAATATCTAAGACCAGACCAGATTGAAAAGTGCTTTCAATTTGCGTAAACATTTTTTAGATTTTTCGTTTAACCTGTCTTAAGATAGTAATTTTACTTTTCCAATATATAACACTCTTATCGATCCAGACAAAACAATTTATTTTCAGAAAAGACATACAAATTCGTTATGTTTTTTAATTCCCTACAATTCTTACCACTCCATTTTGGATTTCTCAAGCTGCTTTTTCTCAATAATCCATAGTAAAAAACAATCCATTTAGTTCTCTCCCTCATTTAGGTCGTACAAAGATACTTCTAGCTTCTCTATAAAAATCCTTTATTGATATTACCTAAGACCAGGAAGCACGTCTTAATTTTCGTTGACAATTGTTTGTACTAAATTTCGCCTAATGATTTGTGGTCAAATTGTAATGAGGGTTATGGTCCTCATTTTCCTATGCCACTTACCTTAGCTTTTATGCAACCATATTATCCAATACAAATTTTTTCTGGAGCTCAATCACCAAGAATTTTTTATTTGTTTCTTTTTGCCAGCGTTTACCACCCCAAATATTTGTATCCATAGTTTATAGAAGTCGCCTCAAAACTTAATTTTCTGTCTTAATTTCAACAAATTCTGATCTCCTAGTTTTTGGATGCGGCAAATGCCTTTGATGGTGACGAAATATGCCGCTTGTGGCAAACCCATATCCATTAATAATTTGGTATGGTTCAGGGGTGAGTAGCCATGCATTTAATACGGACGAAATGTAGTGAATGTGTCATCTACATTTTTTTCGTTTCCTCCACAATTTTCTGATGATATCCTAATAAAAAATGCGAGGAGCCGTCATCTTAAACGTTTGGTTTTTTTCAACTTTTGATTTTTCTATTTTCACCTTAAACTTCAATCCACGAATTTCTGGGTTTCCACAAAAAAACCAGTCTGTTTCCGCAACTCATGTTGTACAGTGCAAATAAATTCATGATATATCTGCATATATTGAAACTACATCCTCATTTAAGAATTTTTACTTACAGCAAAGAAAATACTTCTGATCTCCTATTTTATGATGACAATATTACAAATACTGTAAAATATTTATCTTTCTTAGTTCTCTGCATTTAACCCCCTGTATGACTTTTTCTATTTTTATATTCCTATCTTGTCAGCCTAATATATCCAGCTGCCATTTTCTTTGAAATGGAAATTTTACCATGCTTCATATCCTTCTGTATCCCTCCACTACATTCCTTCCGGATGTGGTTCACGATGACATGGAAAATGACGGAAAAACTATTTGCAATTAGTTGTTCAAAGTTCCAAATGTTTTTCTGGTGTCCTGGTATATCTTTCGGTAAACTTCTTTGATGTAAAAATATACCGTTTGGCAAAGTGCCATCATTGGGTAGTTTTCCTGTTTTTCAACAAATAAGGGATGAAGCAAATTATGCAGATCGAATGGAAGTTGGTAAACGCATAGAAATAAAGGTGAAGTCTACAGATGTGTGCCAGCATTGCGTTCAATGTAGATTTAGACCTAAGAAGTTAGGAACAAATTAATATTTAAATTATTTTAATGGTATTAGATAAGGGTATCGGTGAACAAGGGTAACCACATTTACCAAAGTAAATTAATAATCAGACTCACACATTTATTGACATTTTTAGTTCGTCTATTAAAGACTCCTTCAGATCGTTTATAAAGACTTTCTTCAGGTTATCAATAGACACATTTACTTGGCTCAACTATGAAAAATAACTTCAGCTTATCTATGGAAACTATCTATATTTTATCCTGCAAATTGATCAATTCGCCCAAGCAATTTTAATTCCGTATTACACACGCCAATTGTTTGATTTCTTCAAATTTGTATTCAGCTCTTACCACTGCCTCAGCTATGATATCCATAGTTTCAAGATATTGCCTGAAAACTGTAGTTTATTTTTTCCAAACAATTCTGATCTCCTAGTTTCAGGATGCGGCAAACGTCTTTGATGGCGACGAAATGTACCGCTTGTGTCTAACCCATATCTAATATTAAATTGGCGTAACACAGGGATGAACGACTCGACATTAAATATGGAGGGTGGAAAACAACAAGCATTTTTTCACTCCGTTGTCAAGAATATCATTATTTAATATACGATATTCTGATAAAAAAAATGTCGGAGAATTATTTGATGTCTATTCAAATAAATGACACATTATTATTTCTTAGCTTCTTGAACTTTACTTTTTTAACTTAAGGTTTCCCCAGATAATTTTTCCATAATCCATAAATACTGCATCATATAAATCCCCATTAAAATGTGGTTTTTTAAGTTTCAAGCCCAGGTAGGCTTTTCTGGTGGTCCAATATATACTGCGTCGGTTTTTTTTTTTGTCAAAATTAAAATCAGAAATGCAGTATCATAACTAAAGAAATTTCGTGTCAAAGTTAAAACCTCCGTATCCAACCCTGCTACTATGTTAGAAAAAATCACGTATAGTATGTTGGGGTCATATTATGACCCACATATTTTGCTAAGAGAAAAATAGAGCCGATGTATGTACACACAACTAAAATAGTCTCAGTAGTTATTGTCAACAGTTGTATACCTTAAGCCTATGACATATCGGTACCAGAAGGAATGTACCCATAATCTCATCTTTGACATTGATCTGAGTTTGATAAAAATATCATATGAAGTATGGAAGTACTAGAAGGTGGTTAGGTACGGCAAAGTTCGGATCAAAGCACACATTCCACTCACTATATATTGGATTATCAAAATGTTTAACATTACATAGAAAAGGGCCGATTTATCCCGCCTTGGACAAGATATATGCTTGGTAAAAGTATTACGACGTGCATTGTTTCGATTAAATCGAAACTCAATTCGATTGATATTTAATTTACATCTTTGGGGGAAATTACCAGAATGAGTGGACCGATAAGCCCCATCACCGACAATGATCTAGGTCTGGTATAAATATATCCGATGTGTCAAGTTTGGATGAAATCGGATACTACATTAGGTTCATACGAGAATGACAAAAATTGTCATGTGTTGACTTTGGGAAGGAGGCAGTCTTTTTATACCCTACACAACTATGTTGTCAGTGTATTATAGCTTTGTGCAGCCCCAAAAGTTTGTAACGCCGCGAAATATTGGTCCTAGACCCACCTTTAAGTATACCGGTCATATTTCGACTAGCTGAGTCGATCTAGACATGTGTGTCCGTCCGTCCGTCTGTCCATTATAATTTGTAAACACGATACAGGCCACAGTTATGGACCAATCTTCATGAAATTTTGCATGTAGGATGGGTTTTGGCCAATGAAGACCCCTATTGTTTTTGGGAAAGATCGGTTAATATTTAGGGGATGAAATGGACCATATACTAAATTTTTGTCGGTTTTTCTGGTCGCTCCAGAGGCCGCAATAATGGCCCGAACATCGTGAAATGTTGCATGGAGAAGGAGATCGGGCCAACGAATAAGCATGCCTGTTTTGATAAAGATCGGTCAATATTTAGCGGGTCAAATGGACCCTGACTTTTGTGTGAAAAATGATAAAATTTGTATTCTATAGCGTATATATTTACCCCTGAAGGACATAGACCCGAGAAAATGATAGTATATCAAAGAGGAGTGATTGACCTTCAAATTGATGCCAATAATATTGTCGTATGTACTCGGATGTGGGAGTTACACCTAAATATTTACAGGTATCTCCGTATTCGTATATTATTTAATAAACCATTATCACTCTAGAGAGCGGAACTATAGCACTGATCGCTTTGAAATGTTCCATGAGGTTCCAGTTATGGTCAAGGACAACGTCTATAATTTTCGGTGATGATCAGATAATAATTTTGGGATGAAGTGGACCGAAAACTTTTTTTCGATTCGATATATATAGGCTACAATTATAAGCCAAACATTACAAAACAACCCACGGTGAAGGGAGTATGGACAAGTAATTAGAAAGTCTGTACTGAATATTGGTAATATTCGGAAAATATGTCAGTATAAGGAAGAGGTGCTGTTGACCTCTAATCGGGCAAGAGAGTGCAACTATCACGAAATATTACCCACGCCCGGAATAAAAATCCGCAGAAAAATAGAGTTCTTTAGTAGTTGTGTAGGGTATCGTATGGTCGGCCCCGTCCGACTATACTGCTCCGCTCACTGGTTTTCATTTAGCTTTGTCTCCCAATTTGCACAAGTAATTTTGGAATTTTGGCAAAACACAGTATCAGTCTGTAATCCAGGCCTCCATGCCAAGTTTACTTGGGATATATAATTTGAATGGGCATATGCTCCGGAAAGGAATAAAGTGTCCATCTGATCTTTGAACACTTTATTCTGATCTTTGTCAAAAAATCAGTGTTATGTTATGTTATTATAAAAAATAGTCCTGAAAATAAAAATTATTCTTCCTTAAGCAAAAAATTAAGGTCTCCGCAATAACCATTTCACTATCATTAGTTTATAACATAAGGGATCATAAAATGACCCTAACATGTTATATGTATCCACTTTTAATTATATCCCACAAGTAAGAAATAGCGAGATGATAAATACGATTTGGATCATCAACAGACTTCAACGTAGTACCAGGTTTAAATTACTTTCTTTCAGAATCTACATAGATATATTTATGTAATTGCCTAATATACACTATCGTAAATTTCGTTTCTTTTGAAGATAATTTATATGTGACGAACATATATATTTTTAATCAATGATATATCTATCGTACTTCACACCCTTAGTCATTTCCATATAATACATTTTTCCTTTTGGTGCACTTCATTGGTGAGTACTACAAATATTTCCTTCCGGTTCCGGCTCTATTAGAGATGGAAAAGATGGAAAAACTATTTTCAATTACCTCTCCATTCGTTATTGTTTTTCTGTCAGCCTGGTATATATTTCGCTAAACTTCTTTGATGTTAAAAATATGCCGCTTGGCAAAGTGCCATCATTGTGTTGTTTTTCTTTTTTCAAATCAATTAGGGATGAAGCAAATTATGCAGATCGAATGGATGTTAACACTAGAACGCCGAAGGCGGTCATTTTGACCGCTTTCCAATTTCAAGTACAAAAGCAACTGTGCATTTAATGACACTTTTTTTAAATTTGTTGAATTTTTTATAATAAACGTAATTCTATGAGGTACAAAAAGTCACCATATTAAAAAAAAAGTGTCATTTAATGCACAGTTGCTTTTGTACTTGAAATTGGAAAGCGGTCAAAATGACCGCCATCGGCGTTCTAGTGTTAATAAACACGAAAAACTAGGGGTTGAAGTAAATTATTTGTGAGTGACAATTTGCGTGCAACCTATCCATCTAAAAAGTCTTAGAAATTTTGAATACTAATATTATGGTAATGGTTCGTATTAAGAAGAATCTGAAACGAAAATATTGCAACCAACTTTTCGGTTATATTAAGACTTTATTTTCAGTCCATCTATATAGGTCATTTACTTCAGAAATTCTATAAAGACTCACTTCCGTTCTGACTATTTTTATAATTTTAATATAGCTCTCAGGATATTTTCTCAAATCGATTCCATTTTAAAAATTATTCTCATCTCCTAGTTTCAGGATGCGGCGAAATGTGACATTTTAGACTAAAGCATATCGAATATTAATTTCGCATAAGTGGTGAAATTCACGGCATTTAATATGGATGGTGAAAATAGGCAAGCATTTGTTAGATTTCATTTAAGAATATCCTTACTTACATATGCTACCTACCCTGATAAAAAATGCCGGAAATTTATTTAACGTCTCTTCTCTTCGCACAATATTATTTCTCAGCTTGTCAAAATAGTTTTGATTTCTCAAGCTGTTTTTCATCTATAATCTATAGTAATCATTCATTTTCCCCTCCATTCTTCAAGTCGTCCACAGAGATGGCCTGTCAGAAACAGTGACGTAAGTGACATACATTTCCGACGTATAATACATACGTCGGAAACCTACACAAATCCATTAGGTTTTTGACAAAATAGCTATTTCCATTAATCAATTTGGAAATTACGCATGCTTTACTCAAATTAACATAAAATTTCAAAATTTTCTTCTCAAAAAAATTTAGAAATTTTTATCAGTTCTACTAAGGAATAGTCAGATATATGTAAAAATAATATATATTCTTGAACATAAATGTGTATGCTGATAATATTGAAATAAATGACGTTTACTACATTTATTACATGTTTATACAGGTATATGACGTTTTCGACGTTTACACCTTTTTGGCAGTCGAAAACCTAAAAATTCGTCACACGGACCATCCCTGGTCGTCCATAGAGACTTCCCGCTTTTAGCTCCTCTATAAGAAAAATGTTGCAAATTTTTGCAACATTTATTCAATAAAAAACTGTTTCTGGGCACAATCCTCAAGTGTTTTTACCCAGCATTTACCACCTCAAATAATTATATCCATCGGTTATAGAAATCGCCTTAGAATTAAATTTTCTATTTTATTTTCAATTAATTCTGGTCTCCTAGTTCCAGGATGCGGCAAATGTCTTTGATGGTGACGAAATGTGCCGCTTATAGCAGAGTCATATCTAATAATACTGAGGCATGATATAGGGGTGAAAATACTGCACACATCATCCACTGGAAAACAGTGGATGATGTGTCATTTTCATTTATTTGTTCTTTTCCACAATGTCCTGAAGATATCCTAATAAAAAAAATGCCAAGGTGTCGTCTTTATAACATCTTGATTTATCTATTCTTACCTAAAAATTGAATCCACGAATTCGAATGATTCCACAAAAAAACCACATATAAAATCCAGTCTGTTTCCGCTACTTATTGTTTGCAGGGCAAATAAATCCTGGAATCTAATATGTGCCAAATTACTTTAGGCTTTCTCATGTACTAGGTGGTATATATATTGAGAACGTAATGAAACTAGCTTCGCCTTTAAGAATTTGTTCTTACATCAAAGGAAATACTTCTGATCTCCAATTTATGATGATATTGCTACAAATACTGCAAAATATGTATCTCTCAGTTTGTTCTCTGCATTTAACCCCATATTTCTATATTTTGCTAGCCTACTATATCCAGCTGCCATTTTTTTGAATTTGAAATGGTAAAATAGCGGAAATGTTACTATGATTCATATCCTTCTTTATCCCTCCAACACACTACTTCCATTTGTAGTTCACGATGCCTTTTAAAAGGACAAAAAAAAAACAATTTCCAATTATTTTTCCATACTTCATTGTATTTATGACAGCCTGGTATATGTTTCGCTAAACTTCTTTGATATAAAAATATGCCGCTTGGCAGTGTGCCAGCGTAGTCTAGTTTTCCATATTTCTAACCAATGAGGGATGAAGCAAATTATGCAGATCGAATGGATGTTTGTAAATGTGGAGAAATAGGGGAAGTTTTATTATGTGTGTGACTAATTCCGTTTGATAAACACATTGCCATAGGAAGTTAGATATTTATAAGGATGCGTTTTATCCTTTTAAAGCCATATAAGGTCAACCACATTTATTCAAGTAAGTCTCCTTTAATTGCAAAATCAGAATTACTTGTTCAATGGTATTTCGAATCGCAGTCGTAGGTACCTATCGGTACTCCTATAAAGACTCTAATCTTTAGCTAGCCTACAGAGACTCTTCAACTCGTCAATAAAAACACCTTTTACCTTGAAGCTGTGCATCATTTTTTCATTTTGTGTGTAAAAAAACTTCGCTTAACAATTTCCAAGTTTTATTACTAAGGAGACCAGATACACAAATTCACAGGTATGTCTCAAATAACACGTACTCCAACAATTGACGAAATTATGAATGTTGAAAAATAAAATCGATAAATTCACCTTTGTCACGAAAAATATCGATCCTGAAAAAATTGTTACATTTAGAGTACATAGTTTTTTTTTTAAATCGTGCTGATTTTGTCACCCCATTTTAATTCCATTCCACATTTTTAAGACACTGTCCCAAAATTTTATTTTTCCTATTCTCATTTCATAACAATTCTGATCTCCTAATTTCAGGATGCGGCAAATGTCTTTGATGTTGACGAAATGTTCCGCTTGTGTCGAAACGATTTCTAATATTAATTTGGCATAACACAGGGATGAATAGGCCTACATTAAATAGGGAGTGTGTAAACTAGTCAAACATTTAAATTATTTTTCACATTTCAATGCTGGTATCCTGGTATACGATTCGCTAAACTTCTTTGATGTGAAATTATGCCGCTTGGCAAAGGGTCATCATAGTTTAGTTTTATTTTTTCCAATCAATTAGGGGATGAAGCAAATTATGCAGATCGAATGGGTGTTAGAAAACATGGACAAAGGGGGGTGATATTACTTGTGAAACAGCCAATAATGTTCAAATTTAGTTCCGTAGATTCCGTTCAGGAAATTTTGATGTTAAAGGTGCAACTCGCACAGGTAGCCCGGTTGATAAAATCGGAGATATGATCGAGAAATGCTTTAAAAATGGCAACAACTCATACAACAAAACGGTGCATATTTGGCCCAAATCGGACATTCCGAATCACGTTAAATAAAGTCCAATAGTTCATATATGAATACGTAAGCACCGGAAAATATTAAGTATAACATCCGAGTACATACGACAATATATCAATTTAAAGCTCAACCAGTTCTCTTGGATACATATATACGCTATAGAATACAAATTCGTTTTGGCCATAATTGCGGCCTCTGTAGCGACAAGAAAATCACAAAAACTATAATACCTTGACAACCACTGGGTTTCTATTCAACACTTTGAAGACATTGTCCTGAAATTTTAATTTTTCTATTTCAAAACAATTCTGATCTCCTAGTTTCAGGATGCGGCAAAGGTCTTTGATGATGACGAAATTTGCCGCTTGTGTCGAAACCATATCTAATACTAATTCGGCATACCATAGGGATGAACGGCACTACATTAAATATGGAGGGTGAAAAATAGATTAGCCTTTAAAATATTTTCCACATTTCAATGTGTTTCTGGCATCCTGGTATACGATTCGCTAAACCTTTTTGATGTTAAATTATGCCGCTTTTCAAAAAACCACCGCAATTCAGTTATCTTTTTTCACCTCAATTGGGGATGAAGCAAATTATGCAGATCAAATGGGTGTTAGTAAAAATGGACAAAGAGGTGAAAAATCTTATTCTTATTGGGCATGAGAGTCAATAGGTCAATGTTCGGAGATATGGCGACCCTATTATACATGAAGAGATAGCTTCATATCTTGATTTTTATGTATGTTATATAGTTTCTTAAATTCCATTTACAAAAATTTTGTTCGCCCGATTTTAGGTGTGGTCCTTCAAGACGAAAAATCGATATTGAAAGGTTTTAATGGTTTATTCTCAAATTTTACCAGTTTCTTTTCACTAAATCCCTATATGAATGTATTTCAAAAAATTCAGTACACATTCCATACTATGTACAACTATCGAATTCATCCGATTTATTTTCTAAAATCATATATAGTTATGTCAAATACATCGAAAAAGTTAATTTTGTGAAAGAAAAAAGCAGTTGTTTAAATTTTTGAACCGAATAATTAGATAATAAAATCGATGATAGTACGGTTCAAACCTTTTAGTACGTTTGTTTACATTTCTAATAAGTATTGAAATAGGTTTTATTATCTGAATATACGGTACATTTTTCCACGAAATATATTTTTTGCCATATTTGGCATACCTATATACGTTTTTAGAAAAAAAAAATTCCGACGAATCCGACAGTTCTTCATAATAAAGAATTTATACTGACAAGGAGCGGGTGAAATTGAGAGTATAAAATTGAAATCTCGCCTTTGAGGACTCCACCTACAATCTTATGAGCTAATTTTTTTTAGAATATTGGGAAAATAAAAAATCGCATCTTGTGATAATTGGATCCAATTTAATAACTTAAGAACGGAAAGGGCTCACAATGAATCGGTTTAGAAGGACGAAATGTTATACAGAAAAAATCCTCAATCGATTTTACCACAGATCCTCAATCGATTTTACCACAATACATACAATATCTACAAATCAAGATATGAAGCTATCTCTTCAAGTATCAAAAAATGTGTCACGCCATATCTCTCTAAGGTCTTTTAATTGCCAATAGGAATTTTCCACCACTCCAGACCATGACTTTTGTCTCACAGTGCAATATAATAATGTTATGAACTATCATTTCATAACCACCCTTTACCAAAAAAAAAATCGTTACCTCCCCAAAAATTGTATTTAAGACTACAAATTTTATTTTCTATTTTAAGTTCCAAAAATGCTGTTCTCCTAGTTTCCCATGCGGCAAATGTCTTTGATGGTGACGAAATGTGCCGCTTGTGGCTAACCCAAATCCAATAATAATTTGGCATGACACGGGGATGGAAGTTATTGCATTTAATAGGGATGGTGAAAATTGTGCGTGAAATTTCAATTTATTTTTTTATTCAAAAAGAAGATCACTACATACACATATGTACTACATTTTTAAGCACGTAGCCAGCGTATGATATGACGAAGATTTTTTTTGAATGGCTTTTTAAGTTTTTCTCCAAATAACTTATTGTTGATTTTTATATGTCTCAATGAATTTATTATTTCATTCATGAGACCCTAATTAAATCCCTGGTATCCTTTTCAGGCAAAAAACTGGTTTCCTGATTTTAGGGCAAATATAATTGACATATATCGCTTTACATTAACTGAGTATACTCTATAAGTTGAGTAGAAGCTAAAGAAATAGTTCATGCTCTGAAAAGGAATCTCATATAACAGAAGAACTAATTCTGATATCCAATCGTATCATGAGATTACCATACATGTTAGAAAATAAGAATATAAATAAAAGTCTCTATAAAATTTCAAATTAACTTGTGGGTTTATATCTTCTGCAATTCTGATCTCTTAATAAACCTGTGGCCATTTTCTTTGAAATTGAAATATGCCGATTCTAATTGTAATTTATCATGGAAATCAGGGATTCAATACAATATCTACGAAATATGTTATTGTCAAAATGAAGGGTAATTTTTCAACACCAGAATTTCCATTGTTCTTGAGTCTATGCTATGTCCTGCAGAAAATCTCAATTGTCATGCAGGCGGCATATGTCAACTTCAAAGAATTTATTTGCACAATATAATAGGAGATCAGGAAAGGAATGTCAAAATATAGAATTTTTAAGTAAACCAAAAGAAAATGGAAATAAATGTCTCCAATTCATATTCCCACAGTTGGAAGTGGCACCAACAATTATTTCAATATTTGAAACATTAATCTTTATTGATCAATTTAAGTGGAACAGGAAACAGATGTTTGAAATTTCTTAAGATACCTTTTACCCTCTCTATTAAGTGAGTGTCCCTTTCATCCCTGTGTTATGCCACATTGTTATTAGATATGCGACAAGCGGCACATGCCGTTATCATCAAAAACATTTGCCGCATAGAATACTAGGTACTCATAATTATTTTGAAACTAACATTTTGAATTGAAATCTCAAATAAAAAAAACGAATTGGAAATGTATTTATTTGAGGGTAATTTTTTGAACCACTCCCTATAGTTAACCAACCCCAAAAGCAAAGTGTGGCACATATCACGTCATCAAAAACATTTGCCGCATCTGCAAACTAGGGAAGCAGAATTTGTTGGAAATTGGAATAGAAAATAGAGATTAGAAGAAATTACAAAAAATAAAAAAATACGTGAATGGTGAATTCTTTTGGGGTGGTATGTGCTGCATGAAAATTCTAAACTAACCGTAATGATCTATCCACACCACGAGATAATCGTTCGAGATTCCATAAAATATATTTATTCTTAATCAGAATGTATTTCTATGTGGATTCAACTGTCCGTATGTTGACATTAGAATCGCAATATTAGAGTAACTTTGGGTAATGTGGACTATGCGTTTAATGTGGACCACCCCCCATATCTAAGAAAATGCTTGAAATATGTCAATGCCGCATATATAAATGTTTTCCTAATTAGTGAAAACAAGCATCAAACTTGGTTTTAATAAATAATAGCAACTTTGAAAATGTTGTAGGAAAAAATGTAGCTCTAATTGTAAAAGTTTAATTTCAAAAATTTTTAGCGCAATAGTCGAACGTTTTTGCAAAATAGTCGAACACTTTTTTTTTTGTCGAATATAAAGCAGTTATGTGGTTTTCTAGTTTTATATACGTTTACGCTGTAATTACAATCGGTGATTTTTAATTTTTATTCATTTTTGAAGCCGATAATTATTTTTAAGTAAAAATATTCAATGTCGGGTAATGTGGACCACTATAAAAATTGGAACCTTTACATGAGGACGAGTTCGAAACACGGGCGCATTTAATATGCGAGGGGGTATTCTATCCTCTGAAAACTCGATATGTGAAATTTCAGGTGCTTCGGTTGGATAACGAATCAAGGATCTTCAAAATAGACAAATATATATAATGTTTGACCTGGATAGGTAGCTCCAAATTTTTGAAATTTTGGGAGTTGGGGTGCTCCAAATTTTTGAAATTTTGGGAGTTGGGGTGCTCCAAATTTTTGTAAATTTGCTATATTTGGGATTCTCATTGGATGTTTAATCTTTCTATTCCAAAATTATCCATATCGGTCCCCGTTTTCGTGCACTCTACATATACTTTACTTACTTAGATGGCTAGTGACAGAACAGTTGTTCTATAAGCCGAGCTTATGAAAGATTTCCAAGCGCGTCGGTCTTGTAGGCATCTCATCTAAATTGAAAGGCCAGCATCCGAAATGTCGTCTTCTACTTGGTCTTCCCCTTCTGCGGGAGCAATCACTTTGCTCGCTTTTATATGCCTTTTGAGCTCATCCATTCTCAAACATGACCTAACCAATGTAGTCGCTGCAGCTCGATCCGCCTGTCTACGTCGATGTCCGAGAATTTGTGGCACATCTCATGGTTCATTCGACGATCATGGCAGCATCTGTTGGCCAACACATTCTTCTTCGGATTTCAAAGTATATAAAATCGTTAACTGCCTCGAAACTGTAGATTTCAAGTTGGTACTATCAGCTTCATTTAAGGGAACCCCCCCCCCCCCATTCTCGATTTTAATTTTTCAAGATTTTCAATGGGCTGGTAAATGAATACAAATGCTTGTTAAGGTTTGCAACTTTGCACATATATAATGGAAGATTTACAAGAGAAGAAAAGTAATTTACCAAAAAATTTTGTTATTGTTTTGTTGTTGTTTTTTGTAATTAAAGAAAAGTTCTTTTTTTGATGGCGGGCATGATAACTCCTCACTGAAACATCGGAATCCGAAAATTCCAACGGTGTTAGAAAGAGTACATGTCTGGCTCTCGTATGAACTAGGATTATTGACTTCGCTCTAAAATTAACAAAATGGCGGACCTTTGAAAAAATATTTTTGGAAAATCGCCGATTTTTTTTACCAAAAACCAGGTTAAAATATAAGGAAGATCTTTACCGATTGGTTTTATCCTAGTTCATACGAGAGCTATACACTTCCAGAGAAACGTTGCAAAATTTGGAACCGATTGGATTATTAGTTTTTGTGTTATCGTGCCGTCATTCGCAAAAAAAGTTTAGAGAAAAACGCGTTTAAAATTTGAGAAGCCCTTCAGCCGCCACTTGATGCTGACACAATAAATCGGCTATATCTTCAAGAGTTCTTGAGATGTTCACTCGAATTTTGTAGAGACATTCTTTAATCAGTGTAGATTCGAATTATATCAACAAAAATTTTGACCCCGAGAACGGGGGGGTCCTCTTAAAGGTGGCTTTTACCCCTCGCAATGTTCGACCCGATGTCGTCGGCGTAGGCGCATTATATATGCGAGAATGGGGAGGTCCCCTTAAAGGTGGCTTTTACCCCTCACAATGTTCGACCCGATGTCGTCGGCGTAGGCGCATTATATATGCGGTTTGGTGTACAGAGTGCCATTTCTGTTGTTAAAAAGTCACACGACAAACTGTCACCTTTTCTGAATCCTCGTTCGGATACACGTTTCTGTTTTTTTTCACAAACATATCCTTCGATTTTTTCCGTGTGATTATTTGGCGCTACAATTAAAAATGTCTCACCCCAAATGAAATTTCATTGCCAAATGTATTAGCTACTCTATATTTCTGATCTCCTGGTATTAGCTGCGGCAACATTCTTTGAAGATAAAATATGCCGCCGCAACTATTTAAACAAATGTACGTGATAATAATATCAACTATAAATATGCTACATAAGGATAACAATATTCATATGCTTGCATACCGATCTTAACATCCACCAATGATGATAATTACGGTACACGTTTCTGTTTTTCACAAACATATCCTTTCGTTTTGACGCGACAAACCAAAACTTCCCAAAATGAAATTCCTTGGCCAAAAATAATAGCTAATCAATATTTATGATCTCCTGGTGGTAGCTGCGGCAACATTCTTTGAAGATAAAATATGCGCTGCAAATATTTACACAAAAGCACGTGATAATAATAGCAACAATGTCCAATGTAAATATGCTGCATAAGGATAACAATACTCATATCCTTGCATAATGATCTTAACATCCACCAATGACGATAATCCCATTCAGAATTTCAAATTTGCTTCAAAACATTTTACATTGGGGTTTCAACTAATTTAACAGCTGCCGATTTGTGATTTTTTTGGCAACGGATTTACTCACATCACCCTTAAACGCAACCTAAAATGTACTTTTTTCCTATTTACTTTCTTTGAGCATACGTAGTTCTGTTACCCTGATACATCATGCGGTAAATGTCTTTGATGATAAATTTAGCACAATTCTAATAGAATTTAGAAATGAAATCACATTCGTAGGCACATATTGATGCGAATATAATATTAGTTCAATTTCATTGATGATTTGAAGAATGATCTCAATATTCGACAAGACAAATATTACATATTTTCCGAATATGAATTTCAGAAAATTATTATTTTTTTTTTGTGTATGTAGCTCATAACTTCAAAGGATTAAACCCTGGAAATACGTATTTCTTGGACTCGCTGTTATGATTGTTTTTTGCACCCTTAATGCAAAAGTTGTCAAATTCATATCTTTTTCTTATATAATGTGGAATCCTGATACCCTGTTACTTAAACGGCAAACTTCTTTGAAGATAAACTGTTCCGCAAATAGTTAAATTGTTGAATTGACCCTTAGGATGAAGAGTAAATAAATCGTTGTATGGCTGAGCTCAGAACTAAATGCACCAACAATCTATGCAAATAAAATAAATTGAAAGGAAGGAAGAAGCAACGATCTTATCATCCCTTATAACAAACAATAGATCCCATGTCCGTGTTTATTTTTAGTTTTATTTACATTTGCAAATAATTCGATTGAAATATTGGTGTGCTGCAAGTTATTGTTTTATTTTTGGCAAAGGATTCTACAGCCATCACCCAACCCTTCCTTGAAACTATGACGAAATATTAAATTTCTTTATTTTTTAATTCGAATTTCTGATACCCTGGTATATTATGCGGCGAACTTCTTTGATGATAACATTATCCGCAAGTACATCACTGAAATAGTGACAGATATCTATCTCTGAATTCAGGGATGAAAACTCTGAATGCACTCATCATTGCAAATAAAAAGAAAGGATAACAATCCTTTTGGTCCATTGTTCAAACAATGATCATATCATCCATCATTTTGAACAATGCAAACAATATTTACAGTTTATAAATGCTCTATGAATTAGGGTGGCTAATGATAAGTCTTTGAAACAGCCGCAGTGATTCTTTTATTTGACAACATTTGAGTTCTCAGCCCCCTGAAATCATACCCTTGTTTGGAAACTGTGACAAAATTCATCAACATTTCCACGGGATATTTTCTGATATCCTGTTACTTTACTCGGTAAACTTCTTTGATGATAAAACAGACCGCAAAACAATCTGGAAATGTGCGGCATTTTTTTTTTGGTTGAATATAGGAGGATTAAGATGTTATTTTACGAATTGCCGTTATTTTCAGTCCATATCTGTTACATATGAATATTCAAATAATAAGGGTGGCTACACGAGTCCTTGAGAACCAAACATTGTTTGAAAATATGTCAATTATTATTGTCTTTATTATTTTCAAATAACCTTGTATATCATTCGGGAAACATTTTGGAATTTTATATTTTTCACAAATGTTTGAACAACTTACTTAGCTGGCAGCTGGCTCGGGAAAGAACGATCTTGTGCCCAGTTTTTTTCAATTTGAAGGATCGTGTTATCCATTTTTCCATTCTGAACATAGAAAACATTTCCGCTGAACCATGAGTTGGACCATCTTCGCACTTTTTATCCATTGAATTCGCGGCCTTCCATTCGCTTCATGACCTAACCATCAATTGGCCGCTTTTGTTGAAGCGCGAAACCGATGGCTGACTATGTAGATGTTCGGTACATCTGACTATGTTGATGTTCATAGATCTTTAGCTCATTTGATTCATTCAAATACTCCAAGAACTGTCTCCTCTGCTTGCACAAGTATTCATGCTTCAGATCCATACAATCGTACGGGTAGTATCAGTGTCTTAGAGTGTGAGTTTGGTCTAGCGAGAGTCATTTGTTGGCCAACACAATCCTTCTCCGAATCTCAAAACCGATGGCATTTGTTTTGTTTATGGCGGTACCGAGGTAGATGAAATTGTTGAGTACCTCAAAATTGTAGTTTTCAAGTTCCACAGTTGGTCAGGGCATACTGGACGTATTGCTCGTTGATATCATCAGCTTGGTCTTCTCGACATTTACTGCCAGACCCACTTTGGTAGACTCCTTCCCAATTCGTTCAAATGTAGCTGTTAACGCTCGCAATGCCGAACGCAGTCATGGCTTGAAACAACTCTGAGCGTATTGGACTGTCGACAAATAGGTGGAATGTGTCGATGTGTTTTTTCATGGGTCTTTTCTAGAATTTGGCACAGTTTGAAAATCTGGTCTATAGTGGATTTGACAGGACTGAAGCGCATTGGTATGGTATAATAATGCCATTGACCGTTGGCTTCAGTCGTTCACAATTATTTGCCATTGTGCTTCTATACTATTATCGGGACAAAAAGTGATTTTGTCAAGCAGGTGGGTAAGTTGAGCGGAATAGGCATCTGCTACCTGTTGTGTTTGCAGCTTTTCGACATCGAGTTTCCGTGTTACATTAGATCGCACCTTTGCTGCTACATTAAGACGGGTGCGAACCTTAGCTGCCACAAGATAATCGTCCGAATCAATATTCGATCCTCGTATCGATCGAACGTCTAGAACATTGGACGAATGCCTTCCGTCTATTACAACATGGTCAATTTAAATTCTCGTTGCTTGATCAGGAGATATCCAGGTGGCCTTGTGTATATTGAGATGCTTGATTGGGTGCTGCTAACTAACATAAACCTCATGCCGTTTCCGGTACCAAAAATATTTTCCCTTCCGATTTTTGCGTTAAAACCTCCTAACAAAATTTTAATAATAATAATTAATATAATAATAATTAATAATAATAATAATTTCCCTTCCGATTTTTGCATTAAAATCCAGCGGTCATATGCTGTTTCTAGGCAGTCGTAAAAATGTCTTTGGTCTGCTCACCTTTGTCTTCCGTCGGAGCATGGGCGCAAAAAAGACTGATGTAGATGAACTTTGCTTTTATGCGGATTATAGCAATTCGTATTTTATTATTTATTTTATTCTATTATTAACCATAAATCCGCAGCCAAATTCACGTCTCGTTTCATGACAGCTATAAAACAGGGCGTAATCATCTGATTTACTTACGCCAGTCCCTTTCAATCGCATTTCCTGTAAGGCAATAATATATATTAGATGAAAGAGAGACCAAGATAGCCCTGGGCTTCGTCATGTTAAAGCCAATCAGAGCCGTTGCTTGGTATCTATCATCCCCTACGTCACCCTTTTAATACTAATTCACTATCTAATTTTCTTGTAATGCTGATCTCCTGGTATTTTCTGCGGTAGCATTCTTTGAAGTTAGAATACAGCTAGTGATTTGTGGGAACATTTCTTCTCACACCCCAACAACCCTAATTTCAGATTGTAGCAAGGAAATTGGGTTCTTCTTCATGTTCATGTTTCTGTTTGCCTGATATATCATGCGGCAAACTTCTTTGATGATTCAATTAAAAATACTGAAATAGTCACAGAATGATAAGGATATAGGGATACAATTTCGAACATATTTACAAGAAATGTGTATTATTTATCTTTCATTTGGCAAATTATGATCCTTTTATCCACAATAAAACAGTCCACATTTTAAGGACATCAATTGTTGAATTAATATTTGAATATAAACACAATTCAAGATTATTGGGGTGACCACAAAACAAATGTGGCTATAATTCCGGCACGCCAATGTGATTTTTTGTTTGTGGCAAAACTATTTTACCATCTCTTTCTTCGTGTTTACATTTCTGATACCCTAATACATTATGCGGCATTCTCTTTTGAAGATAGCACATTTTCCGCAAATAGTCAAATATTTATAAAAGCCGAGCAAGGACTCAGGGATTATTAATTCAAATGCAAATACAATGATATAGTATAACAATACGTATATCCTTTTGTCCATTCATTGAAAAAAATGATCTTATATCATCCATCACTGACAACAATACAAGTCAATATTTTAAGGATACGTATAGTTACATTTCTTTTTCTGCGCATATACGTGCGTGTGTGTAGTTTTTTCAAAGGATTAACTGTTTCTTTGATATATCGCTGTGATTTTGTTTTGCAATGTTTTCTGCAAACCAACCTAAAACATCCCAAATCCTTTATTGCAACTATTGCCAAACTCTATTGGCTCTCTGGCCTTCTTTGCTGGTCTCCCAATACATCATGCGGCAAACTTCTTTGATGATGACAAGGTCCGCAGATAGTTAAAAATTTTCAAATTGAAATGCAAATATAATGAGAAAGAATAACCGTAATTTTATAGCCTTTTGTTCTCTCATCAAATGAATGAATGAATGATCTTATCATCCATCACTGACAACAATACAGTCCATATTTTAAGGATATGTATTGTTACAGTTCTTTTGTGTGAATGACATATGCATGTGTAGTTTTTTCCCAAAGGATTAAATATTCCTTGATATACTGCTGTGATTTTCCGAAGTTTTTTTTGTGTTTTGCACACCACCCAAACAACCCCCAACCTTAATTGAAACTATTGCAAAACTCAATAGTTTCTTCATACTGCATTTCTGTCAACCTAGTACATCATGCGGTAATCTACTTTGATGATGACAAGGTCCGCAAATACATAAATATCCGAAATAGTTGACAGTTGTGCATGATACAATTCCAGCGTTTAGAGGTGTCATTTATCGAATTATAACAATAGAAATATTGTATTTACATTTATATCCTTCATAGACACACACATAAAGGACTTTTCCAGCATTTAAATGTGGTTTCCTCTTTTTTTCTAGAATTAGGGGATGAGTATATGAAAAACTTATATTTCATCCACACCACATAGACACACCCTAAACCCCAACCCTTGGCTCTGGAACATTGGCGAAACTATTTCCATTTTTTTGTTTTGTTTTTTTTTTTTCTTTTTCATTTTCATGTATTTCTGTTATCCTGTTATAACATGCGGCAAACTTCTTTGAAGTTCACATATGCCGCTTTGCAATTTGCCAATACTATTTTTCAATGGCTCACTTCTAGGGATATGAATTGCTCGCCAAAGGTGATGGTAATTGGTTATGGATTGGATAACACTGAAAATCCAATAAAAACTATGAAATCCTATTCCATTTAGCGGAACATATGCTTTGATGTCCAAAAAAAGTGCAACATAAACGAAATGTAGGCACCAACTCACCCCAAAATCCAACCCTAAGAATATTTTTTTTTCCTAGCATACATTTAATTTTTCAGATCCATTGCCTATTTTCCTAGTGATGCTGATCTCCTGGTAATTTCAGCGGTAACATTCTTTGATGTTGAAAGACATGAATGACAAAACTATTCGACAAAAGGACGACAAATAGAAAATCACCTCTTTGTATTTTTAATGACATTAGAGCGGTATTCGAGAACTAATGAAGTCATTTATGTGACACTCCCTTCTTAATGCATTTGAAAATTATAACAACTATTTTCAACCCCGAAAAAATTCGCTATGGTTGGCTAATGTGTTTGCTCTAAGCGGTATATTTTAACTTCAAAGAATGTTACCGCATAAAATACCAGGCACTCAGAATCTGTAGACAAATGATGAAAATATAATTTTCTTTTATTTTTTTTTTTCAAATACTGTATTGGACATTAAAGCAAACATAACGGAGAGAACCATAAAAAAAATTAAAAATATCAATGTGTTCTTAGTATGATATTTTCTCAGAGACTGGATTAAAAAAAATAAAATTATCGCAAATATAATCATGGATAAATGAATTTTTTAAATCGCTAATTAAAAGAAAATAATTTTTTCTAAGATGTTCTCCCATTATGGTTTTCCCGGAATATAATACTCAAAATGTATCTCTGGTAAATAGATGGACTAAGCTGAAGACTATTTATCAACAGTTCGCCATTAGGTGGAAAGAAGATTATCTAAAATCATTACCAAAACGCTATAAATGGAAAGCCTCAACACTTAACCTAAAATAGTCATAATTTCATCTCCTTAGCCAATATCCACTCATCTCTTTGCTCTGCTCCAGCTTTTCTGACTCTCCACTCCATATCTTCTCTAAAAATCATTTATTGCACTACTTGTAATAACTCGACTCATCCACATTATCGTGATCACCTAAACCCTACATAATTTCACTCTTCTAACAATGATTTACATTGTAGATCTAATCGCAGCAGCAAAACTAGGGAGTTGTATCCCTTGTACCCCTTCGATTCTGCCCAGATTTCATCTTGATGCGGGTAGACGGCAGAAGGAAGTTCGTCAGGGACAACGACTATTGTATGAACTGCTTAGCCAGGAGTCATCAGGTGCGACGATGCCACTCCAAAGTTCTGTGCAAAAAGTGTGGGTCCCAGCACCATTCCATGTTGCACCCGGAAGTGTCCACCAGCACCGCCGTTGTTCGTCATAGCAGTCCCGAAACCACCTCTGTCCACGAGAGAATATCAGGCGCCAATCGTTAAGAAAAATGTAAATAGGAGTTTAAAGAATATTTTGCGGAGTTTGAGGTTGTCTTTCAAGATTGATCCGCCATTTTGTTTTTTTTTCGAGCGCAGTCTGTAATTCTAGATCATACTAGAGCCAGATATGTAGTAATTCTAATTGCGTTGGAATTTTAAGATTCGGATGTTTAAACGATTGGCAATCATGCCCCATCGAAGAGAAGGAATTTTCTTTAATTACAAATAGCAACAACAACATTTTGCGAATTTATGATCTTCTTTAATTCTTCAACAACAGTGGATTTATTGGGGTGTATATTGGTTCAAGTTTCATATAGTTCCCATATAAAGGTACCCCCTGAGCTGATTATATTTGAAAACTAATTGTTCCGCGATCGTTCGGATTTTGGCCTCGTTTTCCTACCGAATTTACTTACTATATTATAATTTGGGCTTAGATTATGATCAGGTATAGACCCCATAAACAGTACTCTCAACTTTCCGTATTTTAGGAATTTCAGATACGTTTTTTTTTGCTTTTTTCTACATACCGACCATATATTCACCCGAGACCCAATGTGTCCATTGGCCTGTCCATCTGACTATTGAAATCACGTTAGAGCTCACGTTAGGATTTTTAGTATTAACAATTGAATATATCAGGCCATTGTTTTGCGGTATCCCCCACATAAGTACTTTTCCTTCTCACTGGGTAGAAAATCTTCCTACTAAAAATTGCTCAATATTGGTCCATTTTTTTAGGTTAGCGCCCACATAATGCTTCATCCAAAATTTTGGTAGTTACGGAGTTTGAGTTCGTGTTTAAACCGAATAGGCTTTAAAATCTTCCTAACAAATATTATTAATATCGGCCCACGTTTCGAGGTATTTCCCTCCAATATTCGATATTTTGACGCTTATTGGCACGTTTTTCAAGCTATTTGGCTGCAATATGGTTTTTTGGTATATCTCAAATTTCGGTACTTTGGGGAATTTTGGCTCGGGTTCCAAACAAATTATATATATTTTAAATTATTATTTAATTAAAAAACCAGTAAGGAAAGTAGTAAATTCGGACGGGGCCAACTATATGATACCCTTCACCACTATGTGTATATTAAACAGGACAATTAACATGCAATTGGATGAACTAAAATATGTGATATGTATCTAAATGTGAATAAACTTAGATCAATCTATAAGCATGTCATTTGTTTCTTACAATAGGACAAATGTTGAGCCGTTGCGCTATGTCTGTACTTCTAGAAAAAGCAACTACGTTATTCTATGCTCAATTTTGTACGTTGTGCAAAATTTCATGTCAATCTGACAAACACCATTTGCACCGATTACTTAACCCTTTCTGTGTTTTTGTCGAATATATTCGACATTTAAAATTACTATCTTTCTTTGCGATTTTTCGATTATCCTATGTACCGTTACAATTGATGTTTTTATTTTTGCTGAAAGACAGACAAAACTGTCCGAGGGTTAAAATAAAAATTGTTTTTTTTTTCTAAACTCTGTGCCTTTATATGATTTTTAATACAAAATTTTCACGAAACTTGGCAGACATCATTCTAGGCTTAATTCATTACGCTGTGCCAAGTTTCGTGCAAATCGAAAGATAAATAGGTACTTTGTTGCACCATTTACCTTAAATCGGACGAAAATATATATGGCAGCTATATCTAAATCTGAACCGATTTTTCCCAATTTCAATAGAGTTCGTCCTTGGGCCAAATAAGTGAACTGTGCCAAATTTCATCCAAATCGGATCATAAATGCGACCTGTACTTTATTCACAAAAATACATGGACGGACAGACCTACATGCGTAGATCGACTCAGAAAGGTATTCTATGCATATTCTCAAAAGGAACTATGGGTCTATCTCGATTCCTTTTGCCTGTTACAAACATATGCACAAAGACATAATACCCTGTACCACCGTGTGGTGAAGGGTATAAATATCAATATTGAGACGAATTTCCGGTTTTCCCCGATTAATCGGCATTATGGGGGTATTGGACAAGGGTTTGCACCCAATTGGCTCTAAATTGATTTTTCAGCTTCTCATGGTATGTCATATCTCCCTACCAAAAATCAATATGTTTGGGTATAACACGCATTTTATGGTCGTCCCATTTTCGGTATTTTGAAGGTATTGACTGCATTTTTCCACCATTTTGCTGTAATTTGTAGACATAGCCTCTAATCCCGAAATTGTTAAAGTATTTTCCACTGAAGTTGCGGTGAAAAAGGTGACAACATTTTAATTGAATTTTCTCATCGGTTATCATCACTGGTTATAATATTGAATTCCAGGTGAAGAAACATTTCTTTTTCGTGAATTGTGGATTTAAAACAAAGAATATTGAGGTATTTTTGTAAAATTATTTGCCCATTTATTTGAAAATTATTTGGTCCTTTCCTTACTCTTTGTATTTGTTGCTCATGGGTTTTTCATCACCAACATAATTTCCCTCATTTCGAAATTCACATTAAATGCGGTCTATTTTGAAAAGTCTTTCCTATTCCACAAGTGAAGTCTACTACATTCATTAATTATCTCATTAATAATATCCTTTCAACAAACACAGTTTCCTTTATACCTTCACACATGACTAATGACAATTAGATGTGGTGACATTATGACAAACGGCGCCATATTTCATCAAAGACATTTACCGCATTTCCTACCAGGCGATTAGAAAACGAAGAAAGTGAAAAAAAAACAATTACCCATAAATGACTTCAATTCGAAAAAGGAAATGCTACATTGTGCTCAGCACAATTTTCATTGATAATATATGCGGGATTCTATTTGTTGCTAAGGGTTGTCATTTTTTTCCGGAACATCAAAGCATATCTTCCGCATTTAATACCAAGATCTCAGAATAGCAACAATGGCAGAAGCAAGAAGTTTTCAATTTACCCCAACTAATGTTCCTCTATGATCTATGATAATTTTATGCGGGTTTAGTAGTCGCTTCACACCCCATGATGGTGGTGAAATTATTTCTCTTATCCGCCGTATGTCCATGACAAATATAAATTGGATATGGATATGGCACTTTGCCAAGCGGTAATTTGTAAGATAAAAGAACTTTGCCGCAACGAATGCCAGGATATCAGAAAATCCTGAAAATGCAAAGGTATTCGGAGAGTTTGTGTTTGCTATTATCTGATATGGGGTGGGGTAGTGTTAAGGTTGGAGTAGTTGGAACTATGCCAAATAAAGTAAACATGGCACGCAACAGGAAGGAAGTATTCTCATTGGCTTTGACTGCATAATTTGGGTTTCAGTTTTGAGGAGAAAGGATATAGCCATAGGAAGTAGGATGTAATAAATAACGCTGGAAAAAGCAAACATGTATTTTTTAAATGGATAATTTTTAAAGATTTTTTTCAAAGACCATTCAAAATTTATTTCACAGATATAGTCGTGAATTTTTTTTTTTTAAAAAAAGATTATTTTTTCAAGGACCAACACAAGGCGTGGATTTTTTAAAGACTATTTTTTCAAGGACCAACACAAGGCGTGGATATTTTAAAGGATATTTTTTCAAGGACCAACACAAGGCGTAGATTTTTAAAGGATATTTTTTCAAGGACCAACACAAGGACCAACACAAGGCGTGGATTTTTTAAAGAATATTTTTTCAAGGACCAACACATGGCGTAGATTTTTAAAGAATATTTTTTCAAGGACCAACAAAGAGGCGTGGATTTTTTAAAGAATATTTTTGCAAGGACTAACACAAGGCGTTGATTTTTTGAAGAATATTTTTTCAAGGACGAACACAAGGCGTGGATTTGTTGAAGAATATTTTTGCAAGGACTAACACAAGGCGTTGATTTTTTGAAGAATATTTTTTCAAGGACGAACACAAGGCGTGGATTTGTTGAAGAATTTTGTTTCAAGGACCAACAAAAACGAGGGGTTTTCAAAAAATAATTTTTCAAAGACCAACACAAGGCGTGGATTTTTTAAATATATTTTTTCAAGGACCAACACAAGGCGTAGATTTTTAAAGAATATTTTTTCAAGGACCAACACAAGTCGTAGATTTTTAAAGAATATTTTTTCAAGGACCAACACAAGGCGTAGATTTTTAAAGAATATTTTTTCAAGGACCAACACAAGGCGTAGATTTTTAAAGAATATTTTTTCAAGGACCAACACAAGGCGTAGATTTTTTAAGGATATTTTTCAAGGATCAAAGCAGGCGTGGATTTTTTTAGGAATATTATTGCAAGTATCAATGCATGGCGTGGATTTGTTTAAGAATATTTCTGCAAGGACGAAGGCAAGGCGTGGGTTTTTTATAAAAAGGCGTGGACTTTTTAAATATTTTTTTTAAAGAAAAGGCGTGGTCTTTTTAAAGAATATTTTTTTTAAGAAATGCCGTGGTCTTTTTAAATATTTTTTTTAAGAAATGCCGTGGTCTTTTTAAATATTTTTTTTAAGAAAAGGCGTGGTCTTTTTAAAGAATATTTTTATTATTTTAAAATAATATTTTTGTGTCCAACTCAAGTCATGGATTTTTAAAAGGATATTTTTTTTAGGGAACAACCCAAAAGACCCTTCCTTTTTATTTGACAATTCTGATATCCCGATATTTCATGCGGCAAACTTCTTTGAATACGGTGAATCGCAAATTACTGATTATAGCATAATTTTGGGGATGAAAACATCTCGTTGCAACCATAAATAAATTAAAATAGAAAGGCAGCTGAGATTTTGGTTTTCTATGATTTTTGTTCAGCCCCTAAAGTCAACCCCTAATTGAAGTATTCCCAAAAACTACTTCGTTTTGGTGTTTAATTTTCTGGTAGCCTGGTATAATATGCGTTAAAATTCTTTGAAGTTTTACCAATGCCGCATGGCTAAATGACACATTGATTGTTTGTTATTTGACTCGTGACTTAGCGGACCACAGACCATTACAGTTAAACCAATAAAACGGGATAGCAACAAATAACTTTTTTTGCAAACATTTGATGCAATCCTAATAATAATCGCCGAGCATATGTTTTAATGTTAACGAACTACAAAAAATATATCTCAGAATGAAATTATACGTTAGGTATCCTGGGACTTGGATATTATCCAAAAAATAAATAAAACATTTTTTTTTTTTTTTGAAAGGATTGCCATTTTTTCATTCTAGAATCTGCTGCCCTGGTAATCGTTGCGGTAAACGACTTTGAAGATAAGTTAATCCTTGATCGAAAATTGTACTATCAATACATTTTCTCAGCTGTCAAAAAGACAATACCACACTGAAAGGCTGGCGTACAAATTGTAATTAATGCGGAACATAAGGTCAATTACGTTTGAGTTGCTGAATCCAAATTCCTTCCATCCCCTAATCGTGACAAATGAAAATTCGCTATGGTAATTTGCCAAGCCGCAAAGGTGCTTATTCATCAAAGAAGTTTACCGCATTCGATAACAGGAGACCATAATGTCTCGACAATTAGTACAATTAATGAAAAACCTTGGCTTCTGAAACTACTCAATAGGCACAATTTTTGAATTGGATTTCAAAAATTGAAAAAAAAAACTGTTCTTTTATCCTCGAAATTAGTTTTTTCGTGCGAATCCGACAGTTCTCCATAATAAAGAATTTATAATGCATATCATGACCCGGCTAAAATTGTGAAAAGTCCATTAATACGTTAAAATATCGAGTCCGTATCTTGTCCTTGAGGACCCCACCTAAAATCTTATGAGAAATATCTTTCTAGAATATTGAGAGGATGAATGTGATTACATCTTGTGATAATTAGAGTTCAATGAAATAATGACGGACACACAAGGAATCGTGTTAGAAGACTGAAATTTAAAAAAAAAAATCCATATGAAGCTATATCTTCAAGAATAATAGGGTCACCAGAATAAAAATATCCGAAATTTAATTCGTTTTTATTTTTTTGGAGAAGGTATTTTTAGCCTAAATATAATATACCTGGTTATACCCGGTTCTACTTTCTCCTATAGACAGATACCAACACCGGCTACGCGACAGAATTTCCTGTTTTTGCAGGGTCCTAAGGCCTATATCTTTTGAACCACAATAGATACAACCACATATCGCTCCATTTCGAAAAGCGAAAATTGTAGTCTATCAGCCTATGGATTGCTGAGGGACTATAATGGACCCAAGGCCAACTTTTACTAATATTGTACTAATCGGATCTGTAGAACCGGTTACCCGTATTCGAACTTCCAGTTAACCTAGTATGTCTCCCAAGAAAAAAGTATATTCCCATAATTAGGGTAAAAATAGATACCTCTGGAAAAAATTTCTGAAAAATCTCATCGTTTTAGTAAACTGGAGTTGTTTCCACACCCAAAAATCTTGTCGAGCAGGGTTTTCGATTCGTCGCCGTTCAATTGCGTAGAATATGTGGTGGATGGGCTCTGGGAAAGTTGGCCGAAGATCCTCCTTATGACATTTGGACTATGCGCATGAAATCATCTCCAACCATTTTTATACCCTCCACCATAGTATGGAGGATATATTAGTTTTGTTTTTCCGTTTGTAACGCATCGAAATAATCATTTCCGACCCTAGAAAGTATATATATTCTTGATCAGCATAAAATTCTATGACGATCTAAGCATGTCCGTCTGTCTGTCCGTCTGTCCGTCTGTCCGTCTGTCTGTTGTAATCACTCTAGCGTCTAAACGAATTGAGATAGATCGCCAAAATTTTGCATAGAGTCGTCTTTTGTCTGCGGGCAGGTCAAGTTCGAAGATGGGCTTTATCGATCCACGTTTAGGCATAGCTCCCACTTTTCCCCCCAATTTTCGGTATTTTGAGGTTCTTGAGCGCGTTTTTCAACTGAATTCGCTCAAATTTGGTATATTGAGTTTTTATTGGGTAGCAAATCTTTGAACCACATTAGATATTTTGCAACCACATATCGCTCCTGAAATTCGGAAAGCGAAATTATAAATATAGTCTATCAGTCTATGGATTGATGAGGGGCTACCAAATTCGCTGGAATTTAGTACATTGGAAGGTCAACTTTTACTAAAAATTATAAATATGTCCACTAACCCCCAATCGGCTATTTTGTGGTTCTTCAGCACGTTTTTCAAGAATTCCCGGTTACCCCGTCCCCATATAACCCCCTTTTTTATATTAAAATAGTTATGCAACTTCGCAGTTAACCTGTTGTAATCATATCACCTGCGGAGGTTATCGAGATAAAAAACTAAAAAGGTATAATCTATAACCCATAAGCCCCTGTGTGGGAGGTACCAGAAGTAGATACCATCTTCAAAAAATGTTTTAAAAAATCACAATTTTCTGAAACAAATTTTAATTTTAAAAGTGTATTTCGTCATTATCCATTAAAAATTTCTGAAATTTGTTTTATAGTTTACATTGTGTTTTACATAACTGGTTTGTGGAAATGTCGATATATGTTCACTTTTTTTATTTCCCCTATATTTTAAGCGCATGAAATAATCTCCAACCATTTTTTATTTTTGTTTAATCTGAACTTTAATATGAATCTACAACTTCTCAACAGTGTATTTTCAAAATTTTAAGTGAAAATCTCAACAACTCTTGAAGATATCGGCAAATTATGCGTCAGTATCAAGCGACGGCAAGAGTGCTTCTCAAACTCCAAAGCATTTTTCTTGAAACAGTGTTTTTACGAAAAGGCAGATAGGATAGATCAAAAACTATTAATCCAATTGGTTCCAAATTTTAACACGTTATTCTGGACCTGCATAGCTATCGTGTGAACAGGATAAAGTTGGGTAGTTTCGGAACGAACTAGTTCATTGTTATCTGTTATTAATATAGTTCCTTTTTCTGATCTCGTTCCTTTTTGATCTCGTTCCTTTTTGATATCGTTCTTTTTTCTTTTCCTTTCTTTCGTTCTTTTTTCTGATCTAGTTCCTTTATTCCCATATTATTCACTCGTTCGTATTTCAAATTGTGTAAATAGTTATTTTTTTTGTTTTAAAACATTTTTATTTATTTATAAAAAAAAGTAATTTCTGCTTATCGTCCTGTTGAACTCTGTAGCTTCATTTCATTTTTTTCAGTTTTGCACAATTTTCAATATTAGCAAATCAACACGGAACTATGTGAGCGAAAAGAAAAAAACAAAAAGAACGTTGAAAGAGAGAGATTCAAAGGAACTATTTAGGTGTCGGAACTATATGGAGCAAAAGAACTATAAAGAGCAAAGGAACTATAAAGAGTAACGGAACTATAAAGAGCAACGGAACTGTATGGAGCAAAGGAACTACATTAAGGAACTAGTTCCTTTTTAAAAAAGGAACGAGAAAGATCGATCCGCTAAGTGAACTAGATTACCCAACCCTACTATTTTCCAGTTTTCTTTTTAGTGTTCATTTGTCAGTCATTTGAAAATCGCGGAAATTTTTAGTCGGAAAAGGATGAGGGACTCCTTAAATAAATATTTTATTAATTTTTTAATTACTTTTTTTGTTTCAACTTCCCTCTAGCTCCTAAAGGTCTTTAGTGCCAGAATTGTGAATTATAAGGACATAGTCTGATTATTTTTATGATCCTAGATACATTTGCCCATCGATATGTCTATAAATGAGCTTTGCGTGATTCCAGAGAATAACCTATTTTTTTGGCAGACCATTTTCAAAATTGGTCAGTGTTTTGATAAAGTTCTCATACTCTAATCCCATCCATTTAGATATTTCCAAAATCATATCAGAAGGTTCTTTCCTAGCTAATTGTTAAGAATTTTGGTATTTCAGCGTGTAGAATCGGAGTACCCTTATATATAATATTTCTTCTTTCTGCTCTAATTATTGACAAAAAAATGGGATCTGTGGCCCATAGTGTAATGTAAGGCTCCGATCTTTGTATTTTGAAGTCTATCCGCATAATGAAGGACATACAAATATCTGTTCAGTCGAATTTTACTACTTTTTCCCTTTATAATATTCTATATTTAAGCATATCCCCTCATGGGCTTGCTACAGATTCGTTTCCATATACAAATAACAAACTTTTGGTTCTTCTGTTTACATTATTTGCCCAAACTTTAAGTAATTTATTCAGCTGGCGGCCTACTTTGACTCCTCCTACTGCATTTATTTTTGTGTTTTGGATGTTAAACAAACACCTCACGAAATTACTAGTGTCGAGATAATTACAACCTTTGCGGTTGATTTCAACACATCAAAGAAAATATTCCGCAGCAAGTAACAGGGATGCAGAAAACTGAGCACATAAAATCATTTACTTCGACAAAATTTCACGGCCACATCATCATTGCGCCATCTGCGTCAATGATCTGGCGCCGAAAAAAAAAACTTTGTAATGCTATTAAAAGGCTCTTTGAGAAGTCATAACAAAATAAGATTATTGTTCGTTATCCTGTGTACACACTGGCATTGCTTCAATATTCTCTCTTCCATTCACTTTCGCTCTCTGTACATATCAAAGTACGCACAACACGGTTTCATCCTCGTGCCAAACAGCAAAGGTATTTACAGTTGTTTTTCTTTTTTTGCATGCCTGTCGGCATCGTTTTCATCTTCAAAGAATTCTACCGCATTCTACACCAGGCGATCAGAACTTTACAGAATCTAACAAACGGAATAGTGTTTCAGTAGTTTTTGTTTGGTTTTTCTTCTTCTCACCATTAGGGGTGATTTTGTTTTTTGGGCTCCACCCCAATCTATTGCTGCAGATATATAGTAACTATAGTATCATTTATGTAGCAATGAAGGTTGGTTGTTAGCTTTCTATAAGGACAGACAGACTGTCAGTTCGCCAACCAGTCAGCCATCCAAACTACGAAATAAGGTTTTTCTTTGCCTTCAAAGGAAATCATGTTTCTCCATTGCTACAATCCTTTGAGGTGGCAAAAATATGCTTGATGTCTGCAACAAAGTAAAGATCCGCAGCAAAAAAGGCAAACAGATACACGCAGCTTCGCACACACACACACCCATACATACAACTGGGCAAAAAAGAAGAAATCCATGCTTGATAAAAGGGAATAAATAATCTTTGTAGTAGTCGTTGTTGCTGTTGTAGTTGTTCATTTGAAACCTTGTCGTTTCCACTGTAGTTTCCTCATCCTTTGTGGATGGGTAGGTAGCGCCACCACCACCCATGAAACTTGGATTGCATACAAATTACCCTTAAATGACATTTTCACACCCGAAAAAAAAAAGAATTTTATTAACACCAAATGTTGTCATGGCTACCCTCCATCTTCTCCCCAAAATCCAATTTGGAAAACAAAAGCAATTTCCACATTGGGTGTGCCATGTCGTCATTGCCAAAAAAAGTGTTTGAAAATTCTGATACACGTTTGGCTTGTATTACATTATGAGCTCCTGTTATTGAAAGCCGAAAACTTCTTTGAAGTTACATTCCAAGCCGCCGTTGTCATGGCAACATTCAAACACACATATTTTCTACTACCATCAAAGAATATCTATACAAATATATACACGTTTTATTGGCGTGTGGAATGAGCAGAATATTAAATATTCTTTGATAATTTATCAAAAAAGGTGATCTATTAATGAAGATCCCAGTAGTCATAATAATTGATACTCATATATTCCTGATCAGGATATTTAGCCATGTCCGTCTGATAAACATAATTTTCGATCGGTTTTAGACACAAATGTCCTGATGTTTAGAATTTTTAACACTTTGATGGATTTTCTGACCTAAAGTGATGCAATTTGTTATCTGAAGTTTATATATATATACATATATAATGAATGATTTTACCTAAGCTTGAAGTAAGATCAGTCGCTGTCAGGGTCAACCTAAGGACCTACGAACCTTAACTAAAAACACGAGAGATTACAATTTTAATCTTTATTATAATACTATGGTGTTTACAATATGGAAACTACTCGGCTAGCATATGCCGGCTCGTTGGTGATCGCTGGTTACAGTCGTATCGAAAGTGTGGAGCTGGCAAAGAGCGGGCATAGGGCGAGATCGATATATTGTTAACATTTACCAGTATACGATACTGCGGACGAGCCACACATCTTCGTCACTCGAAGTTAATTAACATCCGAGATGGACTCTTTCGACATGCAAAGTAAAACATATATCCGTATGGTACTACGAAGTGAATGAGAATTATTGTGTGCTTCAAGAGAGTTATTTGCCGATAAATGCATTAAAGTTCAAGAATACATATAATGATACCTTAAATTTACTGTGAGACGTTACTTATTACTAAATATTGACATTGTTTTTGATAGTGCATAATGTATGAAGCGTTCCCGTTACATTTCTTGATCAGAATACAATTCTTTGTCGATTTTTGTGGCACGTTTTGCAACCAGGTCGATACGTCTGATAATGCCGATGTCCCAGAATAGGTGGTACATCTCATGGTTCATTCGACGGCGTTATTCAACGTCAACGCACATCGGCCCATACATCTTTCGGAGAATTTTTCTCTCCAACACTTCAAGATCCATATAACAGCACGGTTAGTATCAGCGTCAGTTTATTCAGACCATAGTAGCATCTGTTGGTCAACACCTCCTTCTCCGAATTTCAAAACTGATGTCATTAGTTATATTTATGGCTGTACTGACCTATATAAAATCGGTCGCTACCTCGAAGCTGTAGTTTTCAAGTTCCACAGTTAGTCCGAGCCTACTGGATGTCTTGCGCGTTGATACCATCTGCTTGGTCTGCTCGCCATTTACTTCCAACCCCACTTTGGCAGTCTCCTTCTCAATTCGTTCATAGGTGGCCGTTGCCACTCACAATGTTGTTTGGTGTACAGAGTCCCATTTCTGTTCACCTTTTCCTCTCGTATGACCTTTTCCAGCTGGATATTAAAAAGGTCACACGACAAACTGTCAACTTGTCTGAATTTTCATTCGTTATTAAAAGGCTTCGAGAGGCCCTTTCCCGCTTTAACTTCTGAGCCGTATTAATTTTGCAGGGATGCCAAACTGTCGAATGCGGCTTTATAGTCGACGAATAGGTGGAGTGTGTCGATGTGTTTTTCGTGGGCCTTTTTCAGGATTTGGTGCAAAGTGAAAATTTGGTCAATGGTGACTTTGCCGGATCTGAAGCCGCATTAATATGGTCCAATAATATCATTGACCATTGGTCAGTCGTTCACACAGCAGCTTATTTCTCAATAGTTGAACCATATCGTATTGCCTCCTTTTTTGTGCGGGACACAGGATCATTGGGCATGCATTCATCTAGCCAAATTGTACTAATCAGCTGGTCCATGCTCCTGACCAGCATCTGACCACCAGTCTTGAATAGTTCGGCTGGTAACCCATCGGCACCTGCCGCTTTATTATTCTTCAGTCGATTGAATGCTTTTCTGTCCTCATCTTGGCTAGGTGGTATACAGTCTACATCATCATTTATTATTGGTTCTGGGGTATCCTCTTCATCGCTACTATTTGATACCAGACGCTTTTCAAAATGCTCCTTCCAGATCCTCAACACGCTGTTTGTATCTGGCACCAGATTTCCTTCTTTATCTCTACAGGAGGATGTACCTGCACCAAAGCCTTCGGTTTAGTGTTTTACTCGTTGGCAAAATTTCTGGACTTCGTTCTGACACATGAACATCTCGATTTGCTCCCGGTCACGTTTTTCTTGTTCTTTATTCTGAAAATACGTTTCTCCTCTCTCCTTTTCTCCCGGTAATTCTCCATAACATTACGTGGTACTGCTACTGGCTACAGGGTTGCCCTTTACGCTGCGTTTTTCGCCTCAGTAGCATTACGATACTCCACGAGTTTCTTGATGGTGGTCTTGGGTTTCTTTTGCTGCAGATTGATAGGGAGTGGGCAATTCTTTTCTATTGTGCTTCTTTATTATTATCGGGACAAGCAGGTGGGTTAGTTGAGCGGAGTAGGCTTCTGTTACCTGTTTCGTTTGCAGCTTTTCGACGTCGAGTTTCCGTGTTGTATTAGATCGCATCTTTGCTGCTACAATAAGACCAGTGCGAACCTTGGTTGCTCCAAGGTAGT
This sequence comes from Musca vetustissima, assembly GCF_032173495.1. Taxonomy (NCBI): domain Eukaryota; kingdom Metazoa; phylum Arthropoda; class Insecta; order Diptera; family Muscidae; genus Musca; species Musca vetustissima. The sequence goes on from NW_026883678.1 coordinate 40,386, forward strand.
GGTAAGAATCGATATTCGCTCCTCTGATCGATCGAACGTCTAATACACTAGATGAATGCCTTCCGTCTATCAGAACATGATAGATTTGATTTCTCGTTGTTTGATCAGGAGAAATCCAGGTGGTCTTGTGTATATCGATATGCTTGATTCTGGTGCTGCTAACTACCATGTTTTTGCAGTCAATCAACCTCATGCCGTTGTCTGATGTTTCTTCATGGAGGCTGAATTTTCCGACGGTAGGACCAAAAATATTTTCCCTTCCGATTTTTGCATTAACATCTCCTAGCAGAATTTTAATGGCATGGCCAAATATGTCTTTGGTCTGTTCAGCTTTGTCTTCCGTCGGAGCATGGGCGCAAATAAGACTGATGTAGAAGATCTTCGCTTTTATACGGATTATAGCAATTCGCTCATCTACTGGAGTGAATCAGGAGACGAGGTCTTTTATTCTCCTGTTAACCATAAATCCGCAGCCAAATTCATGTCTCGTTTCATGGCAGCTATAATACAGGGCGTAATCGTCTGATTTACTTATGCCTGTCCCTTTCCATCGCATTTGCTGTAAGGCAATAATATCGGCTTTGTACTTCTTGAGTACATCCGCCAAAGCGAAAACTGCTCCTGTTCTGTACAAAGTGTGCACATGCCAAGTGCAGATTCGTAGATACGTTTGCGGGGGTTGTCATCATTAGGGGGGTTGGGTTTTCTTTTTCGTTGCTTTTTCATAGTAGAAGGTGTTTTCTGAACCTGTATCATATTTTAAGATGGAGCTTCTAGGTCAAAAACATAAAATTCTTTAAATCCAATATAAAGCGACCATACAAACTGTGCTCGTCCAAAATAAGATGAGAAGGTTTGGACCTACAGCCCAACAAAGGGTAATTTGTTTTTTTAAATATTCGATTAAAAAATGGGGTATCCTACTTGATCCAACGTTTGCTCGTCATAATATTTTTACCACACCTTTATTAACTTCGTAGATGGGATCTATGGTGCAATTTCATCTGGTACCTCGCCACATATGGTCATCGCTTTCATTAAACATATACATTATAAGCGAATGATGACTCCTGTGTGGTCTAAGCTTTGAAGACCCTAATGTGTATAATAACATCGATTTAGTGCAACTATCCGCTATATCCATTATTCATCTCTAGGATCTCCTACACCAACAATTGCAATAATTTTGAAAGATTAGAAATTTAATAGAAAATAGTTGCTCCACCTCGACTAGACTTTGATTCCGTAGACCTCTAGATCTGTAGACATATATACCTTTTAACCAAGTACAGTTTTTAACTATCCTAAACAACAACTTTAAGTTTGTGTGGTCCAAAAATAGTTTTGTTAATAGAGGACCTCGGAAATGCTTTCCATCTATATTAAGCCTCAAAAACAACTCTTTAAAGTTGCATTTTCTTAAGGAGGGAATTCTATATATAGTAAGTATTCTATGTGGGATACCTTCCTAACCCAAATCTCAAAAATACCTAAATAAATTCTCAATTCGGTATAGCTTCCGTAACACTGTAACTTCATATAGAAAATGGGCATATGAAATTGTCGGTTTCAGCGAATTCAATGTCGTTTCATAATTTCTACTTACCTTTTCACATAAAATGAAAAAAAAAAATATTTCTCTAACATATTTCCAAAATTTTGTCTATTTCCATTTGCAGTTCTGAACGCCTAATAGAAAATGCGGAAGAAGTCTTTGAAGATTGGCGACGTCACAAAGTGCTGCTCTTCTTTCCATCAGCCAACCAACCAACCCTCTTCATGGCTCATTTAAGTTGCAATCGAAACGAATTTTACGGTGGGAACAAAAACGTTAATGGGTAAGTAAGTGAACAAGAGGGGGAAAACGCATGAAAATTGTCAGCGACGACATTGAAAATGAATGTCATTATCAATCATTTGTGTTTTTATTATATAAAACAAGATTCATCAATTTGATTTCTTTTTTTTCAATTTTGATACACTTTAATGTTACCGAATCGCTTTTGATGAGAGTCAGTCCCTTCTTCTTCTGTAGCATGAAAATTCAATTATAAAAGTAAATATAAGTTTTGTACTTCTTCTCCACACCACTCTCCATACATCTCAAAGCGAAGACAATAGAAAACATACAAAAAGAAACAATAAAAAGTTTTCAAAACAAAAATTTTCCTAGAAACATTTGAGTTGAGTGCCAACAATTTCCCATCGTACAAAAAACAGTTGTTTCTGTGTTTCAGTACAACCTCTCGGTGTGTTTCATTTGTGATGTCATCTTCATTAACGTGGCAAAATGATGATGGAACCACCTAAGAGGAGGGTTCATTGCCATGCGACGGCATTGCTGTTGCCGCCGCCGTTGTCGGCTTGGAATGCAACTTCAAAGACATTTTTGGGTTCCAATACCAGGAGCTCAGACTTGAGTACCCCATGAGAGAGTTTTAGATACTTTTTTTAGATATTATTTTGGCTATTTCATTGTTGTTGCTGCTCTTCAAAGTATTTTGTTTGACTTAATGTTAGATATAAACTATTTTTTTGTTTTTCTATTTCGCTTCAGTGGCAGTTTTTTATATTCATCCACCTTTTTTTTATGTCGTCGTTATGGGTAATTAAATATGTTTTATTATCATAACAAACAAACAAAATCGCTGACTTGTTTTACGATATTATTTTTTAATATTTTGATAATGTTGTTATTGTTGTTTTGGCTAAATTTAATGTGAACCATAAACGTATGCAAAAATTTCAGGTCAATGCCACCAACAATTTCTACCGTCAGTAAAGTCCGCTTCGTCCATAAAAAATACATTTAAAAATTTATGCATTTAAAAAAAATATTCTTTAAAAAATCCCAGTGACACCGCGGGGAGGTCAGTGTCCACAATTGAGTTGGGACCAAAATAAGCCTGGGCTTCGCCGTTGCTTGTTATCTATCATTTCCTACGCCACCAAACTTTAAAATTTGTAAATCCAATATCAATCGATTTGCACATCCAAAATCCAATATCGATATCAATCAATATCACGCCTAATTTGGTCTTTGAAAAAAAATCTTTAAAAAATCCTTGAAGAAATAAACTTTAAAAAATCCAAGACTCTTAGGTGCTTGAAGAAATAATCTTTAAAAAAGCCACGCCTCTTTTGGGGCCTTGAAAAAATAATCTTTAAAAAAGTCATGCCTCTTAGGTGCTTGAAAAAATAATCTTTAAAAAATCCACGCCTCTTAGGTGCTTGAAAAAATAATCTTTAAAAAATCCACGCCTCTTAGGTGCTTGAAAAAATAATCTTTAAAAAATCCACGCCTCTTTTTGGTGCTTGAAAAAAATATTCTTTAAAAAAAACACGCCTCTTTTTGGTGCTTGAAAAAAATATTCTTTAAAAAAAACACGCCTCTTTTTGGTGCTTGAAAAAAATATTCTTAAAAAAAAACACGCCTCTTTTTGGTGTTAGAAAAAATATTCTTTAAAAAATCCACGCCTCTTAGGTGCTTGAAAAAATATTCTTTAAAAAATCCACGCCTCTTAGGTGCTTGAAAAAATATTCTTTAAAAAATCCACGCCTCTTAGGTGCTTGAAAAAATATTCTTTAAAAAATCCACGCCTCTTAGGTGCTTGAAAAAATATTCTTTAAAAAATCCACGCCTCTTAGGTGCTTGAAAAAATCCACGCCTCTTAGGTGCTTGAAAAAAAAAAACTTTAAAAAATCCAAGACTCTTAGGTGCTTGAAGAAATAATCTTTAAAAAAGTCATGCCTCTTAGGCGCTTGAAGAGATAATCTTTAAAAAAGTCATGCCTCTTAGGCGCTTGAAAAAATAATCTTTAAAAAATCCACGCCTCTTAGGTGCTTGAAAAAATAATCTTTAAAAAATCCACGCCTCTTTTTGGTGCTTGAAAAAATATTCTTTAAAAAATCCACGCCCCTTTTTGATGCTTGAAAAAATATTCTTTAAAAAATACACGTCTCTTTTTGGAGCTTGAAAAAATATTTAAAAAGTCCACTCCTCTTCACAAAAATTCAATAAAAAAATCGCCGCCTATTATTTTCTTCAAAACTACCCGCATTGTCTTCTTTAAAAAATCCACGCCTATTGATGACCCTTGGAAAAATATTCTTTAAAAAATCCACGCCTATTGATGACCCTTGGAAAAATATTCTTTAAAAAATCCACGCCTGTTGGCGACCCTTGAAAAAATATTCTTTAATAAATCCACGCCTTGTGGCGACCCTTGAAAAAATATTCTTTAAAAAATCCACGCCTGTTGATGACCCTTGAAAAAAAATTCTTTAAAAAATCCACGCCTGTTGATGACCCTTGATAAAATATCTTTAAAAAATCCACGTCTGTTGATGACCCTTGAAAAACTATTATTTAAAAAATCCACGCCTGTTGATGACCCTTGAAAAAATGTTCTTTAAAAAATTCACGCCTGTTGATGACCCATGAAAAAATATTCTTTAAAAAATCCACGCCTGTTGATGACCCTTGAAAAAATAATCTTTAAAAAATCCACGCCTCTTAGGTGCTTGAAAAAATAACCTTTAAAAATCCACGCCTCTTAGGTGCTTCAAAAAATAATCTTTAAAAAATCCACGCCTCTTAGGTGTTTGAAAAATAATTTTTAAAAAATCCACGCCTCTTTGGTACTTGAAAAAAATATTCTTTAAAAAATCCACGCCTGTTGATGACCCTTGAAAAAATATTCGTTAAAAAATCAACGCCTGTTGATTACCCTTGAAAAAATATTCTTTAAAAAGTCCATGCCTATTGTTAGACCTTAAAAAATATTCTTTAAAACCTCGCGCCTTGTCTTGGTCCTTGAAAAAAATATTCTTTAAGAAATCAACGTCTATTGTCTGTCCAGTAAAAAATATTCTTGTTGGTCATTCAAAATTTTTTATATACATTGCTGAAATTTCGCATCTATACTCTTCAAATGTCAAACACTATCTGCCATTGCCACGCCACTCTTTCGGTGGTTGGAGCCGAAATGCGAAATGCATCCCTATATACTCTCACACTGTTGCCATGGCGGCAAAAAATCAAAAAGAACAAAAAAAAAACAAACAATTAGGATATTCATATTTTCAAAGAATACAGAGAAATATCCTTTTGTTGTGCTCTCATCTGGTCTCCTGGTCTAGGGTGCGGTGAGTTTCTTTGAAGTTGAATTGTTGATGACGCCAAATGGCATTCTCTGCTCATATCAACAAAGGAGAGAGTACATTTTATTTTTTGGCAGAGTACTTCAATTTATTTTTGTGTTCTGCTTCCTCTTTATTATTACCTTTGCTGTTGTTGTTGTGACACCTTAATTTACATATGGCTTTTTGTTCATAACCCAGCAGCAAAACCAACAACACCAACCCAACATTTAAATTAAATAAGCACCCAAAGACCAGGATAATAATAATCGAGAGGGAGGAGCAAGAATAATATGCATGCAACAATGTAAAAGGGAATTATGAATTGTACGTTTGTGTGTGTGTGCGTGTGTGTGTGTTTGCATATAGAATTGTGTGTGCGTGTACATTTCAAAAGTGGCCAACACAAAACGACAATTGTTGTTGTAGTTTTATTTGTTATCTTTTTATGTGCAAATTGTTAAATGCATTGTTGTTGTTGTTGCCATGAAGTGCATTTGATTTTATTTTGTCGAATCTGTACTCCTGGTATCAAATGCGGAAAAAGCCTTTGATGTCAATATATCGTGCCATCGGCAAGCCGGCCATGTGACCTAATTGCAGCAGCATTGCAATGGGTCGGCCACATTGGGATGGATGTCTGTAGTTGTGTGAGTGTGTTTAATATACCCACACACAAATACATTTGTTTCGAATTCGACATCTAAGCAATTTACCATCAGGTCAATAAATGTGGATTCTTTAAAGAATATTTTTTTAGGGACTATAAACGTGGGGATTTTTAAGGACTATTTACCAAGGACCACTACAAGCGTGGATTTTTTAAAGAATATTTTTTCAAGGTCCAATTTTTTAAGACTATTTTTTCAAGGCCTATTAGAAGTGTACATTTTTAAAGAATATATCTTCAAGGAACATCAAGGCGTGGATTTTGTAAAGAATATTTTTTTCAGGGACCAATAAAGGCGTGGATTTTGTAAAGAATATTTTTTCAGGGACCAATAAAGGCGTGGATTTTGTAAAGAATATTTTTTCAGGGACCAATAAAGGCGTGGATTTTGTAAAGAATATTTTTTCAGGGACCAACAAAGGCGTGGATTTTGTAAAGAATATTTTTGCAGGGACCAACAAAGGCGTGGATTTTGTAAAGAATATTTTTTCAGGGACCAATAAAGGCGTGGATTTTGTAAAGAATATTTTTGCAGGGACCAACAATAGGCGTGGATTTTTTAAAGAATATTTTTTCAAGGACCAACAATAGGCGTGGATTTTTTAAAGAATATTTTTTCAAGGACCAACAATAGGCGTGGATTTTGTAAAGAAAATTTTTTCAGGGACCAACAAAGGCGTGGATTTTGTAAAGAATATTTTTTCAGGGACCAACAAAGGCGTGGATTTTGTAAAGAATATTTTTTCAGGGACCAATAAAGGCGTGGATTTTGTAAAGAATATTTTTTCAGGGACCAATAAAGGCGTGGATTTTTTAAAGAATTTTTTCAGGGACCAATACAGGCGTGGATTTTTTAAAGAATTTTTTCAGGGACCAATACAGGCGTGGATTTTTTAAAGAATTTTTTCAGGGACCAATACAGGCGTGGATTTTTTAAAGAATTTTTTCAGGGACCAATACAGGCGTGGATTTGTAAAGAATATTTGGCTTAACTCTAGTTTAGTAAAAACGATCAGATTTTTCTGAAATTTTTTCTAGAGGTAGGTATTTTTACCCTAATTATGGGGATATATTTTTCTTGGGGTACGTAGCCGGTTACCCGTTTATTTGACCCTGAAGTTCGGGTAGGGGCACCCGGTTATATCCGATACTACGGATCCGGCCGGTCACCCAAAAAACTATTCTAGTTAACAAGAGATTCTGTCGCGTAGCCGATGTTGGTACCTGTCCATTGGAGAAATTCTTAAATCTCTGACCGAAAGCCAGATACACAAAAAAATCTATTTAGAAGGAGTTTATGTCGCGTAGCCGGTGTATGTACCTGTCCATAGGTGGAAGTCTTAAAATCCCCACCCAAAAAACCATGCTATTTAAAATGAGATACTGTAATGTAGAAAGATTTTCCTTGTTTTCCACAACAGATACATCCACATATCTCACCATTTTGGAAAGGGCAAGGGGCTATAATAGACCCAAGTTCGACTTTTAGGGGGTTTTTCAATTTCAATTCTCAAAAACTTTTTGCGATATCACCACTCAATGGAATGATATTTTTATAACCTTTAAAGTTGTATCCATTTTATTAACCATTTTTATCCATTTTATTATTAAAAGAATATTTTTTTCAAGGCGTGAATTTTTAAAGAATATTTTTTCAAGGCCTATCAAAAGCGTGAATTTTTAAAGAATAGTTTTTCAAAGTTCACTTGCGCATTTTTATATTTCACATACATTGAAACTCTCAGATATTTGATGGTGGTTGTGGAAACGGAAACTATTACAAATACAATTTGTTTTCGCTATTTGATATGACAAACTTCAAAGAATTTCGCCGACATATCTAACAGGAGCACATAAATTTGTAATAGCATTCGTAAAATCATAAACATGTTTTTACCATTTCAAAATAAAACGAAATATAATTCAATATTTTTGTTTGCACGAAACACCCATTTCTACTTCTCCACATTCTCCTACCCTTAGCCAACAGAACATATTCGGGATATCCGTATCCTTGTTCAATTGTACAAATTACAATTGCATGTCCTTTTCTATTTGAAGTAGAACTACTCAATTGCATGCGTGTATGAATGTATGTATGATTGCGTGTACAAATTTATTTTGGGTTACGACCATATGTTGCCAGGATATTATCTTTGATGTCGCGTACATATATATCCATGCGGATTTAATTATCTTCCTTTCAATCTTCAAAGACATTTACCGCATCTGATACCAGGAGTTCATAGTTCTACAAAAATGAAGGAGAGAACCAAAAAATTTCGTTGGCTGACAATTTTTGTGGTAGGGATACACTTATTGCATGCCCCACCTCTGGGCGTGTGTGACAGTTGTGTGTGTCCTTTTTAGTGTGAAAATATGGAGCATAAAAATAAAACGGCCAACTAAATATTTTCACCAATAAGCGTGGATTTTTTAAAGAATATTTTCTCAGGGACCATCAGTTGAATAGGCGTGGATTTTTTAAAGAATATTTTCTCAGGGACCATCAGTTGAATAGGCGTGGATTTTTTAAAGAATATTTTTTCAGGGACCATCAGTTGAATAGGCGTGGATTTTTTAAAGAATATTTTTTCAAGGGCCATCAAGTCAATAGGCGTGGATTTTTTAAAGAATATTTTCTCAGGGACCATCAGTTGAATAGGCGTGGATTTTTTAAAGAATATTTTCTCAGGGACCATCAGTTGAATAGGCGTGGATTTTTTAAAGAATATTTTCTCAGGGACCATCAGTTGAATAGGCGTGGATTTTTTAAAGAATATTTTCTCAGGGACCATCAGTTGAATAGGCGTGGATTTTTTAAAGAATATTTTCTCAGGGACCATCAGTTGAATAGGCGTGGATTTTTTAAAGAATATTTTCTCAGGGACCATCAGTTGAATAGGCGTGGATTTTTTAAAGAATATTTTCTCAGGGACCATCAGTTGAATAGGCGTGGATTTTTTAAAGAATATTTTCTCAGGGACCATCAGTTGAATAGGCGTGGATTTTTTAAAGAATATTTTTTCAGGGACCATCAGTTGAATAGGCGTGGATTTTTTAAAGAATATTTTTTAAACGGCCATCAAGTCAATAGGCGTGGATTTTTTAAAGAATATTTTTTCAAGGGCCATCAAGTCAATTGGCGTGGAGTTTTTAAAGAATATTTTTTAAACGGCCATCAAGTCAATTGGCGTGGAGTTTTTAAAGAATATTTTTTCAAGGGCGTGGAGTTTTTAAAGAATATTTTTTAAATGGCCATCAAGTCAATTGGCGTGGAGTTTTTAAAGAATATTTTTTCAAGGGTCATCAAGTCAATAGGCGTGGAGTTTTTAAAGAATATTTTTTCAAGGGCCATCAAGTCAATAGGCGTGGATTTTTTAAAGAATATTTTTTCAATCAATAGGCGTGGATTTTTTAAAGAATATTTTTTCAATCAATAGGCGTGGATTTTTTAAAGAATATTTTTTCAATCAATAGGCGTGGATTTTTTAAAGAATATTTTTTCAATCAATAGGCGTGGATTTTTTAAAGAATATTTTTTCAATCAATAGGCGTGGATTTTTTAAAGAATATTTTTTCAATCAATAGGCGTGGATTTTTTAAAGAATATTTTTTCAATCAATAGGCGTGGATTTTTTAAAGAATATTTTTTCAATCAATAGGCGTGGATTTTTTAAAGAATATTTTTTCAATCAATAGGCGTGGATTTTTTAAAGAATATTTTTTCAATCAATAGGCGTGGATTTTTTAAAGAATATTTTTTCAATCAATAGGCGTGGATTTTTTAAAGAATATTTTTTCAATCAATAGGCGTGGATTTTTTAAAGAATATTTTTTCAATCAATAGGCGTGGATTTTTTAAAGAATATTTTTTCAATCAATAGGCGTGGATTTTTTAAAGAATATTTTTTCAATCAATAGGCGTGGATTTTTTAAAGAATATTTTTTCAAAGGACATCGACTCAACAGGCGTGGATTTTTTAAAGAACATTTTTTCAAAGGACATCGACTCAACAGGCGTGGATTTTTTAAAGAACATTTTTTCAAAGGACATCGACTCAACAGGCGTGGATTTTTTAAAGAACATTTTTTCAAAGGACATCGACTCAACAGGCGTGGATTTTTTAAAGAACATTTTTTTCAAAGGACATCGACTCAACAGGCGTGGATTTTTTAAAGAACATTTTTTCAAAGGACATCGACTCAACAGGCGTGGATTTTTTAAAGAACATTTTTTCAAAGGATATCGACTCAACAGGCGTGGATTTTTTAAAGAACATTTTTTCAAAGGACATCGACTCAACAGGCGTGGATTTTTTAAAGAATATTTTTTCAAGGGCCTATACATGTGTATTTTTTTAAATATTTTTTCATATATTTTTTCACATATATTTATTTATAATTATAGGCGGGGTAAATTCTTAATGACTTTTGCGGCAATATTATTTTTTTATTCGATTATTTTATTGCCAACAACAAAATATCGAATGTTCCCCCTTCACCTAGTGTTCTACAACCACTCAACAGCAATAAAAAGAATCAATCACTGTTTTCCGACCACAACATTTTTAATAATTATTAAATAATTAAAAAAAGGTGTTGTTGTTGGGTGTGGGGAACGGTGTGGTGTGTGCGCGTTTTTAGTGATTTTTACGTTCACTTTTAAGTGCTCGATATTATTATTTTTTTTTTAAATGCTATCAATTAACAATTCATTACTAAATAGCCTATAATAAAGTCAATTAAGACCTTTGCGGTTGGTTGGTGAATTAGTCCGGGGTGCTTGACTAATTTCTAAGGTGTCGGTCGGCAGTCCCTACTTCAAAGACTTTTTTCCGCATTTGGTAACAGGCGTTCATACTTTTTTCTATCACTGGCTGGGGTTTTGATATAAATATATAATTTGTATTTTGTTGCATTGCAAGTTGATTTTTTGTGTTTTTTTTTTTTTTTTGGAAAGAATTATTTCCAAAAACCTTTCATTTGGGTATATCAAAGACAATTTGCCGCACTGTGTCGATTGACCGCCAAAATGAAAGAAATTTCGATATGAAAGAATTAAAAGAAAAATAAATCGCAGTATTATTTTTGGGAATCATTTGTTTTTTGCAACGTAAATTAGTTCGAATTCTGGGTGATTTTTTTGTGTGGAATATATGCATACCTTAGATAATAAAATGAAATGAAAACGAAAAATATCCAAAATAACAGGTTTTTTAGTTGGGGTGACGTAGGTGATGATAGATACCAAGCAACGGCTCTGATTGGCTTTAACATGGCGAAGTCCAGGCTTATCTTGGTCCCTCTTTCATTTCAATTGTGGACACTGACCTCCCCACGGTGCCACCTTGGGGGCTATTTTCATCACCTGATGAAATAGTGAGCTAATATGTGCCCCGAGTTCACCCATAAGAACTATAAAAAAATGGGTTGAGGCGTCGGGTTAATTGCCCACTCTCGGAAAACCCCCTAATGTTAACGACCCCCGCAAACGTATAAAGAACCACGATCTGAGAATCTCCACTTGGAATGTGCGCACGTTGTACAGAACAGGCGCAGTGTTCGCCTTGGCGGATGTACTCAAGAGGTACAAAGCCGATATTATTGCCTTACAGGAAATGCGATGGAAAGGGACAGGCGTAAGTAAATCAGACGATTACGCCCTGTATTATAGCTGTCATGAAGCGAGACATGAATTTGGCTGCGGATTTATGATTAACAGGAGAATAAAAGACGTCGTCTCCAGATTCACGTCAGTAGATGAGCGAATTGCTATAATCCGTATAAAAGCGAAGTTCTTCTACATCAGTCTCATTTGCGCCCATGCCGAAGATAAAGATGAACAGACCAAAGACATATTTTACGAGCGCCTAGAAACAGCATATGATCGTTGCCCTGACCATGACATTAATATTCTGCTAGGAGATTTTAATGCAAAAATCGTAAGAGAAAATATCTTTACCCCACGAGAAATCAAATCGATCATGTTGTGATATACGGAAGGCACTCATCCAGTGTTTTAAACGTCCGATCGATCCGGGGAGCGAATATCGATTCGAGTGTCGTAATGCTACGGATGTCAAAAACGCAGCGTATAGTGCAACCCTCCAGGCAGTAGCAACACGTAATGTGATGGAGAATTATCGGAAGAAAAAGAGAGAGGAGAAATGTGTTTTCAGAAAAAAGAAGAAAGAACAAGAAAAACGTGAGCGTGGCAAATCGAGATGTACACAGGAGTCAGAATGAAGCCCGAAAATTCTACCAATGAGTAAAACACCAAACCGAATGCTTTGGTGCAGGCACATCTTGTTGACAGATACAGACAGCGTGCTGAAGATCTGGAAGGAGCATTTTGAAAAACTTCTGGTATCAAATAGTAGCGGTGAAGAGCATACCTTAGAACCAATAATATATGACGGTATAGCCAAGATGAAGTCAGAATAGCAGCTGATTAGTACAATTTGGCTAGAAGAATGCATGCCCAATGATTGGAACCTCAGCACCCTGTACCCCGTGCACAAAAAAGGAGACAAGACGATATGTGCCAACTATAGAGGAATAAGTCTCCTTCCCATCGCATATAAAGTGCTATCCAGCGTACTGTGTGAACGACTGAAGCCAATGGTCAATGACATTATTGGACCATACCAATGTGGCTTCAGACCTGGCAAATCCACCATTGACCAGATTTTCACTCTGAGCAAAATCCTGGAAAAAAAAACGGAAAACATATCGACACTTTCCACATATTCACTTTCTACCTATTCGACACTTTCCACCGCATTCGACAGCCCTATCCGTTCAGAGGTGTATAAAGTCATGTCTGCGTTTGGCATTCCTGCAAAATTAATTCGGCTATGCAGGATAATTTTAACATTTAAAGTCTGAAAGGACCTCTGGGAGCCCTTTAATATCGAACGAGGATTCAGACAAGGTGATAGTCGTGTGACCTTTTTAACATCCTGCTGGAAAAGGTCATACGAGAGGCAAAAGTGAACAGATATGGCACTCTGTACACCAAACAACACATGTTACTCGTCTATGCCGATGACATCGACATAATAGGTTCGAACATTGAGAGCGGTAACAGCCACCTTTGAACAAATTGAGAAGGAGTCTGCCAAAGTGGGTCTGGTGGTAAACGGCTAGAAGACCAAGCTGATGGTATCAACGCGCAAGACTCGGACCAACTGTGGAACTTGAGAACTACAGCTTCGAGGTAGTGAAAGATTTCATATACCTTGGTACCGTCATAAATAAAACGAATGACATCACTTTTGAAATTAGGAGAAGGATAGTGATGGCCAACCGATGCTACTATGGTCTGAGCAAACAAATCAAAAGCAAGGCCACCTCCCGCCAGACCAAATTCACACTCTACAAGACGCTGATACTACCCGTGCTGTTATATGGATCTGAAGCATGTTTACTTACGCAAGCAGATGAGGCAGCTCTTGCAGTGTTTGAGAGAAAAATTCTTCGAAGGATATATAGACCGATCTGCGTTGACGGTGAATATAGGTGAATATGAGTTGTACCAGCTGTTCTCGGACATCGACATTGTTAGACGTATTGAGCTGCAGCGACTACGTTGGCTAGGTCATGTTGTGAGAATGGTTGAAGATGTCCCAGCCCAGAAGGCATATAAACGCGATCCAGCTGATGGCCCACGCAGAAGGGGGAAGGCCACGAATACGATGAAAAGATCAAGTCGAAGGCAACATTGCCGAAAATGGTCTTTCAAATTGGAAAAACTGCACAAAAGACCGACGCGCCTGGAAATCTTTTCTAAGCTCGGCTTATGGAGCGAAAGGTCTGTCAAAACATACGCCTTGTAAAGGTCCTTTAAAAAATATACGTCCTATGAAGGTCCTTTAAAAAATCTTTTTCATTCAGCTTTTGTTAAATTCTGTTCGATTTTCCTGTAAAGTAACGCCAATAATTCATCGTTGATTTGATTTTCTTATATATTTTAAGAGTAAATTTGCTTAATAATTCCCCATTGGCATTATCCTTTAAGTCCCATTGGTGGTACACTTCTCAACCACTCTGGGATCCTTATGAAGAAGTATTACCACTCTCGCTCTCTCAATTATTAAAACTGGTTTCCCATCTATGTTGTCATCATCATTCATGTTAATACAGACGCAATGTGTATCTTCATCTCTCTCACTTGGCCGAGGCACGTGACAAAATAATTCCCATGACAATCCGACAGATGTCCGTTTCCACCTCAAAGACAAAAGTGATACTAAATCTGTAGCAACCGAAACAGTAGCCGTCGTCGTAACAGCAGCAACAACAACAACAAAAGGTTATTAGTGTCGAGGGCATCCCCATAATGACTGAATGACGGCACTTAGCAACGCCATAAAAATAAATGAACAGCGGCGGCACATTAAACCAACATCAAAGAATGGATCCGCTCTTAAAACCAGGAGCTCATGACTTGACACACTCACACACAAAAAATTGGTAATAATTTCTTGGCACGCACATACATCTCTCGGCGAAGGATTAGGCTATGGCTTGGAGAATACATCCCCTCGAAAATGGTTAACAAAAAAATCCATTCGATTAGAAGAAAAAAACTTATCAAAGATATTTGCCGACTGCAAGTAATAGGTGTAAAGAATTGGAGCAGCAATTCTCTATTACTAAGTGAAAATGAAGACGAAAAAAACAACAATAATAAAAATTAAAGTGGAAAAACATTTTATGTGACAACGTCATAAAATTAAGGGAGGAGGGGAGGGGCCAACAACTTTTCTGTCTACAAACTTAAGTACCCCCAAAATACACATATGAAACAAGGTGATGTGACACACACACACACCCATAAATCATTATTACCACATTGCCACGTCCTGTAAGTGCTGGCTCCTTCCAAAGACTAAAATAAATTGCTTTCCTTGTTGTTGTTTCCTTTGTCGCCACATCAAAAAACATTTTCCGCATACTCTACCAGGAGTTGAGAATTCAATAAGTGTGGAGGTATCTGTTGGTTTCATTCTGTTATTTTGAAATATATTGGTAGACATCCTGCCAATATCCTGCAGCTGTTCCACTAGCTGTATACATGTGTGCAAAAGGACCTGTAATAGTTTCTGTTTGTTGTCGTTCAACAGAGAAATTTATCTTCAATACTATTTTTAACTTATCTCCCTGCAGATGGCAACGAATGTAGGGGGAAAATGGCAGAATCGATAGTGTCGTCCTTGCTGCTGTTACAGCAACACTACATTGGATGTTGATATAGATACATGTAATATGGTATTTATATTGTTCAAACAATATAAATAACCAGGTCCTTGGAAAAAATCCAGGCCCGCTATTTACAAAAAACAGATCATTGGAAAAATATTTTAAAAATCCAGGACTTCTTCTGATAGGACTTTAAAAAATCCAGGACCTCTTCTGATAGGCCTTAAAAAAATCCACGACCTCTTCTGATAGGCCTTTAAAAAATCCAGGACTTCTTCTGATGGGCCTTTAAAAAATCCAGGACCTCTTCTGATAGGCCTTTAAAAAATCCAGGACCTCTTCTGATAGGCCTTTAAAAAATCCAGGACCTCTTCTGATAGGCCTTTAAAAGATCCAGCACCTCTTCTGATAGGCCTTTAAAAAATCCAGGACCTCTTCTTATAGGCCTTTAAAAAATCCAGAACCTCTTCTATAGGCCTTTAAAAAATCCAGGACCTCTTCTGATAGGCCTTTAAAAAATCCAGGACCTCTTCTTATAGGCCTTTAAAAAATCCAGGACCTCTTCTGATAGGCCTTTAAAAAATCCAGGACCTCTTCTGATAGGCCTTTAAAAAATCCAGGACCTCTTCTGATAGGCCTTTAAAAAATCCAGGACCTCTTCTTATAGGCCTTTAAAAAATCCAAGCCTTCTGATAGGCCTTTAAAAAATCCAGGACCTCTTCTGATAGGCCTTTAAAAAATCCAGGACCTCTTCTTATAGGCCTTTAAAAAATCCAAGCCTTCCGATAGGCCTTTAAAAAATCCAAGCCTTCTGATAGGCCTTTAAAAAATCCAGGACCTCTTCTGATAGGCCTTTAAAAAATCCAGGACCTCTTCTGATAGGCCTTTAAAAAATACACGTGTTCTGATCCTTACTCGATAAACCTCTCTCCATGTATATGTCCTTGCTTCACAACCATTACCCACATGCTAGTATGTACATCGTTTTAACCCAAGAAACTGTGTTCATGAGGTCATAACCCCTGTCTCTGTGTTTTTTCTGCAATGGAGCAATTACAGTTTGGCCCTGCAATTAATTTCCTTTGTATATGAATATCAAAGATAAAGTGCCGCTTTCTCTATTAGGAGCACAGAATATAGCAAATGATTTTGAGTTTTGGCGCAATCCATGTACATTTACAATTCACTCACACTTTCAATACAATACTTCATCACAGATATTTTCATTTTCATATCCAATCGCATTGGCTGGCGGGACTTGGGTGACTTGATGTGCCTTTGATCGGTCGACCTACCGACCGACCTAACCCGCATGCTATGTACACAAAGGCATTTTCCGTTTTTTTTTATATCCGCCACCGTTGCCATCAACGTCAACATCCATAGCCTCAGTACCGTCACCCTGCCAGCCATGTCATCCTTGTGGTCTCTTTCCTTTTTCGGGGTGTGACCAACAGACATAATTAAGCTATTACTGTCGGTCGGTCTGCCGTTCATTCGGTTACGGAGTGTGTGAAAATGTATTTCATATACGTCGCATATTTGTCGGTCATCCATCCAGACAGCCGACACCCAACGCTTTGTACTGAGATTCCCAACCAAATGCTGCCATTGTTGTGTGGTTCTTGTTGCTGCTATGACGGCATACTGGCATCCTCACCATCAAAGAGTAATTCCGCATTTAATATCAGGTGTTTATAATTTCAGGGTATGAGGCAAAATGCTAAATTAGGCTTCTCCTTCATCTACTTCTTTGGCAATTTTGCCGACACATCCATGGCCACAACAGACACAGGCAACACTGACGTAGAAAAAAGAAAGAGTTGAAAGAGGAAAGACCACCACGAACACACACTGTGTGTCATCATGCCCACAGACAACGGTTGGCTGGCTGGCCACGCACAAAAACGTTTTAATTTCTTGTGCCGTTGCCATCACTACAAATGTCGTGGAGTAGAGATATTCAAATTGCGTTGTTCGTCGGCAGTAGAATATCAGGCTCCTCTATGTATGGACATCCTTGTGAACAATTGAGTATTTTTTCATATCTCTCTTCTTGTACCGGCGTTTTGTCTTTATTGTTCGAATATGAGGTAACGGTGGGTGGTGTCCATTTATTGAGTGTTCGGCAGGAATACCCTATGATTGGTTTTCAGGTCTATCACAAGCATCGATTTTTTAAGAATATTTTCAAAGGACCGCTACAGGCTTGGATATTTAAAACAATATTTTTTCAAAGACCATCAGATCTCCAAGAGTGGATTTTTAAAACAATATTTTTTCAAGGACCATCAGATCTCAAAGCGCGGATTTTTTAAAGCATATTTTTCAAGGACCATAAGATCTCAAATGGTGGATTTTTTAAAGAATATTTTTCAAGGACCATAGAATCTCAAATTGTGTTTTTTAACGAATATTTTTCAAGGACCATCAGTGACCATATTTCATTCACAAGATCACTTAGGTGGTCCCCGGTTAGTTCGCCAGTCCATGTAGTACACATCTGCATTCGGCCACTACCCATCGTTCCCCTCCATGTTGACATTCATTCATGTCGGAAATATGAAAATAGTTTTACATTGTACTTTTTGTTGTTGTTGTCGCTTCGTGTTGTAGTTGTTGTTTTTCTTCTTCTTCTTGACAACTCTTCCTAAAGCAAAACTCTCACGCTCTCTGACCTAGTGCAAAAACAAAGTAGAATTAAATCCGTTTTGTTTGTTGTTGTTGTCGTTTTGTGTTGTTATTATTATTATCCTGGCCCACCCCTTTTTTGGCGGTGTTTCGTCAAAGGATGTCGGCTTTTGGCTTTGGTCGGCGCATCATCAAAGACATTTGCCGCAACAAATAACAGGAGCACAGAAATCCATAGCAGCATAGAAAAGCTGCAAAAACGTTAGAAAGGAATTCTGCTGTGAGTCTTTAAGTGTCAACCCTGGACAGAGGCAAAACGGTTTCCATGTGCGTTCGGAAATGGCAAAGGCCTGGCGATGATGAGGATGATGGCTGGCTGGTTGGCTGCTGGTTTGGTGGTGGCCATGGAGTCCTGCATTAGGGGTTTGTTTGTTTACCTTGTGTAGATGAGCGAGTGTGTGTGTCTATGTGTGCGAGTGAGCGCAAAATTATCAAAGATGAGTGCCGCCTTTGAGTAATAGGATCACATATTAAGTGTCCTCCGAAAAATAGCAAAGCCAGAAATGTTGACGTCGCCAGCTGCAGTACCGCCAAACCCATTATTCACGCATCGACCGCATCAAAACGAATCAATCCATCACAAATTTTGATAATTGCTGCCGAAGGTGTTGGTTGTGTGGTCGGGATGACTTGATTTACCTTTGCCACCTTCAAAAGCGGCGTCATAAAATTATTTAAGACCTTCTGTGCGGCGTTGCGATAATTTTGTCGGCGGTGTGGCATATCATCAAAGAATTTTTCCGCTCGCAATACCAGGAGTTCAGAACATGAAAATGTAATGCGCGCGGAAAACCACAGCTAAGACAGCCACACAATTTAACCTATAAATAACATTAAGTGTGAAATTATGTTTTAATGGCTTAGTTCGTTCTGTTCATTTTTTTCTGCCAGTACTGCTGCTGCCCCCCTTTTTGAGGCGGATGTAAGATTAGCCGGGTGTGTCGTCGATGCGTTTGTTTGACGGTGTGGCGCAAAATTCATATCAACCAAATAAAAGGGGGAAATTTTGTGTGGCAACATCAGAAGAAAAATAACAGTTACCGGGGGCAATAATGACGACCAGCGGCGGCCACCATCCCATCCACCACTCAGCCATCGTCCGCACTGATATACTACGTTACGGCGGAATCTTCAAAGGTAGATTTCCGGTTTTTAATATCAAGCGCTAAACAATGTTTATTGCAATCAAAGCTGCGATTTAAGCGCGTTATTAAGAAACAAGAACAACGGCCACGACAACAACAATCACAGCGACACAGAAAATAGTCGGCGACCTGATTTTCTTTATTCGTTCATTCATTGGCAGCGTTGAATCGGCGTTGGTCTTTGGCTGTTGGGTTATCTTTTTTATTTCCCCCTGCTTCTCATCATATCATTGCTTTAGGCCATTTTTTGTTTGTTTGCTTGCTTGGTCCGACCGCCAAGTATTTCATAAACATAAAGCAAACAAATCAATAAACCCTTTGAGCAAAGGTCGTCATGACCACGATCCTCTTCAGTTGCTCCTTGGCCAATTCTCTGGACGCTAAATGCAGCGGCCCTCTTCATTTCATTTCAATTTTTTCGTAATCACAATTTAATCAAAACGCCGGACATGACCGAATTGCACTCTGCCGCGAAGTCGACATTTAAACAAATTGACTTGATTTAAACTTTAGAGTAAACAATTTATTTAGCCAACGGCAATTTCATGGTAGGTTATAATACACACACACAGTCATTGGTCGTGGTATTATGACGGTCTTAAGATACAGGTATAAAATTTGACTGTATATAATATTCTGATATATTTCAATAGAATCAACAGGTGCCGTTGTTCTCCAAAATGTCCTTTTGGTGGCGGAACTAATGATTTGAAGCAAGGTTTTGGACTCTATGACTGAAATGGTATTTATGAGGGCCGCCGATCTATTTTTGGTAAGGCATCGACTCCAATCTCATTTTTTTTGGAATTTTGTGCTACTGAATTTTGTGGTAATCTGTATATTGGGTTCAGAAAAACTGAAAAATTCCGCACAGAAAGTGTCCACTTTTTATATTAGGTCTCCCTACCCATTTGAAGTACTAGATCTATTTCCAATGTATGCTTCTGTAATGGGGTTCATGGGACACAGCCCCATTTTGGAAATTTTGAAGGTCCTAACCGCATTTTTGTACTGTAGAAGTTTTTTGGAGAATTAAAAGGCATAGACGTTCTGGCCTTAAAACATCCTTTCCGACTTACTTTTCTAGAGATTTATCTATTTTTTTTGGAATGTTAGTGCATGTAGAAGATGGTGGGATGCCAGAAATTTTAATATTTATGATAAAATAATGTTCCGGTTTCTTGAACATATTTTTTGTGATATGTGGACTTTTTTTAGACCCATATAATTATAATCTAGACAGACAATGATTTGGAACCTGTGAAAACCTATCCAATAAAAAATTCGATCCAAAATGTTCGTGTAAATGGACGAAAGTCTTTTTTCAGTCTAAGATTGAAAATTTTAACGGATTTCTCCAAACCAAATTTAAAATTTATTTGTTTTTCCGACCTGAAATGTCCAAAATGCAACACTGATGATATCTTTGTACTTCATTCAATTGAACTATTCACTAAAATGAGCTTAAGAACTTAGTCGCTCTATAGGTAATTATGGCCCTAGCATAAGGAGGGATGTTTTTTTAAATTTGTGAAACATATATTAGGTTAGGAAAAGGAATCCATTACTTTTATATAAACAATAGGACTTTATTTAACATGCTTCGGAAGGTCCGATTTGAGCTAAATATACAACGTTTTGTTGTATGATTTGTTGCCATTTCAAAGGTATTTGGAAAAACTCTAGAAGTCGATTTTTACAATCTTCCCTAGATAGAAATTTTTTATCATAGAAGAAATTTTGCGATGCAAGAAAAGTATGATAATCGCTTCGTGCCAAGTCCGATGCAATAAAACTTCCCAACCAAACTCCCGAAGTTTCTGGCGAGTCACTGTAGATGTGCGTGGCCTAGAGTTTTCCTGGTGAAACACAACACCTCTCCTGTTGTCCAATTCTGACCGTTTCTTGTAAATTATAAATAGTTTAAAACAGTTTTATGGTCGATTTTTAGCTCCTGGGCGATGTTACGACTACTAACATGCCGGTCAACTTCGAGGATTTCTTCGACTTTATCGATATTTTCGAAGAGCGGCCTACCTGTGCGAGGTGCATCTTTATCAGCAAAAATTCAATAAACATAAAAACCATCCACAATTTTAGCCGCTTGGCTTGCATTTTCGCCTTTGTCAAAGAAAAACTGTGAAATGTGTCGAATTTTCTCCTATCTATGAACTCAATTCACAATGATGTAGTTCAATTGAACAATTCACTAAAATGAGCTGGTGAACTTAGTAAATCTATATGTTTAATTATTGA
This sequence comes from Musca vetustissima, assembly GCF_032173495.1. Classification (NCBI taxonomy): domain Eukaryota; kingdom Metazoa; phylum Arthropoda; class Insecta; order Diptera; family Muscidae; genus Musca; species Musca vetustissima. The sequence goes on from NW_026883678.1 coordinate 61,497, forward strand.
CCTACAATAAAGTGGGGTGTATGTTGAATGTGTCATTCAATTTGCAACTCTACGAAATAGTCTCCTGATACTACATAAAACATGTATATTCCGCTGAAGTGGCTGTAATTTGAAAAATATGTTTGCAGAATATTTTCGATGTAGGTCCATTTTTGGAGTGGCTACCATATAAAGCGGGACGCAACACATTTTCGGTTCAAAAAGGCCCCGCTTATTTACGGTACATCGACATACTCCATATGAAGTTACCGTTCTGTTAAAAAACATTACAGAAGAATAATGTCCTATTTATTTTCTCAAGAAATGAAATGACAAATTCTAAATTCAGAGCCGCTGAACTATTCAATAGTTAAGAAACAGTGGAGTTCGTAAGACTCATTTCTTGAATAAATACTTTTTAATATATTTTGCACTTGTTCAGAATTTGTTGTGTTGATTCGGGCTATTTTAGTGACCTGGCGTGGCAAACTCAAATACTGAAATTATTTATATCACGCTTACCACGGCGTGAATGAGAATTATACCTTGTACATTATCAATGAATGTTAGTAGATGAGTGTTGTACGGTGGCATTTATGGGGTCATCTGTGGCGACTGGTTCACTGAAGGATTCAAAAGCTTTCCTTTCCTCAGTTCGTGAATAAATGAATGTCTACTATTTTGCGCTTGTTAATAATTCGTTGTGTTGATTCGCGCTGTTTTAGTGAACTGGGGTAGCAAACTCGCCGCATGATCCTTAACTGAAATTATTTATGTCAACTATGACTTGACGTAAATTAGAATTACACACTGAACATTATCAATGGCTGTACGTAGCTGTTTAGTTGGTGTGTCGGTACGTTACATATGTTATTGTACGGTTGCAGTTTTTAAGTTGTGCAGAGCGTTGGTCCTTAAGGGGACCCCCCCCCCATTCTCGGGGTCAAAAATGTTGTTGATGTAATTCTAATTAAAGAATGTCCCTACAAAATTTCAAAGGAAAATCTCAAGAACTCTTAAAGATATAGCCGATTTATTTATTTATTTTTACACGTTTCTCTGTGAGTGTATAGCTATCGTATGAACTAGGATAAATCCAATCGGTGAAGATCTTCCTTATTTTTTAACTTGGGTTTTGGTAAAAAATCGGCGATTTTCCAAAATATTTTTTCAAAGGTCCGCCATTTTGTTAATTTTAGAGCGAAGTCAATAATCCTAGTTCATACGAGAGCCAGACATGTGCTCTTTCTAACACCGTTGGAATTTTCGGATTCCGATGTTCCAGTGAGGAGTTATCATGCTCGCCATCAAAAATAAGGACTTTTCTTTAATTACAAAAAAACAACAAAAAACAATAACAAAAATTTTTTGTAAATTATTTTTCTTCTATTTTAAATCTACAAGTATATATGTGTAAAGTTACAAACCTTAACAAGCATTGGTTTTGATTTACCAGCCCATTGAAAATCTTGAAAAAATAAAATCGTTCCCTTAAATGTATTTCCCAATTTTGCCGTTTTTTTACGTCATTCCGTCACAATTTCTCGAAGTGTAGGAAATAAAATTTACTTAAATACTTTTGATTTTCCCGATCCTGTATGAAGACTCTCCCCAGTTGAAAGCCCTAATAGAACTAGAGTTGGAAAATCTCATTCTATATGCCTTCGATCCTTTTCGGTTCGATCGGAATCATTTAGTTCTATAGCTCCTTATAGTTCAATTGTTCATTAGTAAAAATCTGTTCATTTGCATACAATGGAATCAGGATGGCACATAGAATATTGAAACTGTTCTATCGGAACCACTAGTTTGCACTAGTTGCGGTTCATTCGTTCATCTAGTTCATTTTGTCCTAGGCGTTAGTTCGTTATCTCGTTTCTTCTCGTTTAGGTCGTGATCCAATTATCTTACATGTATCAATGAACGATTGAACTAATTGGAACTATCGAACTAAAGGAATGACCTAGTTCCTTTGGTTATGTGAACTGAAAAACATCGAACTACTTCGGGAATAAGATTTCCCAACTCTACTTATTGGAACGCCAAAGTTGTTACCTACATTTTTTTTTAATAATCAATTTTTTGAAGGACACTATAGGACATTTTTGAATTAAACCAGGGAGGTAATAGAAAAGTTGGCCCAATGTAAGTCCTGCATCATGCATATTAATGTATTGTTTTTTGGCAGACACATTGACCATATATAACAATAAATTGAATATGATTCCCTCGCTTAAATTATTGACAATGTTATCTAAACTATTATAAGATAGATATGTGACATCTATTCAAAAAATCTACATATTTTAGTAAAAAATTCTAAAAATAAATAAAAAGATTATAATCTAACCCAATGCTGTTCACCATTGCCATATTATTCTCATGCATTTTTATAATCGCTAAAATGAATCAAACAATTTGGACCCTTAGCCCCTACTCGGTGCTTTCAATTTGCCATCAACAATATTTATAGCTTTTAATACGCTATGGGCACATACGAAACGCACACACACACACATTTCTTAATCTCATTGACAAATTGTTTTGACATCGCTTTAAACTTCACATTAGGCCTTCTAACAATTCCCCTTAGCAGTGGAGGGAAACTCGATCACCTTCATCACAGACGCCACTCTGTCATACAATTCCAAATAACTTTCATTGTTTTACTGATTTTGACTTTGTTGTTGTATTCGCCCAAGTTCTATTCAGAGATTTGATGACATTTCTTTTAAGTGAAGATGACTACGACGACGACTTCTTCTTGAACTTTATCGTCATCAGTAGCTAACAAATGAATGAACGAACGAATGAATCAAATGGCGGCACATTTTGTTGAGTGACTTTTCTTGGTTTCCTTCCTCCTTGTGATGACGATGACGGCGGCAACGATGACGACAACCATGACGCTGATACCTTCAAAGCCAACTTCATGTAATTAGGACCTCTTCATATTCGTTTGTCGGCTTTTTCTGTTTTGTTTGTTGTTATTATTCCTAGCGTTTTCCAGCGTCGTCGTCGTCAATGTTGTTTGTTGGTTAGCTTGCTGGTTGGTGGATTCAGTTGGCCCTGTGTCTCTCGCTGCGGCATCAAAGAAATGAACCGCTCGCAATATCAGGAGTTCATAACGAAATAAAAATGTATGAGCCTGAGGAAAATGTATGAATGAATGAAACATGACATCAGTCACCTATAAATAGTGTAGCGTGAAGTATGAAATTAAACTATGGCCTCGATTTGCGGCAAAAATTACACTGGGCTAGAATATTAAATGTGTAGGACAAGTATTAACTCCTACTTGTAATAACCATAAGCCAAATTTGAATGTGGACACTAGGTCAATAGGCTTATATGTCCAGCTTTTATTGATACCAGGTCAAAACGTTATTGAATCAACAATCAACCTTATTATCAATAGGTTATTGACTATAGTCCAGGATATATGAACCATAGGCCAATGGGATATTGAACATATGTCAATAAGATATTGATCATAGGGCAATAGTATATTGATCATAGTTCAATAGATTATAGACCCTTCAACACTAGGATAATAGATGATTGACTCCAGATCAATAGGTTATTGGCACTAGGTCAAAAAATTATTGACACCAGGTAATTAGATTATTGACAACCGGGTCAATAAACTATTGACCCTACGTAAGTGAGATTTTTACCCTTGGCCCATAGGATATTTACCTTTGGCCAATAGGTCATTGCATTGGGTTATTGACACTAGGTCAATAAATTATTGACAATAGGTCGATAGGTTCTGACACTTGCTCAGCAGGTCCTTGACACTATGTCAATAGATTATTGACTATATGTCAGTAGGATTATGACCATAGCCCATGATGGTCCTTGAATTTGAGATGAAGATATCCACAAAATATTGGCGCCCAACGTGAGCTGATAATTAAAATAACCTTTATTAAATATATTTCAGGTTATGAATTCGAGGTAGTCTAAGTGGCGCCCAACCTGAGGTAGGTTAAAAAATAAAAAAAATGAGATAGATTCAAGAACTATTAACAAAATCCGCGTCTATATCGGAGGCTCGAAGCCTATATGGATTTGGGAAATTGCGCAACTGTAAATGGCGCCCAAAGTGTTTTCGATTATAAAAATCTGTTGCAATTTTCCGACATTCATACGGGGAATAAATATAGAAGCCACTGCTTATTTTAAGCCTTATTAAACATTGTCTTAGTTTTGCAAGTTAAATTGTAACAACATAATAGTTTGTAGTGGCGCCCAGCGAGGGGAACTTTCTTAAAACCCATACATTTTCAATGTACATGAGTTTTCGAATATCGATCAACCAAATCGAATTGAATATGTTTTCTTATATGAAAATTTAAAAATTGATACTACTTGGAGACCTGATAGTCCTTTCAAAAATTATTCAAAAAAATCTACGTTTGGAGATCCGATAATCCTTGGAAAAATTCTTTTAAAAAGTCTTCGCTTGGAGGTCTTAAAGTCCTTTAAAAAACATTTTTAAAAACTCCAAGCTTGGAATTCCTAAAGTCTTTTGAAAAATATTTTTAAAAAATCCACGCCTGGAGGTCCTAAAGTCCTTAAGAAATATTTTTAAAAAATCTTAGATAATCTTTCGAAATATCTCTTTTAAAATCCGAAGAGGTTTGATGGTCCATGAAAAAAACATTTTTGAAAGCAGATAGTTCTTGAAGAAGTCTTTTAAAAAATCCACGCCTGGAGATCAGATAGTTCTTTAAGAAGTCTTCTAAAAAATCCACGCCTGCATATCAGATAGTACTTTAAAATGTTTTTAAAAATCAATCCTTGGAGTCCTTAAAATAAATATTTTAAAGGTCCGATAGTCCTTAGAAAAGTCTATTAAAAATTCCACAATTGGAAGTAAGAAATCCACGCCTGAAGGTCCGTTAGTCCTTGGAAAAATCTATTTAAAAATTCCATGCTTGGAGATCCGATAGTCTTTTTAAAAATAGACGCTGAGAGATCAGATAGTCCTTGCAAAAATATTTTTAAAAAGCTACGCTTTGAGGTCCGAAATTCTTTCGTTTTTTTTTTTAAATTCACGTTTGGAGGTCCGATTGTCCTTAAAAAAGCCAAAAATATTTTTTTTTCTTCACTTATATCTCCAATAGACCTTTAAAAAATCCTAGCTTATAACTTCAATAGCCCTGAAAAAATCTCTTCAAAATCTGTCATGCCTCTATATTTACCATACTTCTGTATTTAAATCTAAATACGATCCTCCCCTTCAATAAATGTAAATCATACTTTGCAGTAACTCACATATGGTCACTTGTAACACCTGGTCACACATAACCTCCCCTCGTTCTCCCTATACGCTATAGAAAGAATCTCTTGTCCAAAAAATAATCAGCCATCTCCATTGAAGGGTTGCTTGACCACCGTAAGTACATCGAGTCATTGTTGTGACGCTGTTGCTTCTGCTGCCACCGCTGCTCGTTTAAGGGTGTTTTTGTTTTTGTTATTGCAAAATATCAAAGATAATTGCCGCTTTTATTAACAGGAGAACAGAAAAATACGAAAAGTTGCAACAAAACATTTGGTTTTTCGATTTTGTGTTTTTATTATTCGCTGAGTAGACAGTTCGGAGACGACGTTACGTTGACTCAGTCAGTGTCTGTGCGGTACCGCTGTCACTGCTGTTGCTATTGCTTCCCCTGGCCAGCCATAGCCTGGTGGTATAATGTCGCTTTGAATAACAGTTGGCCGACCAGACAACCGACCAGCCAGTCAGTCAAATGAACCAACGAACGGTTCAGTCACTCGCTCGCTCACTCGGTCAGTCAGTTCAACTCTCTTATAAAACTAACAAAACTACAGAAAAAAGTTTATTTTCTTTATTTTTTTGGTTTTCGCCAGCAATAACAAAAATTGTTGTTTTTTTTTTTTGTTGTTGGTTTTTGTTTCAAAAAAGTACTTACGTTGTCTTTTTTTCATTATTTTATTTATTGTTGTTGTTGATTTTGTTGTTTGGTGGTTCGCAAATAAACCAAATGTCTGGTGGTTGTCTGTCCGTCTGTCAGCAATTGCTGTTGCCATTGGGGGTACTGCACTTCACGTACTCACAGACATACATGTCGTCTGTCCAACCGGCCATCGAATGCTTGTGTCTGCCTGACACTCACTCTATTTGTCGATCGGTTGGTCGGTCGGTCAGTTAGTGAGTCAGTCAGACAGCCATTCAGCCAGCTGGCCTGTGTGTAATTGAAAGTACCAAATGACGATGGACACGTGTCACGGATTTCTGTGTTCTGTGTGTTAATCGACTTCGTTTTTATTTTGGCAATTTTGCAAATCTGCATTCTACTTTGGATTGTTTACTTTTATTTGTTTACAAATCGATTCAGTTCTTTGTTGTTGTTATTGTTATATCATGAGGGGTGGTCTGATTATTTTATTGTATTAATTTCTTTTTTTGTAGTGGACAAGTTGCTGCACATCGCTGCTGGTTTGGAAAGTAAATGTAGAAAGACGAGGTATTAGCGAAACAATAATGCACTTCCAAACTCGAACAAATACACCTCTAGGTTGAAAAAATATTCTTTAAAAAATCCACGCCTTGGGCTACTCCTTGAAAAAATATTCTTTAAAAAATCCACGCCTTGGGCTACTCCTTGAAAAAATATTCTTTAAAAAATCCACGCCTTGGGCTACTCCTTGAAAAAATATTCTTTAAAAAATCCACGCCTTGGGCTACTCCTTGAAAAAATATTCTTTAAAAAAAATCCACGCCTTGGGCTACTCCTTGAAAAAATATTCTTTAAAAAATCCACGCCTTGGGCTACTCCTTGAAAAAATATTCTTTAAAAAATCCACGCCTTGGGCTACTCCTTGAAAAAATATTCTTTAAAAAATCCACGCCTTGGGCTACTCCTTGAAAAAATATTCTTTAAAAAATCCACGCCTTGGGCTACTCCTTGAAAAAATATTCTTTAAAAAATCCACGCCTTGGGCTACTCCTTGAAAAAATATTCTTTAAAAAATCCACGCCTTGGGCTACTCCTTGAAAAAATATTCTTTAAAAAATCCACGCCTTGGGCTACTCCTTGAAAAAATATTCTTTAAAAAATCCACGCCTTGGGCTACTCCTTGAAAAAATATTCTTTAAAAAATCCACGCCTTGGGCTACTCCTTGAAAAAATATTCTTTAAAAAATCCACGCCTTGGGCTACTCCTTGAAAAAATATTCTTTAAAAAATCCACGCCTTGGGCTACTCCTTGAAAAAATATTCTTTAAAAAATCCACGCCTTGGGCTACTCCTTGAAAAAATATTCTTTAAAAAATCCACGCCTTGGGCTACTCCTTGAAAAAATATTCTTTAAAAAATCCACGCCTTGGGCTACTCCTTGAAAAAATATTCTTTAAAAAATCCACGCCTTGGGCTACTCCTTGAAAAAATATTCTTTAAAAAATCCACGCCTTGGGCTACTCCTTGAAAAAATATTCTTTAAAAAATCCACGCCTTGGGCTACTCCTTGAAAAAATATTCTTTAAAAAATCCACGCCCTTGGGCTTGAAAAAATATTCTTTAAAAAATCCACGCCTTGCTACTCCTTGAAAAAATATTCTTTAAAAAATCCACGCCTTGGGCTACTCCTTGAAAAAATATTCTTTAAAAAATCCACGCCTTGGGCTACGAAAAAATATTCTTTAAAAAATCCACGCCTTGGGCTACTCCTTGAAAAAATATTCTTTAAAAAATCCACGCCTTGGGCTACTCCTTGAAAAAATATTCTTTAAAAAATCCACGCCTTGGGCTTGAAAAAATACTCCTTGAAAAAATATTCTTTAAAAAATCCACGCCTTGGGCTACTCCTTGAAAAAATATTCTTTAAAAAATCCACGCCTTGGGCTACTCCTTGAAAAAATATTCTTTAAAAAATCCACGCCTTGGGCTACTCCTTGAAAAAATATTCTTTAAAAAATCCACGCCTTGGGCTACTCCTTGAAAAAATATTCTTTAAAAAATCGACATGCCTTGGGCTACTCCTTGAAAAAATATTCTTTAAAAAAACCACGCCTTGGGCTACTCCTTGAAAAAATATTCTTTAAAAAATCCACGCCTTGGGCTACTCCTTGAAAAAATATTCTTTAAAAAATCCACGCCTTGGGCTACTCCTTGAAAAAATATTCTTTAAAAAATCCACGCCTTGGGCTACTCCTTGAAAAAGTATTCTTTAAAAAATCCACGCCTTGGGCTACTCCTTGAAAAAATATTCTTTAAAAAATCCACGCCTTGGGCTACTCCTTGAAAAAATATTCTTTAAAAAATCCACGCCTTGGGCTACTCCTTGAAAAAATATTCTTTAAAAAATCCACGCCTTGGGCTACTCCTTGAAAAAATATTCTTTAAAAAATCCACGCCTTGGGCTACTCCTTGAAAAAATATTCTTTAAAAAATCCACGCCTTGGGCTACTCCTTGAAAAAATATTCTTTAAAAAATCCACGCCTTGGGCTACTCCTTGAAAAAATATTCTTTAAAAAATCTACGCCTTTGTTTGTCCTTAAAATTAAAAACACACTTATATGTCTATCCGAACAATGCGGATTGTGGTGTAGGGTATACAAAAGTAAAATAATGTTAATGTGTGTGTGTTCTCCCAAAGAATGCAACGTATGCGATAAAAAGGGGGCGTTAAAATTCTCATACGCAAATTATCTTCAAAGATTTGTGCCGCCTGCAAATACCAGGAGCCCAGAATACTTTACTTTCCAACAGCTACGCAGAATGTCATTGAACTTTCAGCTCTCTCACTCACTCTCTCTGCTAGCGGTTGGCTGTGATGAACAACGAATGCCTCAGTAGCAGTAAATTGATCCCTTTTTGTGCAAATGAAGGAATAATGAAAACAATTTTTGTTTTTATCACGGCGACGATCACTTTGATATGCCGATCTCGCCTTAACACGCAACGCAAGTTCACTTTTCATTTTTGGGGCGTCAAAATCTTTGTTTTGTGTGTATTTTGAAGGGTGTCAATTATGTGTGTGTGTTTTATTTAATTCAATTACCAATGTATAACGGAACAAATTATGCAGCTTTGTATGGCTGAGCCATAATCGTGGGAAAAAACTGAAGACGTTTGTTGTTGGGTGATGAAGTCAGTACACACGCACACAAGACTAAGAGGCGGCGGCTTATCATCACAACAGTCAACCACTTCATGTGGCAGTAGGTACTTACTTGGTGATAAAGCGCTCCTCAATGGAATCTTCAAAAACTGTTGCCGCTCCTCTGTATTGGGTTATCAGAAGATAAGAGTAGGCAGGGGTTTGAAAAAAATATTAAAGGTAATTTGGCAAATCCTTAATATACCATTCACCAATATGTTGACGCCGCTCCTTTTGAACTTGAAGAATGTCGATTAGATAAATAAATTTGTCGGCAGATCAATAAATGCATGCCGCTTCATATACCAGGCTAACAGAAAATATTTGAAATTATTTTTCTTGAATTGAAAATACTTTTTTGCTTGAATTTTGTTTCCAAATATAATTGATCTCTCGTCATGGTTTAATAGATTTCGAGTGTATACTTCCGTTTTAATCTACGAAAGTCTACATCTGTCATTTAGAGTTTTTTGTTGTTCCCCTTTTATTAAATTTGTAGAAGATCACCTTAAAAGTGACTAAGATCAATGGTAAATGATATTGTAATATAAATTAAAAATATGCTGATCTTTTCTGGGGGAGAACTAGGTTTTGTAAAGACAATAGATTCTGCAAACTTCGCTTCAAATCGGACATTACTTTCACCTAATATGGGATATATTGAAAATCTTAATCTTTGTGTGGGAGTCACCAGAAGGAATTGACCAATGGGTCTGACATTCGGACTTCATCTGCGCTTGAAAGAGTGGACCAATGGGTCTTATCTTCGGACTTAATCTAGGCTTGGTAGAGATAATAAATTGAGCCTTTTTGGGGGAGGTAACAGAAGGAATGGACAAATGGGTCCCAATCTTTCTACTTGATCTAGGTTTGTTTTTTTTAATATAATATCATTATAGTATAGAAGGAGTGGACCGATATTCCAATCCTCAGAACTTGAACTAATTTTGGAAGAAATATTTAGTTGTGTAAAGTTTGGATAAAATCGACTAATCCCTTCGTGAGTTATCGTGCGCAGACAGACGGGCTGACAATTGTAAATGGACTTCGAATTGTTTGTAACGGATTTGGTCCAAAGAAAAATTGGATCTAAAACCAATATTTCGATGAGGCACATTTTACCGTATGTACACATTTTAACTGTAATGTATAAACCCTCATTAGCCATAAGGCGGAGGGTATAAAAATAGACTTATTGATTGACTTAACGATTCATGAACGGCTGAAGCTAGAATCTTAATCTTTGGGGTGAGGGTAACTTTTAGTCCAAAGGAGTCCGATAAGGCAGGAGTTTTGGAAATTCGTATTTGAACGGCGCGAAAAGTACTTAATGTGGTACCATTTGTATTTGGCGAACCGATAAAGCTAGAGCATTTAAATTTATAATGAAGGTCACTGATGGAGCGTAAGATAAGTATCCGCAAAATACTAACATGTACGAAATTTGTTACAATTCCGTAACATTTGAACGGATAGACCTAAAAATTTGAAATGCGAAGCAAGGTTGAGAAGTACTGTCGCCATAGGGCGGTGGTTTTGGAAGAGTGCACTCATTTATACAAAAAGTACAAAATTTAGTACCCGTTCAATTTGGTACAATTTGAATTTAGAAGAAACCAATAGAGCTAGAATCCTGAAATTTGAAATTTATATTACTGGATTGCGGAATGTAGGTACTTTTGGGAATTTGTATTTATTTTTACTAAATGATATTTATATTTTAAATGGTACTAAATTTGGATTTGGGTGAACCAACAGGGCTGGAAAACTAAAATCTGCATTGTAGAATTGAAGTATGTAGGTAATTTTGGAAATTCGTACTTAGGTGTACGAAATGGTACTAATTTTGGTACAATTTGAATTTGGATGAACCGATAGTACATCTGCATCTGGGAAGTAAGATTTCTTCTGGTTGTATGATATTGGTAGATTGGAAATTCGTACTTAGGTGTACTAAATTATACTAAATTTGTACAATTTTAATTTTAGTTTCACAAACGATAGAGCTGGAATCCTGAAATTTTGAGATAACATCACTGTTGGGATGTAGGATTGGGATAAGTAGAAAGTTTAGGAATTTCGTACTTATGTATAATAAATTGTACTAAATTTGGAGGATTGTGGTATCTTTTAACAATAAAGGTAGTTTCGGAAATTCGTACTAATGTGTATAAATTGTACTAAATATGATAAAATTTGGACTTGGGGAACGGATGGATCTGGCGTTCTGAAATTGGGAAAGGAGATTTTTGTTGGAGTGTTAAAGTATGTAGTTATGGAAATGTATATCTATGTGCACTAAATGGTACTAAAATTGGTGACTTGGGTGAACCTATAGAGATTAAATCATGAAATTTGGAATTTATTTCGGAAGAAAAGTACTACAAGGTACCAAATTTAGCAGGGATTTTAATGTTCGGAGTCATATTGTTCAAAACTGACAAAGGGGATAGCATTGACAAGGCTTACCATTTTTGAACGGCATTGTTCTTTATCGTGATTAAGTTAAAATATTAGGTTGTGGAAAAAGAAATATATTATTTTTATATGAACTATAGGACTTCATTTATCATGCTTCGGAATATTTCAAATATGCACCGTTTTTTATTTCAATTTTAAAGGTAACTTCATAATGGCTCTCTCATAGAAGTCCTGCTCTCTATTTGCAAAAAAAAACTCTAGTAGTCGACTTTCACAATCATTCCTAGATACAAATTTTTTATCATTAAAGAAATTTTGCAATGCAAGAAAAATATGACAATCGCTTGGTGCCAAGTCCGGACAGTATGGCGGATGCAAGCTAAGCTACCGAAGTTTCTGGCGAGATGAAGTGTATGTTCGAGCGTTGTTCTGTTGGAACGCGTCACCTCTCCAGTTGACCAATTATGGTCGATGTTTAGCTCCTGGGCGATGTTACGACTGTTAACATACCGGTCAACTTCCATCATTTCTCTGATTTTGTCGACATTTTCGACGATCGGCCTACCTGTGCGAGTTGCATCTTTAACCTAAAAAATTCCTGAACGGAATTTAAGAAACCAAAATTGCACATAATTGGCTATTACAGTATCGGAACCATAAACACCATTCACAATTTTAGCCGCTTGTCGTGCATTTCCGACTTTGTCAAAGAAAAACTGTGAAATGTACCGAATTTTCTCTTTGTCCACTTCCATTTTTAACACCCTGTAACTCATAACTGAATGCACTAAACAAAAAACAGCAAAATATTTTTTTACTGCGAAATGTCAACTTTTCAACGAGCATAAATCGGAATTTGTTTGATCAATACTTTACGAGAAATCTATAATGGATTTCTTTTGCCCCAATCTTATATTTAAGAGATTTATGAAGCAATGGATCGGATTGTCTATACAAATGTTTTGGACAACACAATTCCTTCGCTGAAGAAAATATACCGCTTGTTGGGTAGTTTCAGCTTGTCAATAACCTACAAACATACACCAAAATATATCAAAGATTGGTTGCGGTAGTCGAAAATCAGGGCTTTATAACAATCATCAGATCTTTGTCTGAATCTTTGGAATATCATGGATCAAAAGAGTTTCAGAAACAAACAGACATAACCTTTTTCACAGATCCAGGATGCAAGGAATAGTGGACCCATGGATTTAATTGAGCATTTTTTTTTTTTGTTTGATTCAGTGTCTCGTAGGTGTTCTGGCGTTATGAAAAATAATGATTATGCTGTCGAATACTAGCAAAAAGTTGCATATTTATATGAAAAAACAAATTATTTCCAGTAAGAGTTGTAATTGTATATTCGATGTTGTGGTATTCGAAGATAAATCCGATTTTTTGTAAAAATAATAAGATTTTAATTTCACAATAATATCAAAATTTCAATATGCCTTTATGTGGTTTTATGGCACACAAGTTCATAAAACAAAAATTTTGGCAAATTCCAAACATAAACATTTTTTGCCAACAACAACCACAACATTTTCTACAATTGTCCAAAAAAACAACAGAAAAAAGTCTATACTAACAAAATTCCCAAGCGTAAAAGCGTTCGGCTTCACTTGAATTAATGAATTAAAAAAAAAAAAAACAACCTTAATAGCAGCAGGTCATACCGCTCTAATATTAAAGTAATTAAAAAACTAACAGGTGTTAGATTTTAGCGGTTGCCATGAACAATTTTCGTATTGTGTCATGAAAACATGTTTTAATACAAATTGCGTTTTTATTTTTAATTTTATTTTTATTTCTTTCTTTCTTTTAGGTTCTGCTTACCTGGTACTTGGAAGCGGTATATATTTTTGATGTGTCGGTCGGTAAGTTATAATCAAAAAGGAAATTATCTAATTAATTAATTATTAACGCACCCAGGTTTTTGGGAATGCTCTAAATAATAATAATACGGTGACTGCCATTAACATCTGCACTTAGCGGAACAGTGTGCAGATGTTCAAATGCTATTGTTGTTGTTTGTTTGAAAGTGTGAAAATTGTAATTATTATCAAAATTTTATAATAATAGGGGAAGTGAAATGGACATTTTTATTTGAAGTGGATTTCTGTATTTCTGCTATCCTATTACCTGGAGCGGCATTTGTGTTTGATGAATGTCGTGTCTTGTCACTTAGGGTTGCTTCTAATAGTGTCATTATTTATGCATTGTGTTGTTGATTGCTGGTGATGGTAGCGTTCTTAAATTGATAAATTATCTTCTCCCGATCTTCCATGTGGAAATATCATCAACTGTTGTTTCAAATACATAATACCTTCTAAAGGTAACCTATAGATGGAATAACATGTTAATGTTTACTATAGAAAGACCTTAAATCGTCCTGATGATATCTTTCAAATATTCGCATCAAATACATGATCAGAAAAATATGTGAAGAAAACTTTGTTTGGAGAGACTTATAGTAAAACTTTATGGCGAACATTTTGGCAGAATATTCTGAGCAGCTTTTACCCCGTTTTGAATGAGTTTTCAATCACTTCTGGAAAAGGGGACCGAAAAGTCCCCTTCAAAGTGTCGTTTTATGGTTAAAATTGTATACGAAAATATTCCTCGGTATTTTATCAATAATATTGCCGAAGACACTATATACCTAAAATGCAAGGATTTCATGAAATCATAAATTGAAAATTATCAAAATTCTTGAAAAGGGGGGGGAAATTTCCCCGCGTTTTTAGGTTACCTCCCGACGTAAACTTTCAAAACGCCGATACACGTGTCTTCTTTTTTTAGCCCCTCTTTCATAATCTGTTGGAATTTCCCGATAATTATCAGAAAAATTGAAATTTGTCGCACAGTATAGTCTTTGAAAAAATGCACGATTGGAAGTCTGATAATCTACAATTATAGGACCTTCAAAAATATTTTTTAAAAAACCTACAATATCCACTCTTTGAGGTCCTTGATTTTTTTAAATCCTCTATAAGGGGACCTTGTTTTTTTAATCCACGTTAAGAGGTCCGTGATTTTTTAGTACACCCTTAGAGTTCCTTTATTTGTTTAAATCCATGTTTACAGGTCCTTGAAAATTACTTTTGAAATCCACGCTTAGAGGTCCTTGAAAATTACTTTTGAAATCCCTGCTTATAGGTCCTTGAAAGTTACTTTTGAAATCCACGCTTAGAAGTACTAAATCCACGCCTATAGGTCCTTGAAAATTACATATTTTAGAAATTCAACGCCTGTATGTCCTTGAAAAATCATTCTTTAAAAAATCAACGCCTGTATGTCCTTGAAAAATCATTCTTTAAAAAATCAACGCCTGTAGGTCCTTGAAAAAATATTTTTTAAGAAATCCACGCCTATAGGTGCTTTAAAAAACATATTTTAAAAAATCCACGCCTGTAGGTCCTTGAAAAATATTTTTAAAGAAATCCACGCCTATAGGTGCTTTAAAAAACATATTTTAAAAAATCCATGCCTGTAGGTCTTTGAAAAAATATTTTTTAAAAAATCCACGCCTATAGGTCCTTGAGAAAACCTCTTTTAAAAAATCCAAGCTTATAGGTCCTTGAAAAACATATTTTAAAAAATCCACGCCTGTAGGTCATTGAAAAAATATTTTTTAAAAAATCAACGCCTATAGGTCCTTGAAAAATATTTTTAAAACTATCTACGCTTATTGTTCCCTGGAAAAATGTTTTTTCAAATATCCACGCTTATAGGTCCTTGATTTTTTTAAATATCCACGCTTATAGGTCCTTGATTTTTTTTAAATCCACGCTTAGACGTCCTTTGTTTTTTTTTAAATCCACACTTAGACGTCCATTGTTGTTTAAATCCACTCTTAGAGCTACTTGATTTTTTTTAAATCTACGCTTATATGTCTTTGAAATTTATATTTTAAAAATCCACGCTTATCGGAGCATAAAAACTATATTTTTTTTTAAATCCACACTTATAGGTCTTTTAAAATAATTGTTAGGTCTTGTAGTCCTTGAGAATTTTTTTAACCCACACTCATAAGTCTGAAAGTCCACGCTTATAGGTTTATTATTAATTATTTAATCTACACTTATAGGTCTTATAGTCCTTAAAATTTTTTTATGCCACTCTTAAAGGTCTAAGTGTCCTTAATATGTGTCCTTCCACGTCTATAGCACTATTGTCCTTGACCATTCATTGATAAATATATTTTTTTAATCTACGCTTATAGTTTTTATAGTTCTTAAAATAGTTTACAAAATCCACGATTATTGTCTGGTTGTCCTTAAGAAGCCCGAATTGTCCTATATTCATAACATATCCTTCAGCTATTCTATAGGCAGAATACCTCATACAGATCTTCTCTAAAAAGAAGATTCCATAAAGGTCTGGAGTTATATTGAAAAAATATGAAAAAAGAGAATCTTCTATAGGTAGAAGGTTTACTACACGCCTTCTTTAGATCTTTAAAACTCTTAATAGGTTCTTTGAAACCTTTAATATTTTTCTATATGACATTTATAGATATTAGACCTCCAAGACATCGTATACTTACATTCCTGGCCTCTTTTCCAATACTTACCAGAAAACAAAGTACCTTCCACCTTCTATGAATCATTCTTCCCTGCAATCTTTGTTTGGCATTCTATGCCAATCCTAGCTTCATTTAACATTTGTTCCCGTTTTCAACCCCATCGAATAATGAACCATCATAGATTCGCCATTTACATACAATTGAACCAATTTAGCACACAACAACACCCCCTTGAGGAAGTGTGAAAAAATGCGTTCAAAAAGGGGTTCATCACTTCAATTATGGCCGTTGTTTCAACTCTTCCCCTCTCCTCCCATGACATTTCTATGTCGCAATGTTATGTCGCAAATTTTCAAAGACAATTTGCCGCCTTTTCTACCAGGACCACAGAAATTCAACAAAAGTTTCTCCACAATATTGCTCTGTATAAAATCATACATTAGATGAGGGGAGAATTGTTCATTATTTTTATTATTGTTTCAAAATATATTAGAAATCAACTCATTGGGGTGAATGTATTTCCATTGTCTGAAATTAGGGAAACAAAAGATATGGGCGCTGAATAGTTGTGACAGCTGCAGCACAAAACATGTTAATGATGATCTCTTTATTCAGATGTACATTCTAGTAGAAATGTATATTGTTGCTATGAAAGTAATTTGAAACTGTTTGCATGAAAAAAGAACAAAAGATCGGAAGTCATAACAGGGAAAGTTTGTTTTTGTTGTTGTCCACATTCAAACAAAATAAGCAAGGGTTCAAAATTATTTTCCTATATTTATACTCACCTGTAGCATTTTTTCTTCCTCACGAATAAGCAAGCTGAAACGAAAATATGAGCCATAATTCAAAGAACGAGAATCCCCACATTATTTTTCCTTGCCTATAGAACTATTTCCGAAACAAAATTGAACAAACTTTGACATCACTACATCCTTACATGCTGGATATACAGTAAAGTCTTCATAAAAAATACAAGTACATACATGTTGACCTCTCCTAGGACCACCAAAATATTATATGGAATTACAGCTTCTCCAAAATATTATTTAAAATCTGGGTCCACCACAAAATTATCTTCATACACTCCCGGATCGGAGCCTTAAAAGTAAAATGTATAAAAAAAACTTCAAAAACATGCAGCCTCTTTCAAACAAATATTATACACAAAATCCATATTTTTATTATACTTACAAAAATATTGAAGAAAACCAAGCTTTCGATGTTCCTGGGAAAATATTCTTCATATCGCATTCCTTGAAAAAAAAAATCACCCATGGATTTTCATTGAAAAAATAATTTTATTTAATCCGAGTTTTGATTTTTCTTAATATATACAGTGATGGTCAAAACATGTGCAACTGAAATTGACTATTTGGAAAATGGAGTAATCACTTTATATGAAGTTGAAAAATAGGTTATTTTATAAACCACACACGCAATGATTTTTTATGAGGAAATAGTTTATAACAAATATATGTCTTCCGTTACAAATGGTATCGCCATTTGACTCCATTAGTCCTGGTGTTAGTTTCGTTAATCTTTTCGTTGTTTTTATTCCGGCTAAGTAGATGATTATTCTGCTGTACCTTGTACTAGGTGATGGGGTCGGCTGCCATCTATTATTGCCTAGAAACAACATCCGATTGAATTTTGTGCATTGGTTAGGGTTCCAGTTTCCTCTAGGCGTCACTATCTCCTGTCATTCCTTTTTTGTCTTTCGTTCATGGGTTGATGTCGATAACGGAGAATTGTTATTAGATTGTCAGGTGGCTTTGGATACATTTCAACATATTTGAAAACTATTTTGAAATAATTTTTTCTCCTCCGCTGAATATCGGACTGTTTCAAACTATTGCCATACGATTTGTTTTGTGTAAACCAGCTCTAGTAGGTAGGCTTGATGCCATCTATCGTTTACTTGAAACAATCACCCCTATTCCGTATGTCGTCGTCGGCACAAAACGACGTCGAAGAGAGTCGTCTTTTGCAAATTGTTATTCCATATGTCGTTGTCGACATTTATCGATAACTATTGAAACATTTTTGGTATTCCGTAACAATGTGTGACGACGACGATGTCGAAGATTTCTTCGTCATTGTTTTAGTTGACGACTCAATTGTTGGAACATTTTTTTTTAAGAAAATAAAAAGAACACGACCGGACAAGAACAGGCTACATCATTCTAGAATCTATTCAATACGTAATGCAAAAAAAATATAAATAAAAAAATATATGGGATCTATATATAAATCTGAACCGATTTTGACCAATATCAATAGGACTCGTTTATGTGCCAAATAAAGTTTCATCCCAATTGGATAGAATTTTCCAAATTTCATCCCGTTTGGATAATAAAGGTGACATGTGTCTTATTCAAAATAATAAATGGACGAAGGGACATGCATAAATAAACTCAAAAAGTAATTCTATGTATATACTAAAAAATAACTATGGGCCTATCTCGTTTCCTTTGGATGTTCCACAGTGAGGTGAAGGATACAAACACATTTTTACGCAAAAATATCAAAGCAAATAAACAGCTGACCATAATTTTAGGGATGTTTTTTTTGTTTTACTGATATTATCGATAAATGGTCGACATCGTCGCATGAGTGTTACAGAATACCAAATCAGTGTCGAAGTGATGACGATGTCGATGCGAAGTGATGTCGAGAATGAATTATTGAGTGTTGCCGTTTTCTTTTAAATGGCGCAATCTTCTGTCTATTTTGTATTATCTACAAGTGTTGCTGTTGGTGGTGATTTTGGTTATCTGGAAGGAGATTTTTTTCCAATATTCGAAACCCACTTTAAAATATTATTTCCTCCTCCACTGGCATTTGAACCCGGGAGCAATCGGATTGTAGTCTGGCAGACTATTCACACCTCACTTAGTTAGTCTTTGATTAAATATTCACACTCCTTGTTAAAAAAATTAAACTTTTATTTGTAAAATATATCCTTCAAAAATATGATTGAAAATCCATGTTCAGATCGTCCTCCAAAAATGTGATTAAAAATCCAAACTTTCTTTAACATATAATTTGTTGCTGTAGCCTAGTTCTAGTTTCTTCGAATCGAATAGACCTTTTAAAAACCATGCTTCTAATAGTCCTTTAAAATATCCATGCTTCTAATAGTCTTTTCAAAAATCCACGCTTGTAATAGTGCTTTTAAGAATCCATGCTTGTAATAGTCCTTTTATGAATCCATGCTTCAAATAATCCTTTAAAAATTTTTCGATTCTAAAAGTTTTAAAAAGCCATGTTGTTAAGAGTTCTTTAAACCCGTTTTCATGTCGCTATTTAAAACAAAAATTGCCATTTTCACAAGATGAAACCGGTGCCGCACGTTGGGCGCCAATTTAAAAAAAGGTGAATTTCAACAATTTTTATAAGCGTAAATTCATATAGTGGAAAATAATAATGTAATCTTTTATTAATCACTGAGTTTAATCATATATTATATATTTGAAAAAAAAAAAAAATTGTGACTTATAATAAAGATATCATCTTCAACAGGCCAATATATTATCCTTCATAAGCCCACGCATCTAATAGTCCATTAATAGTTACACACTAATAGTTCTTTAAAATACCCACGTCCTTTAATATATCCACAATTATTGTTGCTCTTCAAAAAAAAAAAAAAAAAAAAAAAACACAGAAAAAAAAAAGACACACACACCCTTTTTATAGACCTTTAAAAATCCGTGCATCTAATAATCGTTCAAAAACCAGTCTTCTAACAGTCCTTTAAAGATCCTAACAGTCCTTAAAAACCAAGCTTTTATAAGAGATTCACGTATTTAATAGTCCCTTAAAACACCAAGGCTTCTAATAGTCCTTTAAAAATTACATAATTCTAACAATTTTAACTTTTGAGATTCATTCAAAACTCACACTTCTCAAAAAACCATTCTCTATTTTAATTTTTCAAGATTTTCAATGGGCTGGTAAATCAATACCAATGCTTTGTAACTTTGCACATATATATTTAAAGATTTAAAAGAGAAGAAAAATAATTTACAAAAATTGTTTGTTGTTGATTTTTTGTAATTAAAGAGAAGTCCTTATTTTTGATGGCGGGCTTGATAACTCCTCACTGGAACATAGGAATGCAACACAAAATTCCAACGGTGTTAGAAAGCGTACATGTTTGGCTCTCGTATGAACTAGGATTATTTACTTCGCTCTAAAATTATCAAAATGACGGACCTTTAAAAAAATATTTTTGGAAAATCGCCGATTTTTTTACCAAAAACCAAAAAATAAGGAAGATCTTCACCGATTGGCTTTATCCTAGTTCATACGATAGCTATACACTCATAGAGAAACGTGTAAAAATTTGAAATCGTTTGGGTTATTAGTTTTTGGGTTATCGTGCCCGCCATTCGCAAAAGAGAAAAACGGAAAAGAAAAAAAAAGAGAAAAAAGTTTGAGAAGCCCTTTAGCCTTCACTTGATACTGACACGATAAATCGGCTATAACTTCAAGAGTTCTTGAGATTTTCACTTGAAATTTTGTAGGGACATTCTTGAATTAGTGTAGATTCGAATTAAATTTTTGACCCCGAGAATGGGGGGGTCCCCTTAAAATACAATGCTTCTAATAGCCCTTTAATAAATTCAGGCTTCTAATAGTTCCTAAAAAGGTCACTTTCAATAGTCCTTTAAAAATCCACGAATCTTATAGTCCTTTAAATATTGCATAATTCTAACAATTTTAAAAACCATGCTTTTGAGATTCCTTCAATACTCACACTTCTCCAATAACAATTTTTTTTACTTAAATATATCCTTTAAATATCGTTTAAATTTTTGCTCTTTATTTTTTTAAATCCTCCCATTTCTAGTGCCGATTTTTCTTTAAAAAATAAATCCATTTCATTTTACTTTCTCTTCTTGTTGTTGTCTTTCTTCATTCTATTTTTGTTGTTTTTTTCTTGAGTTCTTTATTTTTTTTTTCAAATCAAAAAAAGTTGTCTTATTTTCACAGAGGAAAAAAGCGAATATCTGATAGTCGTTCGCTATAATTTATTTTCTTCTTCTTCTTTTCGCACTTAACATGCTGTTGTTGTTTTTGTGATTTTATTTTACACTTTTGATAATAACTTAACAAATACTGCACTTCTTCGTCTTCTTCTTCTCGCTTAATGCTGTTAGTTGTTGTTTTTTATTTTTGTTGTTGTTGTTGTGGTGATTCTGATCTGTGCTTAGAAATGAATCGACTCTAATGTGTATTTTTCATATAGTGATTTTTTATTTTTTTGTATATATATAGAGATGTATATAATATGTATATAGATCTTTGATTTTTTTTGTAGGAGGAGGGGGGTATATGAATAATTGTTGTTGTATTTATGGTTTTCTTTAATTGTTTGTTTTTTTTTTGGGTTTTTTGTGATGGTCCCGGCCTGCTGTAGACCCGCGATGACCATCCAGTTATAATTCATTCATTCCTTCATTTCTGCATATTACACATCATGTTTTGTAAATAATAATATATATTTGTTTTTAATATTTATGTATATATATATATAGATAATTGATAATATATATTGTTAATGGTTTTCCGTTGGTTTTCTTTCTTGGATAATAATTAATGTCTCATAATGTCTTTGTTTTTTTCTTTTTCAAAATACATTCATAAAACATTGAGAATAATACATTTATAGTTTTATTTTTGGTATTTTATTTTTATTTTTAAGAATTGTTGTTTTTGTTCTTGTATTCCATTTTTTTGTTTGTTTAAAGTATAAAGTGTGCTGTTTCATATGATCATTTCAAAAGGGAGATTTTTATTTTATTAATTTATTTTTCTTTTGCTTTAAATGCATATCGTATCGAATCGTTTTTTATATTATTTTCATTTTTTTCATATATAATTATTATTTAAGAGAAATTCACTAATAATTGTTTTATGGTTGCATGTATTTCTTTTTTAAACTAATTTATTTATTTTATTTGTTTTTTTTTAATATTTTTATTTAATAATGTCTTCAACGATTTCAAACGCCTTGTTTGGTTTTGGTTTTCTTTGTTTCCTTGCAAATCAAATTCTTTTCCTTCCAACACATTGAGATTTAAATGTATATATGTTTTATTTTCTTAATAAGTTTTTTTATAATTATTTGTTAATCTTTGGTTAATTTAATTGTTCGCTTGTTTTTTGGTTTAAATTCAGAAAAAATAGTTATTTTTTAATTGTTATAATTTGTGTTTTAATTGTCATGTACTATTTTTTAGTATTTTCATGTTTCATCCATGTTTTTTTATGTATACTTTAATATTTTTTTATTTAATATTCATTTGCATAAAATATCTCTAATAATAATAATAATTTTTTGAATAACATATTAATTTTTTTAACAAAAAAACCAAAATTAACTGCATGAAAGCCTATCATCAAAAATTTAATTTTTTATATAATTAATTTTGTTTATATATTTTTAATGTACTATAAAACACATAATATAATGCTGAATGTCATTATTAACATTTTTTAATATTTTTATGCAAAAATTGTATGCGTTTTCTTTTCTTTGTATTTGTTTTCCTGAAACGGCCAGTATTTACTTTTTTCGTTCTTATATATCATTTTTAGGAAATATTTTCTTACAACTAACTCAAAAAACAAATTAAAGAAAATCATTTTTTTTTATTTTCTGTTTTCGTATGTCATGTTGTTTATTATATTTAAAGCCTTGTGTTTTACATTTTTAGTTTATTGAAAAATGTCTAATGTTTGAAAGCCTTTTACATTTATATATATATTGTTTGGTTGGGTTTTCTGATATTTTATGGTTGCTTGAGATTGTTATGATTTCATGTTTTTTGTTTTTGCAAATTTTTATTTAAAAATTAATTTCAGAAAATCACAATTTTCTAAGCTCAATTTAATGTCATGGGTTATGGGAATAAGAAATTAAATTTGGGGATTTAAATAGATGCGATTTTTTCTCTATTTGAATAGGGAAATATTTAAAATTAAAATATATTCACATATGTAAGTATATTCTGTGCATACCTTTACGAATGAACAACATATTATAAAATAAAAAATATTAACCGAAATTTAATAAACACTTCTAAAAATTTGTAAAAAAATATATTTTTTTAACATATTTTCATTATAGGAAGTCAATTTGAAAACTTAATTATTTATTTTAAAGTTAATAGTTTTAAACAATTTCTTTTAAATATTTGGTTGAGTGGCTTTTTTTATTTATGCAAAAAAATGAATTTTCATAAAAACCCGCACATTTGGCGCCAATTTGAAAACAGTGAATTTTAACAATCATTATAAGTCTCAATTCATATGGAGAGGAATAATCAGTCATTCGACTGAATGTCATCTTTTAAATGATAATACTTTATATTCTTAAAATAAAAAAGGTGACACACGTTGGTCGCCAATTAAAAAATAATTAGTATCTATATCTAGTATATATCATGATTTCAATATTTCTTACAAAAAGGGATTTGATGAAACTTCAACAGATCGAAAAATATGCCTGTGGAATATGTGTTGCGGTGCATATATTGGGCGCCAATTCGAATATAATAGATATTGTTTTTTATTGCAATTTCTTTTGTGATTTTGTTGGGCAGTCCAGTTTGAAAACAGTGAATTTTAACAATCATTATAAGCCTCAATTCATATGTAGGGGAATAAACAGTCATTTTTTAAATGATGATACCTTATATTCTTGAAATAAAAAGTGACACACGTTGGTCGCCAATATGAAAATAATGACTATTTGAAGGACTAAGCTTCTAATATATATCTTAATTTGATCACACTTCAACAGATCAAAATATTTACCTGTGGAACATACGTCTGGGCTTATATTTTGGGCGCCAAAATTTGAAATTTTTATTGTAATTTATTTGTGATTTTGTCGCATATTCATCAGCAAAGATATAATTTTGTTAATTTTGTGTTCTTTAATTACTGACTTGGTTTATTTGTAGTTTATATATCAAACAAACTGTCCAGCTACACATTAGGGCGCCAATTTAAATTTTTAGATTTTTTTTTATATTTTTGGTATTTTTTAATTTGGAACCAACATAGAAATTATTTACTAGAAAAATCGAATTTTCTATAATCCTCGTTGGGCGCCAATTTCTATTTGCTGCATTTTTTATTTTTCCTGTTGATTATTTAATTTGAACACAAATCGAATTTGAGCCAATCCAATAATCTTAATTTGGCGCTTATTTCAATTATTTGCAAATTTATAAACACTTTTTTATAGAATACTTAGTTTTCATATTTAATTATACACTTTTATAAATGTAAATACTTGCTTGATTGACTATTGACAATTTGGGACATTTGTTTTAAATATGGCAACTATTTTCTATATATGGAAAAATAGAAATTCAAAAACGAAAACTATTTTCTAAGTCTATTTAAAAATGTCTTAAAAAAACCGTGCTAATCCTTCCAGGATCTAATTTGAAAATTTATGTTGACAAATAAAAACAAAAAATTGTTTTTGTTTAAATTTATAAAATAATTATTTAAATTATGAATTTAAAAAAATATATAAACAACATTATTGATTTATGATGCAATCTACTGTCCTCAGTCCAAATTTTATTATATGTTTTTTTATAGTCCAATATTATGTTGGTCTCGTTAGTCATTCTGTCCCTCGGTCCGAATAGGAACTTAAACCATTTGTTAGTTATTATTGAGAACATTGTAAACGAAAATACTACAGAATATTTCTAATTACATTTTATTCAGGATACAGACGACGAGAGGAAATAGTCCGAACAAGTATGTTAGAGTTCATCTTGTTTCATCTACGGAACTCTAAGTTCAAAAATTCTGCACCAGTTTTGATTAACTACTAGTTCCGAAACCATCCTCCCGTGGGTTCCAAATATTTCAATTAATTGTAGAACATTTTTGTTTATACTGTCCTCAATATATTAGTTTTAATAATAATCATCACAATTTACTTAAATATTTATTTAAGGATTATATGATGATGATTATTATTTATTTTTTTAGCCAAGTCGTCATTATTGTCATTGTGGTGTTGATGTTACCACATAGTAGGTCAAAATGCCAATAATCTATATAAAAAATATTAAATTATATTGATTAAACTAAGCCATTATAAACTATATTTGAACAGTTTGGTTAGAATTCACCTACAGTCTTAAGAAGAGGCGTCTATAGTTTTAATAATAGTCGTGTGGATATCCAATAACAACCGTCTTTAAGCTGCTCACCATTCGCTGATGGAATTTAATAACAGATGTCTATAGTTTCAATAATAGTCGTGTGGAGATCCCACAACATCCGTTTTTAAGCTGCTCACCATTCGTTGATGGACTTCTAAATAGTTGTCTATAGTCTTCGTAACAGTCAGTCTGCTTAACAGTAACCGGTAGAACTGAGTACTATGGTCATCTGCAGACTGCTTAACAGTCGCCTATACAATACTTAACAGGCGTCAATAAACATCTTAACATTCTTCTTCATAGACTCCTTATCAGAAGTATTTATAGACGTATTCAGTTGCATGTAGAGTCGATAACAGTCGCCTATAGACTTGTAAATAACATTTATCTACAGATTTTTAACAGATGGCTATGGACTCCTCCTATGGAATCGTTGACAGTATCCTATAGACTATTAAACAGACGACTATACAGTCGACAACAGTTGCCTATACAGTCGATAACAATCGCCTATAGACTCATTAACATTATCCCATAGTCTGCGTAAAAGTCGTCTATTGACTCCTTAATTTTCGTCTACAGACTTCTTAACTGATGGCTATAGACTTCTTAACAGACTAGTTAACAGTCATCTATAGAATCGTTAACAGTATCCTATAGACTATTAAACAGACGCCTATACAGTCGATAATAATAATTGTCTATATACTCATTAATAGTGCCCTACAGTCTCCGTAACAGTCGCCTTAACTGATGGCTATGGACTTTTTAAAAGACTAGTTAACAGTCCCCTATATAAACATTAACAGTCTGTTATAGACTATTTAACAGTCACCATCTTGTCTATGGATCCTTTGCCAGACTTCTTAACAGTGACATATTAACATTAGCCTATTTAACAGTCGTCAATAAAATAATTACCAACTCACTTTAGACCTCATAACAGTCGACAATAGTCTATGTACCCCTTAACAGTCGGCTATGGGTTTTTTACACAGATTAGTTAACAGTCACATATAGTCACGTTAACGTTAGATTTTAGAGACGCCTAAAGCAGTCGGCAAAATTCAAAATTAATTTAGAAAATTTTTAATAATTATTATTAATTTTAAATATGTCCGATGTAAATATTTACAATGATTTATTAATGAATGATGTTGATATATGATTGCAGACATATTTATAATAATAAGTAATTATATTATTATAGTTATAACTTGAAGCAATGTCAGTTTCGCTGAAGATTGTGAACGCTGGTAGTATTTTCAAACTTATTTAGCTTCCATACATTTTTGTGATTCTAAGGTCCCATTATATGGTCTCTGTTTTAGAGTCGTTTAATGTCGACCTGCAGGATACCTAAGACAAAAGTCCTAATTGCCACGCCAACAAAATAAAGTATTCTGCACCGAAATTTGGGCACTATTTGATATTTAGTTAAACAATAACTCTTTTCATCTAAGATTTTTGTTTTTTGAGATCCAAAATCTAGAGTTCAAAATCTCCTTCCACGTTGGGCGCCAATTTGAAAACTATACATTCATTTGATTTCGTTATGAATATGATTTTATACGGCCAGCTGAATCCCATTATAGGGTTTCTGTTTAAGAGTCCTTTAAAGTCGTCCTGCATTATACCTAAGACAAGAAGTCATAATTGCTACGTTGGACGCCAACAAAGTAAATTTTGTATACTACACCGAATTTTGGACACTTTTTGATATTTTGTTAAAAAATAATTCCTTTCATCTAAGATTTTTTTTTGGATCAGGATTTTAAAATCTTGTTTCACGTTGGGCGCCAATTTGAAAACAATACATTCATTTGATTTTCCTGTCTCGTTGGGCGCCAACAAAGTAAGGTTTTTATGCTACACCGAATTTGGTCACTAATTGATATTTATTTAAGCAATAATTTCTTTCATCCAAGATTTTTGTGTCAAAAATCTAACTTTTAAAAATGTTAACCACGTTGGGCGCCAATTTGAAAACTATAAATTCATTTGATTTTCCTATGAATATTGAAATACAATTTTCGGTTGTTAAAGTTTTATTATACCCATTGTTTTTGTAGATATATTAGCATTTTTTCCATATTTGAAAATAAATTATTTCAATAAAAATTATCCAGATAAATAGATAAATTATCTAAAAATATTATCCGAATTTAAGAAAAAAATATGCTGACAGAAAATTATCCAAATGATTGAATAATTAATTTGATGACACAACTATGTGTGCATAAATTATTAAAAAAAAACCGAAGAAAATTAACTGCTATAAATTATCTAAATGAATATAGATAACAATTTAATATTTCAGAAAAGACTATCGCAACTGAAATTTTCCACATTTATGGGCAAATAATCTAAGGACATATTTTTGATATTTGAACAAAATGTACAAAGGGCTATTATTTTTTTTTTTAATTAAAAATTAAAAAATTTTCCAAAAAATCAAATTATTCGAAAAACTAATTATATTATTAATTAATTATATAGGTAATGAATAATTTTGTACTCAAGTTGGTCAATTATGTTAAAAAAATAAAATGAGTTGGTGTTATTTGCTTCAATTTGTTACTTGAAATTACAAATTGAAGCTAATAAAAATAATTAAAAAAATATTAAAAAACTGGTTACGATTTTAGTCTATAAAAAATATAACAATTTTTATATCAAAGCTGAGTTTTACAATATTGTGCGTTTTAATAGTATTTTTTTTTTAATTTTTGTGTTGGTAGGGGATTTGTGATTTTCAAACCATTTTGTGTATTTTTTAAATAAAAATTTGCAAAACAATATTTTTCATATTTTTGTTATCGATTTTATTTTGAAATTGAGGTTTAAACATTGATAGTATTACGGTTTTTGATTTGATTGATTTTTTGTTGTTTGTGGGTTTGTGATGTACAGTTACATTGAATTTTTAATGTTTTTTATTAAATTCTTTGTAATAACTTTTTTACATTTATTGAGGATTTTTATTGATTTATTTATTTTTTTTAATTTACACCATCATTTAAAAGTTTTTAATTTATTTATTTATTTGTTTTTCTTTAATATTTGAATTGAATTGGGTTTTTTTGTTTTTCTAATATAATAAATATTTATATAATTTGCATTTAAATTGAATAACGCCTTTGTTTCGCTACAATAACACTACAGATTTTTTAAATGTTTAATAATTTAATTTTGTTTTTCGATTTGATTACAATCTAAATCAAAAACATTTTTCCCAATTTTCTGCTTAATTGGTTTTCAAAGTGTTTTGTTGTTGTTTTTTGTTTTTCATAATCATCATGTTATTGTTATTTACACTTTCCATTTGTTCTTGTGTGTTTTTATTGTTTGTTGTTATTGTTTTATTTTTTAATATATTTTTTTAACTCCACAGTTATTGTAATATTTTACTTTATTTGCTTTTTTCTGTTGTAGTTGTTGTAATGTGTGTTTTGTTTTTCTATGCCAAAATGAAATGTTTTGTTTCGTGTGTGTTCTGTTTTAAATCTAGAATAGAACAAAAAATTTTGAATGAAAGCTACTTTTATGTTTCTTGTCGTTTGTTTTTCAGTTTATATAGTTTAATTTGTTGTTGGTATTTTTTATTTCATATTTTTTTTCATTTATTAACTTTCTTGCTTACTATATATAAATTGTGTGTGTGGTTTTTTGTTATTTATTTTTTTTTATTATTTTTTATTTTTAATTTCATTACTGATATCCCATCATTGTTTTGGTTTCTGTATTTTGTTGTTGTGATTTATTGTTTGTACTTTAAAGTAAGAAGCATTCGATTTTAAACTAAAGCAAATTATAGGTTTATGATTTTTTTTTTAATATTTGAGCATCCTTTTATAAATAAACAGCTAAATATGAATAGGCCACCAGGGTGGGTGGCTAAAAATAAATAAATAAAATAAAAAGAATTGAACTATTTCACGGTGCGTTTTTAATGAAAACTTCTTTATCTAGAATCGTTTGTATAATTTTGTTTATTTTTTGTATATAAATCACCTTCAAAGTAAAGTTGTGTCAAAATTAGGTATTTATTTTCATCGGGTCTTAATGAAAATTCTTCAGAGAAATAACTTCAAAGTCGATTGTTGAGGCCGGTCTACAGGATGTGAATAATATTTTCCAAACATCCTCATAAATAATTTTTTTATTTTCACCGAATTATCAATAATCAGAAAAACACCTTTTTCAGGATATTATAAATTTGTTAATGAAATCCCTCAAAGATGATGGAACTTCACAAAAGGTTTCCGATAATGTTTTTCATACATATTAGACATTAATTTTTCGGTCTTCAAAAATATTTTTGGGGAGAACAAAGTTTCCCATTATGGTTATGTGAAAATTGTTGCAATAAGCGAAATTTTTAATGAGTACGAATTGTATAGCCTTCTCCTCTCAGGACATTTCAGTCTTCATAGAAAATATTTCTATATAAAAATTCCACAACACATTCCTAAAACGTTCCTTGTGCTGACTATTTCAGTAGTCAGGTTTTATGAAGGTGGATTTTTTTCAAGATATAAATAAATAAATGGCCACATTTCTATACGGAGGTGTTGAGGATTTCTTGTATTGAAATATTTTCAATTCAATTCAATTAAGACTCTGCGCATTTTTTACTTTAATGACCGGTCTTCAGAGGAAGTTTCATTTTTGAAACAAAACTGCCTCTGTCGACTTTCCTCATTTTTGAAACGAAACTTCCTCTGAACGGCCTTGCTTAACTGTGGGGTTGCTAATTTTGGAACCTTTTACATTTATGTATGTCTACTACAGAAGAAAACTAAAATGTCTATGGATGCGACACTTCTGCGTGGCAGCTGAATACATATTTCCTTAGGCTGATTAAATCCTATGTGTCATTAATCGTAAATGGTGGTTCTCAAATTCTTTCCACGAAGGCGTAGGAGATTTTTTTGAGTATGTAAATGAATATTGATAGAGTATAACGAAACTCTACTTCGATGTCCATAGGAACGGATTGATTTCCCTACAGCATTTTTCGAGATGTAAATCTTCTCGTCCAAGTTTTTGGAAAACAACATTTTGTATTTTTTTTATTCATTTGTACAACTCTTTAAGAGTCATAACGTTACAACATTGTATTTCATTAGAAATTGAAGTGATAGCCTCTGGTTAGGATCTGCAAGCTAAAAAAAACTTTATCCTAGCTGTTACTCCTCAAAACTATCGGGTTTTCGTAGTCTACAATACCAAAATGCAAAATCCCGCAAGATTTCTAAGAACGCACTGTTTCAGCAGGATAATGCAGGCCAGAAAAATATACTCACATTATATGGAGTTGATCGAGAAAATGAGATCCAAAACTCGGCCTTCAAGACGGCATATTTGCAATGGGGAATGCAGATTCCTGAATTGGGATTCCCCTCTAAAAAAATAGATTTTTTCCTCCGATTGCTCCAGCGAAATGTGCCCAAGTGGACGCTAAGTTATCTGAAGATGTTGTGAAATGGCCGTTTTTGACTTCAGCAAGGCCCATACTGGTTTCAGGATCAGGTGAAATGTATGGACGAGTTCTCCAAGTATTTTGTGGATTAAAACACGCCAAAAACTAAATTAGCCAGGAAAATTCCTCAATGAAGACTATAAAGACATGGTTCACCTTTGAATAATCCTAAAATGAGGTTTTTCTCCGGTTATCCCGGCGGAATGAGCCATCGTAGAACCTATCTGTAGATGTTGTGGAACATTTACTTTAATCAAAAAGGTTTCACATATGGTCCATTTTGACTTCAGCAAGGCCCATCATGGTTTCAAGGAAGTCATATTGTTCTCAAAAGGAACTTGTGGATTAAAGTAAGCCAAAAACCATATCTGCATGGGAAATTCCTCAATGAGGACGATAGAGACATGGTTCCCCTTTAAAGAATCCGAAGAAGAAAATTTTTCTTCGGATATACTAGGAAAATTAGCGACCTTGTAAACTCATTTATCTGCGGTTGTTGATGAACATGTTCTTTTGGCAACAAGGCTTCGTCTACGAAACACATTGACTCCATCAAGGACCATTCTGGTTTCAGGTAAGTTCTCAAAGGAACTCGTGGAGTAAGGCACCCCAAAAACCGAATTAGCCAGGAAAATTCCTCAATGATAATAAAGATAATGTCATATTTCCCCTTTAAATAATCTTAAAATGAAGTTGTTCTCCGTAAAACCTAGCCGAATGAGCGACTCTGGAAGCTAAGTAATCTACGGATGTTAGGGAAAATGTATTTTTGGCAAAAAGACTTCTATGGCACACATTCATTGGCTTCAGCAAGGCCCAACTTGTTTACAGGATCAGGTCAAATGTATTGACAGATTCTCAAATGAATTTTCCGCCCAGAAAATTTCTCATTGAAACCTCTCCCCGATTCTCGGTTAATAATTCCCTTTTATATAATCCTAAAATGAAATTTTACTCCGGTTACCCCAGCCAAATGAGCCCTTGTGGAATCTAAGTTATCTGCGGATGTTGGGGAACATGTATTTTTGGCAACAAGGCATCTTCTGAAATAACCCTATTTCTATTAGAAATTCTTGAAAATAAATATAATGTTTAACATAATCTCATCTTGACTTAAAATAAAAAGTTGAAGGCGAATGCTTTGCCACTATTATTTTTTTTAGTTTTTTTTTCTACAGTAACATTTGTTAGGACGGGATTTGAATCAACCCAATTATATCAGAAAATCTTGAAAATAAATATAATTTTTAACATGACCTCACTTTGGGTTTCTGAAGAATTTTTTGAAAACGTGATTTTTAGGGGGTATTTCCATTTTCAGTTTACATATATTTTGCCACAAATGTACACTATGACAGCACCGTGATTTTTTATTTATAAATACCAACAAATTTCATCTAAACTAAAATAAAAATTGTGCGAATTAAAAAAAAATATTCGTATTTCAACATATTCAACGTTCCAAAACCTTCATTGCCAAATTTACAGTTTTTTAGCTGCCCAAATTTGAGTTTTTATTAAAAACTGATTGACTTCTTTGAAATTTGGCAATCAAGGATTGGATTTTTTCAAATAAAAATTGTTAAAAATCTATAAATAGAAATAGTTTCAGGTCAATCCATTTTAATATGTCATACATTATTAATTGATATATTATTATTATTTTTTATATATTTTCATATATATTTTTGGTTTACAATAATAATAATAATTTATTTATGGTTTGGTTTGCATATAAATGTTCATAAGTTTTTGTATATATATGTGTGTGTGATACACCCTTGTTTTGTAATTTTACATATATATGATTTCAGTTGTATTTTTGTTTTAATTAAGGTACACATATTAGTTAATGATATATATTTGTTGTTGTTTTTTGTAATAACAAACACATCGATAATAATAATTGTTGTTAATAATAATAGGAAAAATAGCAATTTCTTGTATTTTATTTGTGGTTGTTGTTGTTTTATTACGCCTTCATCTGCAATCTCTATGTATTGATTTGTTTTTGCCAATCTTTGTTGTTGTTTGTTTTTTAACCCGTAAGCAGAGCGCGGGTGCCAATAAGAATAGTAAACACCTTCTTTGATAATTAATATGCTTTTATGTTGTTGTTATTATTGTTATAGACATCTATACATTTTTAGTACACTTATTTATTTGTTTTTTTAGTTTTTGGAATGGAGAATAAAATTAATACATAATAATGATAATAATTTAATGGTTTTTTTGTTTGTTTTCATCTTCTTCATCTTTCATACTTATAATTGGTTTTTTAACGTGTTCTCTTTTTGTTGTATATATTTTATATTATTTCTTTTAAGCATTTCTTACATATATAAATATATTTATGTTTTTGGTTGTATGTTTTATATAAACGTTTATATATAGACTTATTTACTACCAACACTTAAGCTTAGCTTTAGGGCATTTTCTGTTAGCGGTTAATCCTCTAGCAAGCTATCAAAAATGTCTCCAAATTTAGCTAAGGGCTGGTAATTTAGTAAATCGGGCACACACATTGACACAGCATTGCTAGTATTAACACATTAACAGAAAACGTTAGTGGAACTTAAAGACAAAATCTAAAACAAAAATCTTGGAAAATAATTGAGCCATCATCTTGCACACCATATTAGCCTTTTTCGAACCTTCCATGACTAACACATCCTTTTCAATAAAAAAATGTAGAACCAAAAAATTAATTTAACTGAACTTAAAAACCCCGTTTTTATTTCTTTTTAGCATCGCCTTTCGGCGATGCCGATTTTGCCGTTGTCGTCTTTGCCGGTGTCTGTTGCTGCTGCTGTTTCGTTTCCTTTTCCTTATCTTTGTCCTTATCCTCCGTAGCCGTAGTCGTTGATGCCTTGCCTTTGCTATTGGTGGGTGTTGATGTTGTTGACGCCGCTGCTCCTGTTCCTGTTGTCGTTGTCTCCTCTTCCTCTTTCAGTACTCCAGTCTCACGTGTTGTTTCCACATCTTTCTTTTCATTTGATTGATTTGCCGGTAGAGCCTTTAGTATGGCATGCACCTCTTCAGCCACTGCCATCAGTACGAATTCAAATTGTTGCCGTGTCGCCACCAAACCCGCCCGTTGATCTCTCAAATGTTCCAGTGTTGCCGCAATATCAATTTCTCGAGCGCCCTTATTCATTCGTCCCAATACCAAGTCCAGTAGAATGTATGCTCCTGTACGACCGGCACCACCACTGCCATGTACCACAATGGGGCAGGAACGTCCGCGATAGGATTTATTTACTTTTCTGTAAAATATGGGGAGAGATATTAGTTTGAAGTAATTCGAATATGTTTTTCAATGTTCATTTTATCCAACAGGACGATAG
Organism: Musca vetustissima; assembly: GCF_032173495.1. Classification (NCBI taxonomy): domain Eukaryota; kingdom Metazoa; phylum Arthropoda; class Insecta; order Diptera; family Muscidae; genus Musca; species Musca vetustissima. The sequence continues at coordinate 95,599 of NW_026883678.1, forward strand.
GGAACAAATATTCTAAGGTATTTTCCCGATAATTACATCCTGAATTTTTCGAAACTGGGCTGTTTATTTATATACCTTTTTGTTGAAATTCAAGGACCTTTTTTGAAATAGCAGAACATCTGACAGTACTTGAGCTTTGATTTCGGAACATAGTTAGGGTTCTATGTGCTTTTGATCAATAATACCTATTCTGTGATGTCGAATTTTCGTAGGTAACAGAAAATCCTGAACTACATGTATTACACTGTGCGACAAAATCATAATCGGAGATATGGCGATATATAATACATTAAGAGATAGCTTCACATCTTGATTTGTAGCTATTGAATGCATTGTTTGATATTAAATTTCTTCAGTAAAATCGTCCTTTTAACTCCATGTGTCCTTTTCGTCCTTAATTTATTAAAACCGAATAGAACTTTTAAAAGATGAGATTTTTCATCCACGCAAACAAAAATTTTGCTCATAAGATTTTAGGTGGGGTCCTCAAAGATGAGAAATCGATATTTATTTTAACGTTTGATTAGTCTATTCTTAAATGTAACCGTTTCTACACACTAATACCCTTTCATCCCCAATATGGGCCACGATTAGGTAGAGTTTCTATATAATGGGCTCTCAGTGTTCCATATTCTGAAGGGGTTCAGAGACGTTATAATTTGGACAAATCTTCCGGCCAAAATTTTGGAAATAGGCACAATATGAAGCTTCCGCTCCATAAAATTTTTTTGTGGGTAAAGAATTTTTTTGCGGAAAAAGTTGAACATTGGTCCATGTTGATGCATATTCTGAAAGGACTTCAGACACTTTTTATACCCTCAGCCTTATGGCTAACGAGGCTATATACACATTGATATGGTATAAATGTGCCTCATCGAAATATTGGTTTTAGACCCCATGTTTCTTTGGACCAAATCCGTTTCACACAATTTGGAGTCGAATTACAAATGTCCGTGCGTCTGTCTGGCCGGCTGATTCGCACCATAACTCTCGAAGGGAGCAACCGATTTCGTCCAAACTTTGCACGTCGTAATATTTCTTCCAAGCTTAGTTAAAGTTCGAAGATGAGGAATATTGATCAACTCCTTCTGGTACCTTCCCCACAAAATGGTCAAAATTGTGGTAAAATTTAATTGTATAATATGAATGCGAACGTACTATCCGATTGGAGCCAAACTATGCACAACCTTTTATCTTTGCCAGCCCTAGATCAAGTCCGAAGTTGCCACCCATTGGTTTACTTTTTCTGGTACCTCCCCACAAATGGTCATAATGTTCCATATTTATAAATACAATATGGGGCAAATGGAGTGTCCAATTTGAACCAAACTTTGCACAATCCATTATCTTTACGAAGTCTAGATTAAGTTCGAAAATGGGACCCATTGACCCACTCCTTCTGGTACCTCCCCCACAGATGGCCAAAATTTTCAATATTTATAAATGCAATATCAGGCGAAATGAATGTCAGATTTGAACCAAACCTTGCGCAACCTATTATCTTTACCAACCCTACATCAAGTCCGAAGATAGAACCCATTTGTCCCCACCTTCTGGTACCTTCCCCAAAAATGGTCAAAATTTTCAATATTTATAAATGGGATATTAGGCGAATGGAATGTCCAATTGGAGCCAAACCTTGCATAACCTATTAACATCACCAAGCCTAGTTCAAGTCTGAAGATGTGACTTATTGGTCCAATCCTCCTGACATCTCCCCCACAAAGGGTGAATATTTTATAAATTTGTAAATTTAATTTGGAGCGAATTGCGGAGGCAGGTCCATTATATGGAGGCAAGTCCATTACAGGTATTTTGATGGTACAAACAAAAAGTGCTATATTTTAGCACTATTTGTTCTTGTTGAGACGAAAACTTCTTCGCAAAAAATTGCCAACATAGGTCCACGTTTCAGTATAGTCCCCATGCAATGTTATTGCCACATTTTCGGTATTTTGAAAGATTCTATTGCATTTTTAAATCGAAAAGACTGTAAATTGATATTCCGGATTCTTATATGGTGAAATACTTCTATACCGAAAATATTCAATATAACTCCATGTATTGACCTATCCTTCATATAAGTAATTTGTGAACTCCGGTTTCCGTGTGGGTACACATTTTTATCAGAATATATAGGTCCACATTTTCTGTAAAGGTGTCATTCTATGTTAAGTATTTTGAGGGTCCTTGGCACATTTTCGAACAGAGGTGACTACTTGGTGTTTCGGACGCATGTTGAGCAAACAACTTCTTCAGAGAACTTTTTCAATAATTTTCAAAGAGGATAATAATCCATGGGTTCATGATTTCACATATTCTCTCATATAAGAGCCACGGCCGATTTTAGGTATTTTTAATGCGCACCTCATGGTGGAGACCCTGACCGACCTCAACAATCTTTTCTCCCAATAAACTATTAGCATGAGGCCTAAACGTTTCTATAGAATTTTTTTTGTCTAAAATAAGACGTTTTTAATATAAGCCTCCATATAAATAATTTCTGAAATCCGGGTTCCGTGTAGCTACAGTACATCACAATAATATAGGGCCATATTTTTTACAAAAGTATCATTCCATTTTAAGTATTTTGAGGTTCCTTGGTTCATTTTCCAACAGAAGTGACTGTATCTTGGCCTTCGCCAAAATTTATTACATCAGTTTTGCAATTCTTAGAAGGATCGTGTTGGCCAACTCACACTCTACAAGACGCTGATACTATCCCTCATGAAGCATCTGAAGCATGTGTATTTGCTCAAGCAGATGAGGCAGCTCTTGGAGTGTTTGAGAGAAAAATTCTCCGAAAGATCTAAGAGCCGATCTGCGTCGACGGAGAATATCGTAGTACTTCTGGGAACAGACTGTCTCATTTATTTTCATTGAAAAATCGTTTCCAATATTCCTTCGAATAGTAAGGAACTTTTAATGATCTCTTCAGTATCCACCCAACCTCAAATTCATTTTTCATAAATTTCTTCTTCACTTAATTGAACTTAGCATTATTCACTTCACATGTTATTCATACAAACCTTCTGAAATCCAGCAACGCCTTAGCTTGTGGTGGTACGCCACCCTGGGGCCATGATAGGAAATGGAACTGTGTCACTGTGCGAGTTTCACTCGTACGCAGATTTTTCAGATAGAATGAACGGACCAGATAGTCATCACACCAAATGTGTTCACTAACCAAGTGGACCTGAAATGAAAAACATACCACCATTAAAATTTGTCAACTAAAATTTTAAAAATTCCCCACCCACCTCATAGATGTGATAAACCTCAGCACCTTCTTCAGGCCAGTAACGGGCACATGCAATTTCGCCATTCTCCTGCAAACGACACAGGGCCACAATGACAACGGCACCCTGTTCCCAAATCATTTGCCAGAAGTGGGCCAGTGTAGAGGGAATGGGTCCTTGTGCGGCAACGTAAGCAGGGGCACGGGGATCGTGGTCGGTCTGAAAGGGAAAAGTATAACATTTTAATTAAATCTTAAAATAATATTATGTTATATCGAAGCTTACAATTGTCGAAGCATTAATGTAATCCAAACCTTCAGCATTGGCCAAATGATTTAAGACTACACGAGAATGGTCATAGGGCAAGGGTGCACCAGGTCTGTTCAAATTAGCACATTGAGGCTGTAATGCAGCATCTCGAGCACTGGGTTCGGCCTCATAACGACATAATGCTTCCCATTCTCTTTGCAGGCGGCCTTTGTTTCTCAAGTGGTCTTCCATGTAAGACTGAAATCGCAAACAAATAATTGTTAGGTTCAATATAATAAATGAAGACCTTTTTCACTTACCAACACCATATGTCCCGTCGAAATATCCATATTCGTAAGGGCCGGTTCTTCACTCCACGAAGAGGTACTGGATCGTGACGACGGCGGCCTTTCATTATCCTTACTCAGTGATGTTATGCGTCCACTTGCTACCGGCTCAACAGTACTACTTCCCTTACCTCCCGCCATACGAGCACGACACAAATCCTGATAATCTTTAGTGCAACTTTCCGCACCCGCAATACCCGACTGTATACCACCCAATTTATCGCGTTTCTTATCATGGCGTTTTATCAGGATCAACGTTACAAATATAACAATAATGGCTGCTGCCCCAGCACCCGCAAACATGTAAACCATAATGTGGGTAACATCGGGCCCTTGATCAGCCAGCTCAATACGTGCTGCCGAAACACTACCGTCTTCATCGCGTTTGATTTTATCACCAACACCGGCACTCAGTACGGTTACACCGAGACGACGAAGGATGTTATTTTTGACACCACGATTTTCATTAATCGCTCGGGCAATGTCAATGGCCGTCTTGTGTTCGGGGTTATTTGAGTCCACCCGGAAAGAGACTTCATGTGGTAGAACGCTGAGGGATTAAATGGAATAGATATTAATAAGGATCTAAGGGGTATGAGGATATTGTTAACTTACGTTAAATAAGTAAAGTATCCTTGCATGTGTAAAATATTTGCCAACTCGTTTACGATGCGCACGCCATCATTCCAACTGTCGATGCTGTGGGAAGAGGAGATTTATATTTATAGAACTATGTAATTATCTCAAGAAAAACTCCGCAGGATCAAAAGAAATTTTATGGGGAAAATAGGTCTACTAAAAAAAATCTGTCCTCATTGACTGAGGATTTTTTTCTTTAGAGAAAAATCTGTCCTCAGTAATTGAAGATTTTTTTCTATAGAAATTTTTTTCTATTGAAAAAAATCAGTCCGCTGAGACACAGGAATTTGTTTCTATGGAAAAAATCAGCCACCAGTGACTGATGAATTTTTGTCAGGTACAGAATTTTTTTTTTCTATAAAAACCGTTTTTTATTCCCCACTCATACTTACGGGTTTTTAACAAACACATGCGCATACTCAGTATCGACAGTATGCGGTGCATGATCTTCATCCGAGTGGTTTTTAACGACTTTCTTCTTTTTGCTTGCCTCATTGCTGCCCTTAATATGGGCCGGTAGCTGTTCCTTGTTGTTATTCGCCTCTGACGCTGTACTGTTCGACTTTCGCACCAAATCCTCTTTAACGGATGGTGGAGGACCCAACATTGGTCCTGGTTTCTTAACATCCAAACGTTCGTGGCGGGTAAAACCCAACATATTTGCCAATAATTCCCGAGCCTTCTCTTTACGCTGTTCCTTATTGTAGGCAGCATCAAAACCGGGCACTTCATTCATGGTTATGAGACCACCTTCGGTATAAACCTTTTCGGGACGATGTTGTTTATGACGATGTGGATGCATATTGGCCGACAGCAATGCTTCTTCTTCGAGAGGAGTAAGGGAGTTGCGGAATAGACTTTCTTCTATGTCCAGACGATTGTCATTTTCAGCAGGGTCCATTTGATGGGGAGGTTGTCTTTTAAAGGCTGAGATTTCGTCGACCTCTAGAGGTTCGGCTGCCTGAATGTGGCTGTAAACAGGAGGTTCTTGTTCCAATCCCTTTTCTTGTGCCAATTCACGGAAGAAAGAACGTTCCCGAGAGGGTTTCTCATTGGCCGCCACACCTTTGCGAGGACTTGTACGCTTGAGGGGTCCATAATTTTCGGGGAAATAAAATTCATTGGAATCATCGCTAGGTTCTTCCGGAACATAAATTGGCACAGACGGAGGCAGAGGTACAGTTTCCATTTGCTCGGCAATACGTTCGGAATTCCTTTCATATGGCTGAGGATCCGGTTCTGAGGCAGCTAACATCTGATATAATTCCAAACGATTCCTGGCCGCCTCTTTACGTTCCTCCTCCAATTGGGCCTCCTGTTGCTCCTGTTCCCTTTGTATACGGGCCCGTTCATTTTCCAAAAACACATCCATAACATTGGGAGGATTCATTTGCGATTCACGATGCCTATCGAATTCTCCCAACTGGGAAAGTTCCAGAGGGTCATTGCGTACCTGACGATCCTGCAGTTGTAATTGTTGTAAAATGGCATTAATGCCACTCGAACCCGATGGAGACCAGTGTTTCTTTAGAGGCGGGTACAAGAGTTTATTCGCATTCGCATAATCCTCTTCCGGTGGTATGAAACGTACAAAGGCCATGGCATCAGCTGGTCCATCGAAGTCGGTTGGCATGGGCGCCAGATTAGCACAGAGATTGGGAGGTAGTTGGATTTGCTTTTGCATCGAAAACAATGAACCCTGTATGCGACATTGGACATATGGATGGTCCCAGCCTAACCCGGCCCCCTGCAACTCCTCGAGCATAGTGGCGAGTAAACGTGATTGGTCTTCCGTGAGAGGGGTCCTGCAGAAAGAACGGGAAGGAGGAGAAGAGAAAATAATTAGATTTTTAATTGATTATGATTGATCCTTGAACTACTTACTTTTCAATGTCCTCCATATCGACACCAGTGGTTGGTATACATTTTCCAAAGATGTTGTCTATTCCAGTCAATTATGGCCGAATGATGTAGAGGGTGAGCGGAAAAGAGGGAAGAAACAAAACAATGATTGTAATGATAATAACCATAATTGTTGAGTTTATCATAATTTACGGGTGCCAAAGGGCTTCCAAACACCACTCAGTGTATGCATTAAGTGGTGGAAGGACTCGTTGCCATAAATAAAGGACTCTTTATTTGAATGCAATTGAATTTGCTAACGAACATCAGCACGGCCACGGCCAAAGCGAATCGTTTGCCCAGGCAACTCATCTATTATACTTATCGCCTACACTTTCTTCAAATTACTCCCTTCGTAAATATGCCTCATACACATAGCGGCAGTGGCGTAGCTTAATAAATTTTATAACAAAATGTTCCAAGGAAAATGTTTATCGAATTTCCAATGAGTATATAAATGCTGCAATATATTAACCTAACCCCATTTCAGTTTTACCCTCCCACGCCTTTGACTAATCAGACTATCCCACTGTCCTGTCCTATCCTACTGCTATAAAGACGGTTTGTTATTTGCATATTGCTGATGAGGATGATGACGACTTTTTTATTTTGTTCATCCATTCTCTCGCCATTTCTCCCTCTACTCCTCTCCCCTGCCCCCATGTTGTCTACAAAACCGGGTCATAATTTAAAGGTTTAGGTCAGAATTGTTTACAATTTTTTTTCTCCACTCCAGCAAGGCGCAAGCCAGCAGTTCATTGGACAAGCTGAACGACCTGATAATGTTTTGCCTTTAATTTTTGACTGGGCCAGACGGGAGGCCGGGTGGATGGAGTTATCCTTGAATTGTTTACGTGTTAATATTCTTTTCTGCCAACGGCAAGATAATGAAAATCTAATGCTAAATTATGGACTATCAGCAGCAAACGTTTAATGTTAATTCATGCAATTTACCGAAAAACCCATTAAGCTGAAATGTCAGATGGAAGTGCCCCCAAAAACTACAACAACAAAAAAAAGGAAAATATAAAAATTGGGATTAATTTTGTGTTAGCGAAAATACCCTACATTTTAAATCGACAATAAATTAGGAAAAAATCTAATAAATAACGATTATTTTTTATGAATAAAAATAATCTAAGTTCGTTTGGAAGTTCTTGAAAAATTATTTTTAAAAAATTCATGCTTCGAGTGTCTATGAAAATTATTTTTAAAAAGATCGACCCAGGCTAGTGTTAGTACTTGAAAATATATAACATTACATTTTTTTCGATCCTTGAAAATATATATTAAAAATTCCACTACTTTTCATACTCATTGCAAAGATATTTTTAATTAAAAAAAAAATTATTCTCGAAAAAATATTTTTAAAATAGTCCACGGACAACGATAGATGGCAGCCACATTACCTAGGACCTGTTGGTAGTCCTTGAAATATTAGTTTTAAAAAATCTACGCCTATTGGTAGTTTTTAAAGCATTTTTTTAAATCTAAAAATCGAAGCTTAAACATTTTTTAAAAAATACACACTGGTTGATAGTCCTTGAAATTTATTTTGAAAAAGTCCCAAATTTTCTTGAAAAACCCAGGCCTATTTTATGTCTTAAATTTTTTAAAAAAATATTTTAAACCAGTAAGGAAAGTAGTAAATTCGGACGGGGCCGACTATATGATACCCTTCACCACTTTGGGTATATTCAACAGATGAATCCTTATATATCACAATTTACACAATTTACATAAAATCGGAAGAAAGTATATATAGGAGCTATGTCTAAATCTGAACCGGACCATAGCACACATCATTCTAGACTTAAATCAGTACGCTATGCAAATTTTCGTGCAAATCAAAAGATATATGTACACCACTTACATTAAATCGGACGAAAAGATATATGGGAGCTATATCTAAATCTTGACCGATTTTCAGGAAACTTAACCCATTTCATTCTAGACCTAATTCATTACTCTATGTCCACTTTCGTGCAAATCGAAAGATATAGATTGACTTTGGTGCACCATTTACATTAAATGGGAGGAAAATATTTATAGGAGCTATATCTAAATCTGAACCGATTTTCATGAAACTTAATACACACCATTCTACACTCACTTCAGTACGCTATGCCTAATTTCGTGGAAATCGAAGGATATATAGGAACTTTGGTGCACCATTTACCTTAAATCGGACGGGAGCTATATCTAAATCTGAACCGATTTTTCCCAATTTCAATAGGGTTCGGGGAGAAGGGGATTATAAATGCGACCTGTACTTTGTTTTCAATTTAACATGGAAAGAATAAGCTTAGAAAGTGCCTGCATATCTCAAAAGGAACCAAGTTTCCTGTTGCCTGTTACAAACATATGCACAGTGTGGTGAAGGGTATTATGTCTTTGTGCATCTTTGTAGTCATTATACCCTACACAACTTTTGTGTGAAAAATTACAAATATTGGTCCTAGACCCACCTTTAAGTATACCGATCTATAGACTAGTATATATGTGTCCGTATGTCCATTATAATTTGTAAACACGATACAGGCCACAGTTTTGGACCAACCTTAACGAAATTTTGCATGGGCTCTGGCCAATGAAACCCCCTATTGTTTTTGGTATATATTTAATTTTTGTAGGTTTTTCTGGTCCGAACATCGTGAAATTTTTGATAGGAAAAATATTTTATAAAGTTCCAATATTTAGCGGGTCAAATGGAGACTTTTGTGTGAAAAATGACCTTTAAATTGATACCAATAGTTATATTGTTCAAAAGGAGTGGTTGACCTTTAAATTGATACCAATTATATGGTTGTATGTGGGAGTTACACTTAAATATTTACAGGTGCTTACGTATTCAGACATAATTTAGTAACCCAAAACCACACTAGAGGGCGGAAATATAGCGCTAATCGCTTTGAAAATTTCCATGAGATTCCAGTTATGGCAAAGGACAACGCCTATTAGTTTCGGTGATGATCAGATAATAATTTTGGGATCAAGTGGACCGAAAACCTAATTTTTTGTGTTTTTTGGAGTCGATATATAGGTCACAATTGAAAGCCGAACATCACAACACAACCCACGGTGAAGGGAATCTGGACAAGTATTAGAGGTGCTGTAATGATTATTAGTAACATTTTGCCAGTCAAAAGTGTGCAAATATCGCGAAATATTGACCAATCTCAGAATATACAACCACAGAAAGTTAGATTTTCATGAAAGTTGTGTAGGGTATCGTATGGTCAGCCCCGTCCGACTATACTGCTCCGCTCACTGGTTTTTAATCTACGCCAGTTGGTAGTCCTAGAAAAAATATATTTTTTTAATCTACGCCAGTTGGTAGTCCTAGAAAAAAATATTTTTAAAAAAATCTACGCCTGTTGGTAGTTCTTGAAAAAAAAAAAAAATTTTTTAAATCGACGGTTATTGGAACTCCTTGAAAAAATGTTTGTAGAAAGTCTACTGCTGTTGGTGGTATAAAAAATATTAAAAAAATATATACGGCTGTTTGTGGTTCTTTTATTTTTTCAAAATTTTCGCCTATTTTTGGTCTTATAAAAAATCCGCGCATATCGTTGATCCCAGAAAAAATGTTCTTTAAAAATCTACAATGGTGTGTAGTTCGTAAAATGTTGATAGTTTATATATTTCGAATTCTAACTTACCATCGAAGCACACTTCACTCCCTTCCAAGCACAGGGTACGGACAAATTTGCAACCTGTAAAAGGAAAAATAATCGATTAGAATTATTTTATATTTCGAATAAAAATACATTGTCTTAAAAGGGTTTTGTATGGTGTTACGATGATTTTCCATTTTGCAATCTCCTTCAAAGGGGTTCTGGGATTTTTGATTATGATTTTTGTCACATCATCTTCTTAGACATCTTAATTTTTGTGTGTAAACATTTATCTCCTCATTCCTATAATCTGAGACATACTCTAACTCCAGATAAATATTACCATAACTAAATTAAAACGCCTATTTAACAGTTCGCATGGTCTGCTGAATATGGCAATAAAACACAGTCACCATGCCAAACATCGAACATGAGCTTTCTGATGTTAGGTGTAGATAGGTAGGTGGTTACATAGGTGTTGTTGTGAAAGGCTTAATTAATGTTTACAAAACTGCCACTTTTCATCACTACCTTCACATACCCACACACTCCTAACCGCCCTACAAAACGTAGTTTGTTTATCAGAACCAACAACAAAAAACATCAGAACATATACTGGCAAATTTTTGTTTGGTTTGTTTTCAGACTGGTTGTGTGCACCATCCAGTCATCCATGGATGATGGCATTGTCATACAATGCAGTGGCCAAACATTTGTTGTTGTTGCTGTTGTATCAGTTGTTTTTCGGTTTTTTGTAAAGTCACTATCGGTACAACATATCAACCAGGCGGAACAAGATTTTTTGAACATCTGCCAAAAATTTGCACAACACCCGCACACGAACGCATTCAACTAGGCTGGGTTATTTGCCAGGAAGTACCGCATTGTGTGTGTGGATAGCCAGCAAGCCTAACATGCAACGTTGAAGGGCGGTCGAGTGGTGTTTACTTCTGTGGCATAATATGGAAATTGCATGCTGAACGTCGTGTCGTATCGTATTTGTGTTGCAGTGGCAAAATAATCTTTCCTGTATCGTTGATTTACCCAGCAATTTCATAAACTTTCCACATCAAAGTGTTGAAAGCAACGAAATGAAGCCAAAAAAGGGATTTTTTGCACCGAATGTAATTGACAGTGTTAATGCATGGTTTTTTGTTTTCCCCGGAAAATTGGGTTAGCAGAGCAGGTACACAAAGGTTGCTGGTGGGGTCTTAGTTACAAAGAGATGGAGAAAATGGTAATTTTCATAAAAAAATTGAGAAATTTTGTGTATCGAGCAAGGTCATAGCGGAATACAATATTTTTTCAAAAATTAGGTTTTTAAAAAAATCTACGCTTGTTGGGAGATTTTAAAAATATATATTTTTAAATTCTACGTTTGTTGGTAATTTTAAAAAATATTTTTTAAAAACGTACGCTTGTTGGTAGTCTTTAAAACATATTTTTAAAAAATCTACGCCTGTTGGTAGTCTTTAAAAAATCTACGCCTGTTGGTAGTCTTTAAAAAATCTACGTCTGTTGGTAGTCTAAAAAATTTAAGCCTGTTGGAAGTCTTTAAAAAATCTACGCCTATTTGTAGTCTTTAAAAATCTACGCCTTTTTGTAGTCTTTAAAAAATCTACGCCTTTTTGTAGTCTTTAAAAAACCTACGCCTGTTGGTAGTCTTTACAAAATCTACGCCTGTTGGTAGTCTTTACAAAATCTTTAAAAAATCCTACAAATCTTTAAAAAATCCTAGCCTCTAAGTCTTTATTTTTTTTTAAATCTACGCCTTTAAGTCTTTAAAAAATATTTTTTTTTTTAAATTTACGCCTTTAAGTCTTAAAAAAATATTTTTTTTTAAATTTACGCCTTTAAGTCTTAAAAAAAATATTTTTTTAAAAATCTACGCCCCAATGTCTTTAAAAAATATTTTTTTTTTAAATCTACGCCTCTAAGTCTTTAAAAAAGAGTTTTTTTTAAAAAATCTACGCCTCTAAGTCTTTAAAAAATAGTTTTTTAAAAATCTACGCCTCTAAGTCTTTAAAAAATAGTTTTTTAAAAATCTACGCCTCTAAGTCTTTAAAAAATAGTTTTTTAAAAATCTACGCCTCTAAGTCTTTAAAAAATATTTTTTTAAAAATCTACGCCTTTAAGTCTTTAAAAAATATTTGTTTAAAAATCTACGCCTTTAAGTCTTTAAAAAAAAGTTTTTTTATAATCTACGCCTCTAAGTCTTTAAAAAATATTTTTTTTAAAAAATCTACGGCTTTAAGTCTTTAAAAATATATTTTTTAAAATCTACGCCTCTAAGTCTTTAAAAAATAGTTTTTTAAAAATCTACGCCTCTAAGTCTTTAAAAAATATTTTTTTTTAAATATTTTTTAAAGCTCTAAGTCTTTAAAAAATATTTTTTTTTAAATCTATGCCTCTAAGTCTTTAAAAATATTTTTAAAAAATCGACGCTTCTATGTCTTTAAAAAATATTTTTAAAAAATTTACGCCAGTTGGTAGTCTTTATAAAAAAACAGTCCTTTAAAAAATATAAAAATAAAATATCAAGCACTTTGATAGTCCTTCCAAAATATTATAAAAATAGTCCTTGAAAATATTCTTAAAAAAGATCCACGCTTCTTAATAATACTTTATATTTTTTTTTTTCAAACCATTCTTGTTAAGTCCTTAAGGAAACATCCTTTATAAATATTTTTTAAATTTTATCTCTACTTAATAGATTTTTATTTGTATTTATTCACTGAAGCCTTTAACATCTGGCTTGCCTAAAAGTATGCACCACACATGGTAGTGAATTGGATTCAATTTAATTATTTTCTATTATTTTTTTCTCCCAAAACTGTCCTTTTCAATCATTCGATTGGAAGTAATGGAATGTGTCCTTACATTCAATCAATACCAATGAACCCTTAACGAATAGAAATTGAGACAATAACAAGGGTTTCAAAACAAATCCAAAAGAAAAGCAAAAATATCGAAAAGCCTCTGATAAGGTGAATGGATAAACAAGGACTTTACGGTTTATAAAAAAATGTCAACAACAAAAAAAAACAACTTTCACTTTTTTACGATGATGATTTTTCTATGGGGTTTGTCTATTTTATTTGCTCGTTTGTTACTGTCGACATCCTACGTACGACGAGTAGGAGAAATGGTTTGCTTTTGGTGGAAACAAAACAAAATGGAAAAAACTACAAAAATCCTTTGCCAGAATCCTTTCTACCATTGAAAAAAATGAAAAAAAATAAAATCCCCCCTAAAAACCGAAAAAAATGCTGCGTAAACACTTTACTTTCGATTTTAGTTCTCGGGCCATCCTTTTTTTGGCTACCCTTGCCACTCATTTGCCATAGATTTGTATTTTTTGTCGAAAAAAAAAATAGCTTCAAGCGTTCGGAGGAGGATCAACGAAAAACATGGCCAGCATAAAATGTAGAACCATATTGTGTTCACGTACTCTTTGCATTTGTAATGAATTCTCATTTAATGCCAATTTGTTTGGCGTGTTTTCGCTTTTTCTCTCGTTGATGTTTGGTTGGTTAGGTGGAAAGAGAAGCAATAGCGACAATTCATTTAGTTTTCCTTTAATACTACAATAAAACGGAAAATAAGTTTTTGGTTTTTTCACTTTTTGTTTCATTCCTTTATTGACGTCACAGAGAATTTTCCACCGAAAAAAAAAACATTAAATTTTTTTCTCACACCCTCCCACATGCGAACTTTGTAGCAATTGTAATTTGGCCACCAGATTTTGATGACGTGACCGAGTTTTTTTTAAGCTAACAAAACACGAGAGGAAGCAATAAAGCAAAACTCCAAGTGATTTGAAGCTATTCAAAAAAAAAAAAAAACAAAGAGCATAGAACAAATAACTTACAAATGGCATAACGTTTAGTGTTAGCCATCAAAAAAACATGCTGCCAACAATTACCCAGGCCTAATAGTGGAAATCAAAACACGCCGCTTGAGGAAAACATTGGTTTCAATCCGTTTTGATACAAAATATTATAAAAATCAACAACATGGGCCTAAGCCTCTTGATACTCCTTGAAAAACTATTTTGAAAACCAGTGAGCGGAGCAGTATAGTTGGACGGGGCCGACCATATGATACCATACACAACTTCCAAATCTAAGATTCCCTTTACTGTGGGTTGTGTTGTGATGTTCCATTTTCAATTGTGGCCTATAGATCGATTTGAAAAAAATAAAAATAATTCTTTCGATCCATTTCATTTCAATATTATTATCTGATCATCACCGAAAATTATAGGCGTTGTCCTTGACCATACCTGGATCCTCATGGAAAATTTCAAAGCGATCAGTGCTATATTTTCGCCTTCTAGTGTGGTAATGGGTTACTAAATAATATCTGAATACGTAAGCACCTGTAAATATTTAAGTGTAACTCCAAAATCCGAGTAAATACGACAATAAATTATAAACGCCAACCACTCCTCTTGGATATACTATCCATTTCTAGGATCTATACGCCATAGAATACAAATTTTGTAATTTCTCACACAAAATCAGGGTCCATTTGACCCGCTAAATATTGACCGATCTTTATCAAAACAGGCATGCTTATTCTTTGGCCTGATCCCCTTTTTCATATAAAAATTCGCGATGTTTGGGCCATAATTGCTACCAGAAAATTAGACAAAAATAATGTTTTCGGTCCATTTCATCCCCTAAATATTAAACGATCTTTAACAAAAACAATAGGGGCCTTCATTGGCCAGAACCCATCTTACATGCAAAATGTCGTGAAGATTGGTCCATAACTTTGACCTGTATCGTGTTTACAAATTATAATGGACAGACGGACGGACACACATGTCTAGATCGACTCAGCTAGTCGAGATATGACGATCGGTATACTTTAAGGTGGGTCTAGGACCAATATTTCGCGGCGTTATAAAAACTTGGGGCTGCACAATGCTATAATACCTTGACAACACAGTTGTGTAGGGTATAAAAATCACGTGTCTTGATAGTCCACGCTTCTTCATAGTCCTTGGGAAAATATCTGAAATTCATGGATCTTAATAGGCCTTGAGAAAATATTTTCAAAAACTCCACGGCACTTGTAACTTTTTATACCCTTTACCACACTGTTGTACAGGGTATTATGTCTTTGTGCATATGTTTGTAACAGGCAAAAGGAAACGAGATAGACCTATGGTTCCTTTTGAGACTATGCATAGAATCACTTTCTGAGTCGATTTATGAATGTCCGTCTGTCTGTCCATGTTAAATTGTAAACAAAGTACAGGTCGCATTTATTTATGATTCGAATTGGATTAAATTTGGCACAGCCCATTTTTTGGCTCAAGGACAAACCCTATTGAAATTAGGAAAAATCGGTTCAGATTTAGATATAGCTCCCATATATAATTTTGTCCTATTTTTAGAAAATGGCCGATTGGCACGAAATTTTGCACAACGTACTGAAGTTAGGACATTCTAACGTGTGCCAAGTTTTATTGAAATCGGTTCGGATTTTGATGAAGCTCCCATATATTTAGCAAACAGTGCACCAAAGAATCAAATTTATGCCGATTGGCACGAAATTTTGCACAACGTACTGACGTTATGATAGTCTAAGGTGTGCTAAGTTTTATTGAAATCGGTTCAGGTTTAGATATATAGCCCATATATATTTTCGTCCGATTTTTAGTAATTGTGCACCAAAGAGTCAAATTAAGGCCGAATGGCACGAAATTTTTCACAACATACTGAAGTTAGGATAGCCTAACGTGTGCTAAGTTGTATTGAAATTGGTTCAAATTTTGATATAGCTTCCATGCGTAACATATCGAAATGGGTCTAGAATAACGCCTGATAATTAAGTTTAGATGAAATTGTTTCAGATTTAGATATAGCTCCCAATATATTTTTGTCCGATTTTACGTGAATCGTGCACCAAACTCTTCGTGTTTTTCGATTGACACAAAATTTTACACTACGTTCTTAAGATAGTTTATCCCAATATAAGTTAAGTTAAGGTATTAAATTGAGCTTAGAATATTACGTTTCGTATAAATTGGTTCAGATGCAAATATTGTCCCTATTTATATTTTCGACTGACTTCATGTTAATTGTCCTCCAGATAATGAACTAGTGTCCACTTGAGCCTCTGTGTTGTGGAATAATGAATAGTTTGATTTAAATCAGTTTGCATAATGTTGGAAAGACAAACTTAATATATCCTGCATACTATGGTGGAGGGTATAAAAAGGTACCCGGTTATTGATCGTAGTAACCCACGATCAATAACGTCGGTTCACATCTATACACATTTAGTTGAGTCCAATTTCATGTCAATGGTTATTCAAAAAATTCCAAGTCTGTTAGTATACATCTCTTGAATATATCCAAAGTGGTAAAGGGTATTATATAGTCGGCTCCGTTCAAACTTTACTACTTTCCTTACTGGTCTTTAATAAAGTCTTTGAGACTGATAAATTCCTTTAGTGCCACTGTGCTTTTGTTGTGATTCTATCAAGTCATTGTAGCGCCGCTGTCATGAGCTGTATTAAACGGGTGGTCTTTGTTGCTTTGTTTACCCCCCAATCTTCTGGTTTTTGTGAACTAAAAAACATGTTCCTTAGGATTGCATGTCATGCCGCCGCCTAATGCCTGTCGGCATGTGTGCACAACAAGTATGTATAATCTGCCCTGCAGTAGTAACAGAGTAATTAATTACGGTCTTTGTGTAGTCTAGGCTTTTGCGACGTTATCATCCTCATCGTCGTTGTCATCATCATCATCGCCACCTCCACCGCAGTAACTGCGCCTGCCACCGCCATGAACGAACGGCTTGTGCCTTTTCTGCCACTATGTGACAATCTTCCACACGACATGACACGTTTTAATGACTGTTTGTCTTTGCCTCCGCTGTGGATGCTGACTGCCGCTATGATTTACTTTCGGGGGCTTTTGTATGTACTCCTAATGGCAAAGCCCTCATACTAAAGTCGAATATCTAAACAAACCAGTCAGCTAACCCACATGACTTGTTGTTAATGGCAACGACTGGTTAAGAAAGGATGGTGAAAAGAAGGAGGATGCTGAAGAGGCATGGCTGTGTGTATATTTTAGATATTTTACTGCCGTGAATGTTGATGTTTGCCAAGAAGACGCGTGGCTGCGACTAATTGTTATTTAATTCGTTGGCGCCTCTTAAGGGGTCGTTTGGAGTGTCATGCGATGCAGGATGTTTTTGTGAAATATTTCTTTAACTGTTTGTTGTTGTGTTTTTTGGTGTGTTGGCATTTATTTTGGACATGCCATTGAGTTTATGGGAAATTGGCCATCATTAGCACAAGCGATAAGTGAAATAAGGTTCATGTGTGTGATGAAGAGATTTTGCATGCGATGGGAAAGATGTTTAAGTAATTATATCTGATCAAATAAACACACGGTTTTGTGATAGTCCTTGAAAATAATATTATTAAAAGTCCTTAAAACTATTTTTTGATAGTCCTTGGAAAAACATTATTAAAAAAATTCACAGTCCTAGTCCTTCAAAAAATATATTTTTAAACCAGTGAGCGGAGCAGTATAGTCGGACGGGGCCGACCATATGATACCCTACACAACATCCACGGAAATGTAACTTTGTGTGGTTCTTTAGTCTGAGATTAGGCAATATTTCACGATATATGAAACCTCTTGACCTCTAGAGTTCAGCCAATATTACTAATATCCAGTACAGCCCTTTTAATTAATTGTCCAGATTCCCCGTGGGTTGTGTTGTGATGTTCGGCTTTCAATTGTGGCATATAGATCGACACGAAAAAAAAAACAACAAATTATGTTTTCGGTCCACAGCCTACCAATATTATTATCTGATCATTACCGAAAATTATAGGCGTTATCCTTGACCGTAACTGTATCCTCATTCAAAAATTTAAAGCGATCAGCGCTATTTTTCCGCCCTCTAGTGTGGTAATGGGTTACTAAATAATATCTGAGTACGTAAGTACCTGTAAATATTTATGTGTAACTCCCACATCCGAGTACATACGACAATATAATTGGTATCAATTTAAATGCCACCCACTCCTCCTGGATATGCTATCAACTTCTCGGGTCTAGGACCTTCAGGTGCAAATATATACCCCATAGAATACAAATTTTGTCATTTTTCACACAAAAATCAGGGTCCATTTGACCCGCTATATATTGACCGATCTTTATCAAAACAGGCATGCATATTCTTTGGCCCAATCCCCTTCTCCATGTAAAAATTCGCGATGTTTGGGCCATAATTGCGGCCTCTGGAGCGACCAGAAAAACCGACAAAAATTAAGTATTTGGTCCACTTCATCCCCTAAATATTAACCGATCTTTTCCAAAAAACAATAGGGGTCTTCATTGACCCGAACCCATCCTACATGCAAAATTTCGTGAAGATTGGTCCATAACTGTGGCCTGTATCGTGTTTGCAAATTATAATGGACAGATGGACGGACGGACACACATGTCTAGATATTTCGCGGCGTTACAAACTTTTGGGGCTGCACAAAGCTATAATACCCTGACAACATAGTTGTGTAGGGTATAAAAATTCACAGTCCTAGTCGCTCAAAAAATATATTTTTAAAAAATCCACGCTTTTAATAATCCTTAAAAATCCTTTTTAATCCAAGCCTTTAAATAGTACTTTAATTTTTTAATCTCAACAAAACATCTACTCCTTTTTATAGGAATTTCTTCCAACATTTCTGCCATTTTTTAAAACACATTATTATCTAATATTGAATATTGTCGAAAAAATAAAATAAATTGAAATTTATTGTCATGCGCTAATAATAATAGTAATGGAGAATCATTATTATGTGTATGTTTAAATCAAACCTCCATATGGCTGGGATGTTTTTACAACAAAATCCCAACGAATGCAAAATCTGAACGAATTGTATAGCATTGCAGATCGTGGTGGTGATGGTGGTCATGAGTGTTGCGACCCCATACTATTCACTACACCCAACCATACCCGGCCCACCGTTCTAATAAATCTGTATAGCAGTGCAAAATACAGTCAAATATGCAAAATGCTAAGTGATAAATG
The DNA here is from genome assembly GCF_032173495.1 of Musca vetustissima. Classification (NCBI taxonomy): domain Eukaryota; kingdom Metazoa; phylum Arthropoda; class Insecta; order Diptera; family Muscidae; genus Musca; species Musca vetustissima. Next base: position 114,664 of record NW_026883678.1, read on the forward strand.
GATTCCAAACATGATAAATGCATTTAATGGCAACTCAACCAGCTAACACAAATATCCGAACTCTCAATGGGTCGCAAGGATAGTCAACTTAAAAAAACACACGCACACACACACTAAAACGGCAATAGAAATTCTCCACATAATATTTGACTGGACCAGTGATTTATAGTGTCTGCATACGGATGATAAGGAGTGAAGAGGGGAGGAGAAAAGGTGTGTGGAAATAGTCAAATAAGATATTTTTAAATGTTATTGCCATTGGCGTTTTGTGCAAAAGAAAAGTAGTAGAGAAGAGTTTTGGGTTTGTGGACAGAAATCATCATCATCATTAAAATGTCCTCCTTTTTTAGCATAGTGTTGAGTAAATATAATTTTGTTACTTTTCTTTAAAAGGACTTCTTGGTTGTGCTCCCCTCAATCGTCAAGTGGAATTTTTTTTGAAAATGTGCAGTAATAAAGACATTTTAGTGAAAATTATTTGTCAAGTAGTGGAGCTTTCAACAAGGCCAGACCATTAGGAATTCAAATAGTTTTAGTTAAACATTTGAACAGAACATTTGAATGATTTTTGTTTGATATACAAAAAAAATTAAAGCATTTAAAAGTATTTTAAAAAATTGAAGCATATGGCTTTGTTCACTTTTTTAAATTCCCTCCTTTAGAAACTAGTAGTATGACCTTCTCACTTTTTTTTAAATTTCAAAAATCACTTTAAACAATAAATATCCCAGAATAAAAACTTGACATTGATGATCACCACCATCGATATGTCAAATTACAGACAGTGACATGTTTTAAAGTCAAAAACTTCAATTTATACAAAGAAAACCTCAACACATTGACGTGATGACAATGAGGAGAGAGGGCGAGTGAAAGATAGCTTTGAATGGAATAAAATCATCCATTCACACAGACAGGATTACAAATGACTTTTGCTCCACTTACAAAGAATACAACAAATAAACCATGGTTTTCGCTTACAAAAGGCAGCCAGCAAGTAAACCAAGCTAAAATTCCATTCCTGAATAGCTTTCACAGAAAAGTGAAATCACGTTGAGATATTAAGTTTAAATCTAAAGAATGTCAATAGAATGAAATGAAAGTGGAATTTCTGTTTAAATAAAAGACGGTTGGGTGGGGGAAGCGGAAGCTATAGGACCTTTCCGTGAAAAAAAATAAATAGTTGACAGCTGTTATTATTCAGAATTCCTTTTAAAAGAAAGACATTAAAGAAAATATTTGATGTTACTAAATGTCAAGCGGAGATAGTCGTAACGGTCAGCTATTGTTAATTGTTTATTTTGCTTTCTATAAAAGGAGACCTAAGGGAGATTTTAAGTTCAATGATTACAAGGCTTTCAAGGCGTGGATTTTTTAAAAAATGTTTTAAGAGATTTTTTAAAAATATTATTAAGAGATTTTTTAAAAATATTTTCAAAAAATTTCAAAAAGGCGAGTTTTTGGAAACACTTTTTTAAAGACTATTCAAAAACGTGATTTTTTATACCCTACACAACTATGTTGTCAGGCTTTGTGCAGCTCCAAGAGTTTGTAACGCTGCGAAATATTGTTCCTAGACACTTTGAAGTATACCGATCGTCATATCTCGACTAGCTGAGTCGATTTAGACATGTGTGTCCGTCCGTCTGGACCAATCTTCACGACATTTTGCATGTAGGATGGGTTCTGGCCAATGGTAAAAATCGGTTAATATTTAGGGGATGAAAGGGACCAAATACTTAATTTTTGTGGTCGCTCCAGAGGCCGCAATTATGGCCCGAGCATCGCAAAATTTTACATGGATAAGTTGGTCGGGCCAAAGAATAACCATGGCTGTTTTGATAGGGATTTGTCAATATTTAGCGGGTCAAATTGACTCTGACTTGTGTGTGAAAAATTACACAAAGAATAACCATGGCTGTTTTGATAAAGATCGGTCAATATTTAGCGGGTCAAGTGGACTCTGACTTTTGTGTGAAAAATAACAAAATTTGTATTCTATAGCATATATATTTTCTCATGAAGGACATAGACCCGAGAAGTTGATAGTATATCCAAGAGGAGTGATTGACCTTTAAATTGATACCAATTATATTGTCGTATGTACTCAGATGTGGGAGTTATACTGAAATATTTACAGGTGCTTACGAATTCATATATTATTTAATAACCCATTACCGCACTAGAGAGCGGAAATGTAGCGCTGATCGCTTTGAAATTTTCCATGAAGTTCCAGTTATGGTCAATGACAACGCATATAACTTTCGATGATGATCAGATTATAATTAGGGGGTGAAGTGGACCGAACACTTAATTTGTTTGGGTGTTTTTCGAGTCGATGCCAATAATAGGCCGAACATCACAACACAACCCACGATGAAGCGAATCTGGCCCATTAATTAGAAGGGCTGTACGGAATATGAATGGTAATATTCGGAAGATATGTCAGTGTAAAGAAGAGATGCTGTTGACCTCTAAACGGGCCAGAGGAAGCAAATATCACGAAATATTGCCCAGGCTCGGAAAAAACATCCGCAGAAAGTTAATGTTTCGTGGTAGTTGTGTAGGGTATCATATGGTCGGCTCCGTCCGACTATACTGCTCCGCTCACTGGTTTAAACCTATTTTAAAGGACCTTAAATTGGAGTGTATTTTTTTTAAATATTTTGATTTAAGGCATGTTTTTTGAAATACTTCTTTAGCGGCTATCAAAAGTCGTGGATTTTGTAAATATTTTTTTTCAAAAACTTTTTAAATAGGTTTATTTTTTCTAAATTATTTCGGAGTCTATTAAAATAATAAATTGTTTTTATTATAAATACATGTAATTTATAGTTGTTTTCCTTTTTGTTTATATATAAAAATTCTTTAAAACGAATAACAAACTAAATACATATGTATCTTTGCCATAATTAATTCATGACGGATGAAACAATATTTTTTCTTCAGCAATTTTTATGGCTTTTCTTTTTTTGTTTACCACCAGCTTTTGTTCTGCAGCAGCACTTCTCCATTTTTAATGGCAAATTATTTTAAAATTTATGTGGATGTCTTAACAGAAACAAACACTGCAACAAAAAGAATAAAAATAACCCATTTAACCCAGAACAAAAGGAAAGAACACTACCCAAGAATAAATAGTGTTCTTACCACATACACACACACAAACAGCCTCCACTCCCACACCCACCCACAACCATGCATAAAGAAATGTGAGTGTTTTATATAAACGACGGCAATTGTTTTTGCATATTGAAACTGTGCCAGCGAACAACAGGCATATGCACACAGACACACATACACTCCAACGGCTTATTGCTATTTGATACGCATTCACATTCATTCGTTCATTGCTTCACATGCGAAAGATTCGAAAAAGAAACAGAAATACTTCAACAAACAATGGCTTGTTTAGGGAATTTCATTCGAGTTGAGAAAATATTCCATTTATACTGTTGCTTCTTCGCGCCAGGAGAGTGAATGAGTCCGTGTGGGTGTGTGTTTGTGTGTTTGTGCGTGTTATGTCAGACCACACTTTGTACATTCCCAGTGGCAAACGACCACCAACCGATTTAACCTAGCTATAGCAACTGACAGCTGGAGCATCATCATTGCTAGCTAGCACTCTTTTTCAAGCTCGATGTGACACACCACCAACCAAGAGGAATTATTTGCATTCCAAATACCAAATTGTGCATAATCGTCGGACCACTGCGAAGCGTGATCATACAACGAACCGCATTGCAAATCATGCCACATGCCGCCTTTGGGTCACAGTTCTTAGATGGGTAATGCCGATGACGAAGCTGCTGCTGATGTTGGTGATGATTGGTTGGTGACAATACGGTGCTGAATGTTATGCAGGAGCACAGCTCAAAAAGGACATGGGATTTAGTTTAGTTTTCAACAGAATAAACGTGATTCAGCGGGTGTCACAACGATATTGTTTTCGTAATGATTTCAAGGGAAAATATTGTTTTGTAGAATTGATTATTTTAAAAGAGAACAAATCTCAGAAAGGATAAATTGAATTCGGAACGGCTAGGGACTTTTTTAAATATTTTAGAAGGCGAGGAGTTTTTGAAGGACTTAAAAGGGCGTGGAGTTTTTAAAATTAATTGTTTATGCACTATAAAATTGAGTGGAATTTTTAAAAATATTTTTTCAAGGGCTATCTATATGTGCGCATGTTGTACAAAACAGGCGCAGTTTTCGCTTTGGCGGATGTACTCAAGAAGTTCAAAACCGATATTATTGCCTTACAGGAAATGCGATGGAAAGGGAATGGTGTAAGTAAATCAGATGATTACGCCCTGTATTTTAGCTGCCATGAAACGAGACGCGAATTTGGCTGCGGATTTATGGTTAATACGAGAATAAAAGACCTCGCCTCCACATTCACTGCAGTAGATGAGCCAATTGCTATAATCCGTTTAAAAGCGAAGTTCTTCTACATCGGTCTCATTTGCGCCCATGCTCCGACCGAAGATAAAGATGAACATACCAAAGACATATTTTACGAGCGCCTAGAAACAGCACATGATCGCTGCCCTGACCATGACATTAAAATTCTGCTAGGAGATTTTAATGCAAAAATCAGAAGGGAAAATATCTTTGGCCCCACCATCGGAAAATGCAACCTCCATGAAGAAACATCAGACAATGGCATGAGGTTGATTAATTTCGCGGCAGCAAAAAACATGGTAGTTAGCAGCACTAGATTCAAGCATCTCGATATACAAGGCCCCTTGGAGTTCTCCCGATCGAACGAGAAATCAAATCGATCATGTTGTGATAGGCGGAAGGCACTCATCCAGTGTTTTAGACGTCCGATCGATCCGGGGAGAGAAAATCGATTCGGACCATTACCTTGTGGCAGCCAAGGTACGCACCCGTCTTAATGTAGCAGCAAAGGTGCGATCTAATGTAACACGGAAATTTGACGTCGAAAATCTGCAAACACAACAGATAGCAGAAGCCTACTCCGCTCAACTTACCCCACGGCTTGACGACAGCAGCCCTTGTCTCGATAATAATATAGAAGCACAATGGCAGAGAATTCCCCACTCCCTACAAACTGCAGCAAAAGCAACACTTGGGTACCAAAAAAAAAAACATCAAGAAATCCGTGGTACAATGAGGAGTGTCGTAATGCCACTGATATGAAAAACGCAGCGTATATTGCAACCCTGCGGACAGTAGCAACACGTAATGCGATTGAGAACTATCGGGAGAAAAGGAGAGAGGAATAACGTATTCTCAGAAAAAAGAAGAAAGAACAAGAAAAACGTGAGCGTGAGCAAATCGAGATGTACAGGAGTCAGAATCAAGTCCGAAAATTCTACCAATGGGTAAAACAGCAAACCGAAGGTTTGGTGCAGGCACATCCTCCTGTAGAAGTCAGAATAGCAATAAGTCGGCTGAAGAATAATAAAGCAGCAGGTGCCGATGGGTTACAAGCCGAACTATTCAAGACTGGTGGTCAGATGCTGGTAAGGAGCACCAGCATCTGACCACCAGATGACTAGTACAATTTGGCTAGAAGAATGCATGCCCAGTGATTGGAACCTCAGCATCCTGTGTCCCGTGCACAAAAAAGGAGACAAGACGATATGTGCCAACTATATAGTAATAAGTCCCCTTCCCACCGCATATAAAGTGCTATCCAGCGTACTGTGTGAACGACTGAAGTCAATGGTCAATGACATTATTGAACCATACCAATGTGGCTTTAGACCTGGCAAATCCACCATTGAACAGATTTTCACTCTGCGCAAAATCCTGGAGAAAAAAACCCCCAAGAAAAACACATCGACACTTTCCATCTATTCGTCGACTATAAAGCCGCATTCGACAGCCCTATCCGTTCAGAGGTGTATAAAGCCATGTCTGCGGAGCCCTTTAATACAGAACGAGGATTCAGACAAGGTGGTAGTTTGTAGTGTGACCTTTATAACATCATGCTGGGAAAGGTCATACGGGAGGCAAAGGTGAACAGAAATGGCACTCTGTACACCAAACAGCATATCTTACTCGCCTACTCCGATAACATCGATATAATGAAAAGGAGTCTGCCAAAGTGGGTCTGGCAGTAAACGGCGAGAAGACCAAGTTGGTGGTATCAACGCGCAAGACGTCCAGTAGACTCAGACCAATTGTGGAACTTGAGAACTACAGCTTCGAGGTAGTCAAATATTTTATATACCTTGGTACCGCCATAAATAAAATAAATTACGTTATTTGTACGAACGTTTAAATCCAACCCAGCGGAATTAGGTATTCTATAAGATGCCTTCAATTCAGTTCATCAAATTAATTTATATCGAGAAAATAGTTCTGTGAAACTAATGTTCTAATTATAAACTTCAACCCTCCTGAATTAGTGAATCTATAGACAATATTTTTGTATTTTTTATAGAAAATATTTAACTCAGCAAAATAGTAAATAGTAATTTTTATTATAATAATTAATGTTGGTCTGCCTCTATATATATTTTTCCCGAAACTCTAACATTCCTCGTAATTGAATCAACAACTAATAAATAAAAGTTTACCGAAGCCAACAAAACTTGTCTAAATTAATTAGACCCCAAGATGTTATTCCTTAACGGCTGTTACACTTGTTTACCAATTTCCGTTTATTGATCCCATTTGTCTTCATATTTTGTGGGTTAATTAAGAAATTACGCAAGGTGTTGTGCCGAGGAAACTTCTATTTCCAGTTATTTCATCTTGGGGTTTTAATGGTTTTTTGTTTAATAAATTTCCTGTTGTTATTCCCCTTTCCTTCGACATCTTCGCCCTCTTCCCCAACCATATCCAATATTTCAGAATGTCATCTAATAAAGTTTTTATCACAACTTAGCCATTGTTGCCATTAAACATGTCCATATTATTTGCTGCTAGCTAGCCTTATTGTGAAAAAGTAAAGTGGAAGACAATATGTCAACTGGTGGTATTACAGGGTATCTAACATAACGTTTGAGCTCCAATGATGGTGGTGGTCAGGGGTGGTTGTACGGGAAGAGGATTTGGCAAAGCCATCATCAGTCCCAAATGGCAGTCCAACTACCTACTAGTCTCTTTGTTACATCCAATGCTTCGGATCTACGTTTTGTTGTTCAAAGTTCATAGAGTCATGACAATTTTTTTCCTTTTTTGCTCTTCGTGCAGTCCGCTTGACTGAGTGTTTATTAGTTTTATGAAAGCGCAAAAAATACGAAAACAACAGCGTATTTGTGATTGTCCTGCCATTCTCTACAGTATATATGTGCATATATGTGGAAACTTTAACACTCACTTTGCCACAGAAACATTTATTTGGCTAGGGTGAATTTATGTTCCATAAAAAGCTAATTCAGCTAGGTTGAATTGCATTTTTCTATAGAAATACTAATTCAGCTGGGCTGATTTGAAGTTTTTCTATCAAAATACTAATTCAGGAAAGTTGAATTGTAGTTTTTTATGCAAAAATAAAAATTCAGCGCGGCTGAATTGAAGTTTTTCTTTTGAAATATGAATTCAGCTAGGCTGAATTGAAGTTTTTCTATAGAAATACTAATTCAGCTAGGCTGAATTGAAGTTTTTCTATAGAAATACTAATTCAGCTAGGCTGAATTGAAGTTTTTCTATAGAAATACTAATTCAGCTAGGCTGAATTGAAGTTTTTCTATAGAAATACTAATTCAGCTGGGCTGAATTGAATTTTTTCTATAGAAAAACTAATTCAGCTGGGCTGAATTGAATTTTTTCTATAGAAAAACTAATTCAGCTGGGCTGAATTGAAGTTTTTCTATAGAAATACTAATTCAGCTAGGCTGAATTGAAGTTTTTCTATAGATATACTAATTCAGCTAGTGCTGAATTGAAGTTTTTCTATAGAAATACTAATTCAGCTATGCTGAATTGAAGTTCTTGGATATAAATACTAATTCAGCTAAGCTAATTTGAAGTTTTTTCTATAGAAATACAAATTCACCAGGGCTGAATTGAAGTTTTTCTATAGAAAAACTAATTCAGCTGGGCTGAATTGAAATTTTTCTATAGAAATGCTAATTCAGCTAGGCTGAATTGAAGTTTTTCTATAGAACACTAATTCAGCTAGGCTGAATTGAAGTTTTTCTATAGAAATACTATTTCAGCTGGGCTGAATTGAAGTTTTTCTATAGAAATACTAATTCAGCTGAGCTGAATTGAAGTTTTTCTATGGATGTACTAATTCAGCTGGGCTGAATTAAAGTTCTTCTATAAAAATACTAATTTAGCTAGGCTGAATTGAAGTTTTTCTATAGAAATACTATTTCAGCTGGGCTGAATTTAAGTTTTCCTATATAGACATACTGATTCAGGTAGGTGTTTCTATAGAAATACTAATTCATTTGGGCTGAGTTGAAGATTTTCTATAGAAAAACTAATTCAACTGGACTGAAGATTTTCTATAGAAAACTTAATTCAGCAAGGTTTTATAGCGCATTCCTGCTTGACTGTTTCCACGAAATCCCCTCTTCAACACCTTAGGGTTAAATGTTATCCTTTTGTTGCATGCACTGCCCATAGCAGCAAGTAGCCTTTAACGTTTCATTTCATTTGAGTCTTTGAACAATTCATCGTTTCCATTTAAGCGTACTTCGTCCTTTTTTCGATTTCAATTCCCTTTTTTTTCAACCCATCGTTTTGACTAGTCCTGTCATTTGTTATGGGAAAAAATGTCGTTGTAGAGTTTTCCCATGTGGCGGGGAAAATTAATTTTTGTCACGTTCGGTTGAGTCTTTTGTACGGGCTAAATGATAGAAATGAATCATGGTCCTGGCTGGACAAATAAAGAAAAATAATATTCAGCTAGCCTTGATGTTACAGAGAAGGAATAAATGGGTATAAATGTGTGTGTGTGTGCGAGTGTGTGTTGGTGTCCTCTAAGTCCCAACAAATGAAGGGAAAAAGTTTAAATAGAGACATTTTATAATCAATTAACTTTAATTGATTCCATAACAAGACAAAATGACGACAACAACAACAACTCGTTCTATGATTCATATTCCAGTGGGCGGGTGATGGGGAACCTAACCCTCTATTTTAACTACACATCAAACTTGGTTAAAATATCATTTCTTCCTTGCTTCCCCTAACATTTGTGGCAAACTAATTGGATAATATTTTTCTTTTCAATTCATGTTTTTTTTTTGCTTTCTTTACAGTTCGCGGTTCGTTTGTTGGCTGTTTGATTGGTTGGCGGCTGGTCGGTCGCTCGGTTGTTGGCCAAGTTCGTTTGACTGTTGTTTGTTTTCATTCATTCGCTCTCTCCATTTCTCTTGACCCCAATTGATTTGTTAAATTGGAGAAGCCATAACAAAATGGTAAGTTGATTTGTTCAAATTTAACAACAACAATAATAGCGGCAACAACAAAATCTGTTCCATAAGTCAAGTTCAATTGTTCACGAAATTGTTATGACAAATTGTTTTGGCCCAAAAGCATTCCAAAAAAATTTACAAATTGGCCCATAACAACAGAGTGTGTAAGGATACTTTGAACTTTAATTGACTTTTTTGAAATTGTAAACAATTTGTTGGAAAGTTGGGGGCAATTTTTGTAATTTCATAATTACAGTGTTAGGGAAATATTTATTCAGGCCAGCTGAATATGGTTGCTTATAGGCACACATTACTTCAACCTTGCGGAAAATGGGTTTTCTAAGGGAAATCTTCAATTCAGCGTGGCTGAATAAGCTTTTTTGTAGGACATCTTCAATTCAGCAGAGCAGAATAAGGTTTTCGATAGGAAATCTTCAATTCAGTCCAGCTGAATTAGGTTTTCCATGGGAAATCTTCAATTCAGCCCAGCTGAATAAGGTTTTCCATAGGAAATCTTCAATTCAGCCCGGCTGGAAATCTTCAACTCAGCCCGGCTGAATTAGGTTTTCTATAGGAAATCTTTTATTCAGCCTGGCTGAATGAAGTTTTCTATAGGAAATCTTCAATGCAGCGTTGCTGAAAAAGGATTTTTATAGGAAATCTTCAATTCAGTCCAGATGAATAAGGTTTTCTATGCAAAATCTTCAATTCAGCCCGGCTAAATAAGGTTTTCTATAGGAAATCTTCAATTTAGCCCAGCTAAATTAGATTTTTCTTAGGAAATCTTCAATTCAGCTCTGCTGAATTTTATATTCTAATGTAAATCTTCAATTTAACCAAGGTAAATTAGTATTTCTATTGGAAATCTTCAATTAAGAGTCTAAACGCAACCAGAGAGTCATGAGTCAGCGTCATACTTTTTCGCCGGCGTGAAAACCAAACGAAAGAGTTAGCGTTAGCGGTACAAAATGTCAATTATTTGTTTTCATTTTGACAGAAAATTTTACGTTGTGCAAACCAAAATCTATTTATTATTTAATAAACAATAATGTCAAGGAACTTGGATAATATTATTGAAAAAATTATTTTTCTTCCATTTTATTATTAATTCGTTAAAAAACGTCCACAATCCTTAAAAATATTTGTTTTTTTAACAGCACTGCCATATGTTTTGATATAAATGCTCATTGAAATTTGGTAGCACTGTTCATTTTTACCTAAAATATGGCAACTCAATTGAGAGCAAGAGAGAAATTTTGAGTATGACGCTGAGCAAAAATGAATAAAATCTATTCTAGCGTCATACCGCTAGACGCGAACGTTAGCCGTCGCGATTTCCCGTTGCCAATAAAAATCTTCAATTCAGCCCGGCCGAATTAGATTTTCTATAGGAAATCTTCAATTCAGCCCGGCTGAATTAGATTTTCTATAGGAAATCTTCAATTCAGCCCGGCTGAATTAGATTTTCTATAGGAAATCTTCAATTCAGCCCGGCTGAATTAGATTTTCTATAGGAAATCTTCAATTCAGCCCGGCTGAATTAGATTTTCTATAGGAAATCTTCAATTCAGCCCGGCTGAATTAGATTTTCTATAGGAAATCTTCAATTCAGCCCGGCTGAATTAGATTTTCTATAGGAAATCTTCAATTCAGCCCGACTGAATTAGATTTGCTATAGGAAATCTTCAATTCAGCCCGGCTGAATTACAATTTCTAAAGGAATTCTTCAATTTAGCCCGGCCGAATTGTATTTTCTTTTGGAAATCTTCAATTCTGCTGGGTTGAATTGGATTTTCTATAAGAAATCTTCAATTTGACCTGGCTGAATTAGATTTTCTTAGGGAAATCTTCAATTTAGTCCGGCTGAATTAGATTTTTTATAGGAAATCTTCAATTTAGCCCAGCTGAATTAGATTTTCAACAGGAAATTTTGAATTTAGTCCAGCTGAGTTGGATTTTCAATAGGAAATCTTCAATTTATCCCTACTGAATTAGTTTTTCTATAGGAATGTTTCAAATCAGCTTAGCTGAATTAAATTTTATTTGGAGTTTCATCCAGCTGAATTAAATATTTCTACACAAAAATTTCCGTTCTGAATCCAATTTTCTTTTTGTCAATTAATTTCATAGATTATTTAGCCTAAAGCTTTCAGCTGACAGTTATTGATTATAGTTTGGTGTGAATATGGACATGTGGCCTATTAGGAAAGTTAATTATATTTTTCTCGCAGCACGTTTGCCAGACACACCTGCTCGCTCTTTCACAAATATATACATTTTTGTTTGGATGTGTATGTGTGTGCCGGTGCTTGTGTGTTTGAAAGGTGGTCATGTGACGCCTTACGATTTGTCACTCAATGCAACAAAAAATAATGACGACGTCAGTTATTCCATTATCATTATGAATGCTGCGTTAGCAGGATAACAAAGGTCCAAATTAAGATAAATATCTCTGTGTAGAATATTTATTTTTAGACTACAGAATATATTGAAATGTAAATAACTACCATGAATAGGAGAGACAATATAAACCCAACAGCCAGCTACCCACATGTCATTCATTTATCATGGCGTAGGAAAAAGATAATCCTGATGCCAGCACTTCAACAAATGCCAAAAGGAAAAATCTTCTTCACAGCGCCTTAAATGCCAAGTCCGACGACTACAATTATTTACACCCACTTGAAATGTGGTAGGCGAAGGCGGGATATTCACTATTAACACTAGTGTTCTTGTTGCTATTGTTGTTTGACATCCTTGTGTTGGCTGTGTAAAGGAATGTTGTGGTGTTTTTTTTTTTTTTTGTTCGTTTTCCCTGTGGGCCATGGCTTCTCTGTTATCATTTGGCCAGCTTTGATATGTCAAAAATGATGACGCCGCCCGGGAAAGTGCAAAAACGATGACACTAGTTAAAGTGTTCCATGCCTTACTGGCTAAAGGCGATACCCTACAATTGGAGGCAAGCACTGCAGAATATGGTTTTCGACAGGAAATCTTAAATTAAGCCTAGCAGAATATGATATGTCATAGGCAAATATTCAATATTTCGTGGAAAACCTTTCCATCATTATATTAGAAATTCAATAGAAAATAATATGAATTAGGTTTTCTAGGCAAAATATTCCATAAAATCCGGCTGAATTAGATTTTCTATTTAACCCTGCTGAATTAGGTTTTCTATAGATAATATTCAATTTAGCCCAGCTGAATTAAGGTTTCTATAGAAAATCTTAAATTTAGCCTTACTGAAATAGGTTTTCTATAGGAAATCTTCAATTTAGCCCAGCTGAATTAGGTTTTCTATAGAAAAACTTCAATTTAGCCCAGCTGAATTAGGTTTTCTATAAACAACTCCTTAATTTAGCCCTGCTGAATTAAGTTTTCTATAGAAAATCTTCAATTTAGCCTTGCTGAAATAGGTTTTCTATAGGAAATCTTCAATTTAGCCCAGCTGAATTAGGTTTTCTATAGAAAAATTTCAATTCAGCCCAGCTGAATTAGTATTTCTATAGAAAAATTTTAATTCAGCCCAGCTGAATTAGTATTTCTATAGAAAAGCTGCAATTCAGTCCAGCTGAATTAGTATGCCTATAGAAAAACTTTAATTCAGCCCAGCTGAATTAGTATTTCTATAGAAAAACTTCAATTCAGCCTAGCTGAATTAGTATTTCTATAGTAAAACTTCAATTCAGCCTAGCTGAATTAGTATTTCTATAGTAAAACTTCAATTCACCCTAGCTAAATTAGTATTTCTATAGTAAAACTACAATTCAGCCCTGCTGAATTAGGTATCCGATATGAAAATTTTAATGCAGCTGAATTATGCCACTTCAGATCAGCCTATCTTTAAAACATTTTACATAGTAAAGCTTTAATCCGGACCGCCTCGAAAACATGAAATTTATTATTTTAATGATGTAGGGTCCATGAACAAATTCCCAACAACAAGAAACAGTAACAAATGAACAACAACAATGACAGTTACTGTGAAACAAGCACTGGAAATATGGACAAGTTTGTTTCCACAAAGTAAAAATGCAAGAATAATCTTGATGGAAGACAAGTACAACAACAACAGCAAGAAAATATTGTACTCTCTTTATTATGATTATACCTCGCTTTGTTTTGTGTTTTTCGTTTTTTTTTTTTTTGTGTTTTTTTTTTATCAGCCACAACAGAAAATTATTACAAAGTATTCTGGTGAATTCCGAACATATTTTTATATTATATGAATATCATTGTTGTTTTTGTTGTCGCTGCTGTTCAACGGCAGTTGAGCAGTCATCGAAATCCCAAAAGGTTACTTCCTACTGTTGCAAAACAGCTCGAGCTGTAACACAGCCCAGCTGCCTTTGGCCATGACAAACAAACGAACGAACAAGCGAGTGAGTGAGCGACCGGACGGACGGACAGAGAGACAGACAGGCAGAAACTTATGATAGTGGCATAGCTGTCATCTCTACTTTACTTTGTGGTTTGTGCGAACTTATTTTCTCGTATTATTCTCTTGCCGGTTTGAAAAACTTATTCACACAGGCAGGCACACACACACACTCGAACACACGCACACCAGAACACACAAAAGGACCTTCAATGGTTGAGTTCCTTCTTTGTCGAGTATTTAAGGAATTCTTTATGAGTTGATTTTCCCAGAAGAAGAAGAAGAATATTTTGGTTTTGTGCGAGCAAAATACCAAAGGTATTGGTCTCAGGAGCAAAGAGTGGGGTGTGATGATGACGAAGCGACCGTAAATTTTTGGGAGTTAGTGACTAAGTTCATATGTCTTAGTTTTGTAAGAAGTACAAATCTGCTACATCACAGCAAACTAATCTAATTTGTCAAATCAAAATATGATTTACTTTATGTCATCAGCCATAACAAAATGGATAAATTCAAACGCGCACACACACACTCACACGTTTTGTCACCGTCCAACACAGATTAATTGTCTAAGGGAGGGAGGGAAGGGGATGGATGACTGTGGAATGGATGCTGCATAAGACATCGCAAAATTCCCCATAAATCTGGTCAGAATACATTTGCTAAGTTGTTGGCTACAACATGATTTTCAGTTAATATTTTATTTATCTAAGACATGCTTGGCATTATGTTTAATATCAAATACGAAAGAAAGAGAGAATTTATGATTAACATTTCTTGTGTCCTGGGGATGTGAATGTTGTTGTTATTTTGTAGTTAAGTAACTATTAATTGAAAGTAAACATGAAAGACATATTTTAACATGCCAATTAAAATTAATGTAATTTTTGTGTAAACGGAATGAATGTTAATGAAATTATTACACTGGAATAATGTTGTTAATTGTCTGATCTTGTAAAGAATTTGTCATTGGCACGAAAAATATTGAACTGGTTTCTTGGAGTTTTAATAATATTGTAGTAAGTAATGCTTAAAATGTCAATTCATTCTAGCTGAGGACATACGTTACCTAGATGTCATCTCATCCACTCCAATTGGATTATATTTCCTATAAGATATCTTTAATTTAGAATTAGGTTTCCATAAGGATTTATGTTTTCTATAGGAACTCGTCAATTCAGCCCAGCTGAATTATGTTTTCATTTGGAACCCCTCAATTCAGCCCAGCTTAATTAGGTATTCATATGAAAACCTTGAATTTAGGACAACTGTATTAGTTTTTCTTTACGAAAACTTAAATGTAGCCCAGCTGAATAAATATTTCATTAAGAAATCTTATATTTAGTTCAGCTGAATTTGATTTTCATTAGGAAAACTTCAATTCAGTTCAGCTGAATTGAGTTTTCATTAACATATCTGCATTTTAGCCCAGCTGAGTTAGGTTTTCGTTATGAAACATTGAATTTTGAACAGCTGAATTTGCTTTTTATTAGGGAATTTGCAACTCAATCCGACAGAATTAGGTTTTTATTAGGAAACCTTCAATTCAGCCCAGGTGAATTAGTTTTTCATTATAAAACCTTCAATTTAGCAGCAAAATTTGTTTTTCATTAGGAATTCTTCAATTAAGCGCAGCTGAATTAGTATTTTATTTAACCTTAAAGCCTTAAATTTAGCTTAGAAGTCTTAATTTCCGGACAGCTAAATTAGGTTTTCATTATGAAATCTTCAACTTAGCCCAGCTGAATTAGGATTTCGTTATGAAATCTTCAATTCTTCCCAGCTGAATTAGTTTTTTATTAGAAAAATGTTCAATATAGCCCAACTGAATTATTATTTTATCATTAATCATTTAGTTCAGCTAAACTAGTTTTTCTTTAGGAAAACTTCAATTCAGTCCAGCTGAATAAGGTTTTCATTTGGAAATCTTCAATTTACCGCAGCTGAATTCTGTTTTCATTAAAAAACCTTCAATTTAGAATTAATTTTTCATCAGGAAACCTTCCATTTAGTTAAGCTAAATTAGTTTTTCATTAAATTCAGCCCAGCTGAATTTGGTTTATATTATGAAACCTTCAATTTAATACAGATGAATTAAGTTTTCTCTAAGAATACCTTTAATTCAGCTACGCTAATAAGGTTTCCATTGGGAACACCTGAAATCATCAAAGCTAAAATAGGGTTTCTCAAGAAAATGTCCATATTAATAGTTTGATACGACGGTATCCCTAACTTTCGATATTTTAAAGGTTTTTATAATATAAGAAAAATTGTCATACCCTGACAAACAGAGTCGATCTATGTCCCTTCATTGTAATTTGTAGGCTCACTAATATTTGCTGAATTGTATTAAAATATTCAGAGGATTTGGTACACCAGGTATGATGTATATGACCCTTTTTCACGTCTGCGGAGTCAGAGTGTAGGGGAGGTATTCGGCGTATGCTCATATACAATAAATCTATTTTAAGGCGTGAACATTTTGATTAAGTAGTATTCCGCATTCGCAGTATTCTGCATTATTTCAATCTGCAGATGATGGATCAAATTGTACACTCCGTTCGCTTCACATGAAATTAAAAAAAAAATTAAAATATTGATACTTTTCAATGGTAGTACCAGAAGGGATGAACCGATGTAAACCCATTGGTTTATCTAGTTTTAGTAAAAATACTACTATGTGCAATACGAATCCCAGAAAAAAAATGGAGCTCTTTATTGGTGTTGTGGAGATATCTTTTTTATAAACAAAAAATCCGCAGAACTCTGACGTGTCATTTTTTATAGTACCTTAGACATTTTCCTATATACCTCGGACCTCTAAGGTGTCCTTATTAGAAAAAAAAAATTTTCAGGCCTCTGAAGTATCCTTCCTCTATAGGAAAAATGCTCAGACCCATTTTTAAATAAGAAAATCTTCAGACATCTCACACATCCGAATGCTTTGGAATCTTCCCTAATATTGAATACGTATTTACAGTTTCATGGGCATTCCATGCATTCATCAGTCCTGCCCAGTCTACGATTTCTGTAGAAAAAATCCACAGACTTAAAAAAAAGAATATTTATGAGATCTCAGAAGGGTATAAATTTTCCAGACGTCAAACTCTAAGATGCAGTTTTTCATGAGAAAAAAATTCTTCAGCACTCTGAGAAGTGTTTTTTGCGTAGGATAACTTCTCCGTTCCCTGAGTTGTCCTCTTTTTCTTCCATAGACATCGCATACATCATGGTAATTTTAATAATCTAGGCAAATATTTTGGAGTTGTTTTTTTATAATTTTTTTCAAGTCTGCCTTTTATTCCTATTTTGATTAATTTGTTTCCTCAATTCTTAATCAATATATCCTTTAAAACCATATACTTTTTTCAATAAGAGAATGATTAATGATGCACCTGGCCATCAGAGGGATTTTCTTCAATTTCAAACCAATTATTCCTTAGCTCATAACTTCCATTTTTTTATATTTTCCCACTTTCCTACATTTTTTTCCTACACATTTTTTTATTCTCCTTTAATAGTATGAATAATACTCACATACATGATTAAGTATACGCCACAAGGTGCAATAGCATAATTATAAAACTATTAACACCACATGTGTTCTCAACTAATCACCTAAGGCTACTTTCAATATGTAACGCGCAAAAATTGAAATTTTTAATATGAAAAACCCACGGCAGCATATCTATCCAAAATGCTGCAAATGATATTTCATATTAAATTACATGCACACATACATACATTACGCATACCTAGAAAAACAAATCGTGTGAGCATGATGATGAGCCACACTTCACGAGAATGAAAACTGTCGTTATTTGCGTTTTCACCATTGATGTGGAAAATTTGCATTGTTTGCCTAGCAGGAAAACACATCCTTCCTGCTGTTTGCATTGCAAATATAGTTTTATTTCAATCTAATTTGTGTGTATTCATTTCCAAAAGCACCAGGACGATGGGGAGGAGAGGTAATTCTCTTTGTCAATGCTTGCTCAGTGTAGTATATCATTACACAGAATTGCTTTGCGTTTATTGATATTTTTCCAGGCATAAAATGCATAACTATTTGCCTTATGGAAATATTCCACATAAACCACCCACACATATTCATGTGTGTGTGTGTACGTGAATGCAAATGTAAATCAAAGGATATCCTTTTTCAATATATATAAACAAAATATCTTAACATAACTGAAACAACCGGACATGTATAACTTTTTTCCTTATTATTATGTGCAATAATCATAACCGGATATGTTCACAGGAAGTTAACGATTACTTTGTCTAAAGGAAGCTTATTGAGATATTCCGAACATGTGTAAATTGTATTTGTCTTATTCTGTGACATATTTGTTAAGGAAGTTGTATTATTATTTATGATTGTCATTCCGAAGGATGAGATAAAATATTTCTTAAACTCATTTTCAATATGAAAAATTGGCTTGAATTAGAAACGTATTTTCTATTAGAGAAAAATCTTGCTTCTATAGAAAAAAATCTTCCTCAGGTGTCCTGAGGAACAAGGAAAAAAATTTCTCAAGAAGACTTTTTCTATAGAAACAAAAATTCTCGGGCCAGCAGAGAAATTATTTTTTTCTATAAAAAATCCTCAGGCCATATGAAAAAAAAAATCCTCAGGACCCCTGAGGAAGATTTTTTCCTACAGAAAAAAAAAATCCTCAGAACATGTGAGAAAGGCTTTTTTCTATAGAAAAAATTTACTCAGGAACCCTGAGGAAGACTTTTTTCTATAGAAAAAAATCCTCAGGGCTCCTGAGGAAGGCTTTTTTCTATAGAAACAAATTCCACAGGACCCCTGAGGAAGGCTTTTTTCTATAGAAAAAAATTCCACAGGACCCCCGAGGAAGAATTCCTCAGGACCCCTTCTTCTAAAGAAGAAAAATTCCTAAGGACACCTGAGGAAGACTTTTTTCAATACAAAAAATCCTCAGGACCCCTGAGGAAGGATTTTTCCACAAAAAAAATTCCTCAGTCCACCTGAGGAAGACTTTTTTCTATAGGAAAAATTTCCTCAGGGCCCCTGAGGAAGAAAAAAATCCTCAAGGCCCCTGAAGAACGCTTTTTTCTAAAATTCCTCATGACCCCTGAGGAAATTTTTTTCTATAGAAAAAAATCCTCAGGACCCCTTAGGAAGTTTTTTTTCTACAAAAAACCTTTGGGCACCTGAGGAAGACTTTTTCCTAAAAAAAAATCCTCAGTCTGCCTGGACTTTGTTGAAGAATTTTTTTCCTATAGGTCTTCTTCCAATAAATATTCCGCAAGACCCCTCAGGAATACTTTTTTTAATAGAAAAAACTATGCTTATAAAAATCTCGGGACCGATGAGAAAGACTTTTTATAAAAAAGTTGTCAGAATCACTGTAGAAGACTTATAAAAAATCCTCCGTACCCCTGAAAACCTCTTGGATATAGCTTTATATAAAAACCCGTTTTGAAGATTTTATCCTATAGAACAAATCCTCATCAGGATCGGATGAAGAATTGGTCTATACAAAAAATTCTTATGACCCTTATGAAAAAAATTTTTTGCTATTCAAAAATTGTAAAGGTCCTATATAAAAAATCCACATTTCCCTTGCTTCACAGCTCATCAACCATAAAAAATACCTAAAAACTCTCAGTAATAGAAAAATGTCTCATCTCAGGACACGTGAGGCAAATTTTCTATAGAAAATTTAGGGTTCTCCGATGCCCTCTTTCCATTAAAACATTCGACAAACACCTGACAGGCTCGTTTTCTGAGATCCCTGATATTTAAATTGTCTATGAAACAAATAATTCTGATGATTCGTTTTCACTAAGAAAATTACTCCGACCTTAAAGGATGTCTTAGTTTTGTTGGCCTGGCACCTCTGGGGAGAAAATATTTTGCATTTCTCCGATGTGTCATATTTTTCTACAATAAAATTCCACAGAACTCAGAGCTGTGTCCTTTTTATGGGCCTCTGCCGTTTCCTTTTTATGGTGGCACAAAGTCAGATTTCTGAGGTGTCTCTTTTCTACAGAAAAAAATCTGTTCTCACTTTTCACAAAAAGAAATTCTAAGGCAAACGAGCTCTGTTCCTGGTTATTGAAAAAAAATCCTTAGATCCCTAAACATCTAAATTCTTGGTATACATAAAGCAATTTACAAATGATGAGTGATGCATACTTCTAGGCGCTTCATATGTTTTCATATAATCTGAGATAATTTTATATTCCATTTTATTTTGAATTTAATTTATTTTTGCATATCGATTTGGAACTTCTCAATGTAATCCATAAAAATCTCGTTTTATTAACATCACATCATACATATCTCTATGCAAATTCCTGTCAAACATATTCTAAAGAATTTCATATTGTGGCTTAAAATAAATGCAAATTATGAGCAAAGTTTTGTGGGATATTTCAACAAAATTTATTTCCAAAGCCGTAGTCTGAACCAAAATCCTTTAATAGCATCCAGAATATGTGATACGAAGTTTTTATTGAATTTCATCAATGCCACTGCCTAACATGTTTTAACACCCTAACCAAAGACATGAAGCCAGATGACGGTGATGATTATGTGAGGATGATGTTACATGTCAAAGTTTTCTTCATAATCATTGGGATAGGAACCGCTATAACAAGTCATAAAACAAACCACCCATCCTCCACTTTTACTCTGAAAAACTAAGAAGATGGATTTCCAATAAAACTTTTCACATTTGTAAGCCATACAACAACAGCAACATATAGGAATTTAAGTTAAGAGTTCAAGCCCACATAACGTAACTTCGATGCCAGATAGAGGACCTATTTTGGGGGTTTTGGTATTTGACTGAGAAAAGCCTTGTTGGCTGTGTTGTTGTTGCTTATCAAATTTTCCTGCGAATAAATTGAGACATTTTTCACGAAATCGATAAATCAATTTCCATAAATGCATCACGTACGACAACGTACGAATCCAAAGATGGGTTGTGGATGTGTGACACTCACACACACACACTCACCCGCCCACATAATGTAATAAAGTGAGTGGTGGAGTTATAATGTAATGGAATGAGCAGACAACCAAACACACACACACACATGCACTCACTCCAACGCAAAAAGTTTTTACAAAATTTTCTTCTTCTTTATTTTCTGTTTTTTGGGGATCTTTTGTTGCTATTGGGTTTAATGTAAATAAGTTTGGTACATAAATTAAATATATGAAATATATGTTTCCCCTTCAGGTTTGAAACTGCGGTGAAAATATATTGAATGATTTATAAGTTGATTTTGTTGTTGTTTTCGTTTTTTTTTTAAATAAACAAAAATATTTGTGTGTGTGTGCGCAGAATAAAATGGAAATTTGTTTAGGTGTAGTCACATATGAACAATAACAAGAACACGTCCTTATAAATAACAGAGTGACGCGATGATTTATAAAGAAATTTTGCAAACAAAAACCTTGTGTGGCAAACAATAGAAAAATTGAATTAAATTTGTTTTTAAGCTCATTGGCTTTAGCTAATATTATTTTCTTCTTGGAAATGCAAATATATAAATTTATTATCTTTTCGCACATGTGAATGTACGATAAGGAGAGGGAGAGCATATGATATATGTCCAGAATAATGCTATAGAAAAAAGGAAACATTTTTAAATTGAATAATTTAATTATAAATCTCACCAATTGTGGAACAGTTCGGTTGAAGCTGTGGGCTTTGATTTAAGGCATAGATAAAAAAAGATAATAAAATAAAATATCCGACTAATATAAAACAAGTAAAACCGATGTTATGTTCGGACTGGTCGAACATTTTATACTCTCCACCATGAGGTCATGTTATGTTAGGACCGAATAATACGTGAGAGAAAGATGATTGAACATCTAATCTATCTAATAGTTGGGCTATTGTTATATGGGGGCTGTAATAAAACGGAGATCAACATTGATATTTTTGGGTAGTGAGATCTGACAGCCAATGAGTTGAAAAACTTGTCCAAAATTTATAAAAAAACGAAGGTTTTAGTGCTGACACATTCTACGTGTTGAAAATCTGGAAGGAGAATTT
This sequence comes from Musca vetustissima, assembly GCF_032173495.1. NCBI lineage: Eukaryota > Metazoa > Arthropoda > Insecta > Diptera > Muscidae > Musca > Musca vetustissima. The sequence continues at coordinate 136,446 of NW_026883678.1, forward strand.
CGAACACTATACCCCAGAACCAAAAAGCCATGACGGTATAGATTGTACACCACCCAGCCAAGATAAGTTCAAAATAGCATTTAATCAGCGATACCAGCCAAACTGTTCAAGACCGGAGGTCAGATGCTGGTCAGGAGCATGCACCAGTTGATTATTACAATTTGGTTAGAGGAATGCATACCCAATGATTGGAACCACAGCATTCAGTGTCACGCACACAAAAAGGAGACAAGGCGATATGCGCCAAATATAAAGGAATTAGTCACCACCTCATCGTATATAAAGTGCTATCCAGCGTACTGTGTGACCGGCTGAAACCAATGGTCAATGACATTATTGGACCATACCAATGCGGCTTCAGACCTGGCAAATCCACCATTGACCAGATTTTCATTCTGCGCCAAATTCTGGAGAAGATCCACAAAAAACACATCAACACATTCCACCTATTCGTCGACTATAAAGCCGCATTCGACAGCCCTATCCGTTCAGAGGTGTTTAAAGCCATGTCTTCATGACCTGCTAAATCCACCATTGACCAGATTTTCGAACAACTATGTTCGGCATTCCTGCAAAATTAATGCGGCTATGCAAGATAACTTTAAGTGGCACAAGGTCAGCAGTTAAAGTTGGAATGGACCTCTCGGAGCCTTTCAATCTCAAACGAGGTTTCAGACAAGGTAAACGACCAGAAGACCAAGCTGATGGCATCAACACGCACGACGTCCAGTAGACTCGGACCAACTGTGGAACTTGAGAACTACAGCTACGAGGTATTCAACGATTTTATTTATATACCTTGGTTCCGCCATAAATAAAACTAATCACATCATTTTGAGTAAGGTCTGAGTAAGCAATTCAGAAACATGGCCAGCTCTCGCCAGACCAAACTCACTCTACAAAACGCTGATACTACCTGTGCTGTTGTATGGACCTGAAGCATGGGTACTTGGGCAAGTAGAAGAGACAGCTCTTAGAATGTTTGAGAAAAAAATTCTCCGAAAAATTTATGGACCGATAAGTTGTACCATCTATTCTCGGACATCAACAAAATCAGACGTATCGAGCTGCAGCGACTACGTTGGCTAGGTCATGTTGTGAGAATGGAAAAGGATTCCGCCACTCAAAAGACATATAAAAGCGAGCCAACTGAAGGCCACAAATTCGATGGAAAGATCAAACTGGATCGGATTCGAGCGGCTATGTAAAAGCATATTAAAAATGTTCTGTCAAGATCTTTATCACCCTTTAAGAACTACGATAGCCAAATTACAGGCCTTTTAGGTTGGAAAATGTTGTGAAACCCTTCAAAATGCCCATATATGTCGAATATGATATAAAAAGCCTCCCATCATGATTTTAGCAGACTGTCAACGGAATTTTCCAAGTTCACATAGAATTTTATTTCGATCGAGAATGTATAGTCTCCGAAGAAAATTCCATGGAAATGGAATGAAATTTCAAATACATTTCACTACGTGGTGTTTTCAGATACGTTTATAAAATCCTCACAAGATTCTACGTATGAACCCGAAAAAATCAGTGGAAATGCGAATTCTCTCACATCGGTCCAAAACCAGTACTATTTTGACTGAGCAATGGCACGGGCACTGATAGATCATACGCCGTATAACCTGCACTTGTCATTCAATAGCATCTTATTATTCTCACACATCAATAAAACTGCTTTGACAGGGGCTATTTTCACCAGAAGATGCTTCTGAGGCGTTAAAATAATTTTTTTGGAGATCTCTGAAGCGGGCTATAAGAGGTGCTGCGAAGTGTTTTAAGCTCATGTAAAACTCTGTAAATCATGCAGGGGAATATTATGACCTTTTTGCTGCAAACTCATTATTAGGTTAAGAATATTTATATAGTAGCCCTCGTATCAATTCAGATTTTTACTATAGAAAATCATTCGTACTTATTTTTGGGCCCAGATGTATGTAAAGGGCTAAGCAGAATGCTCGCGTTGAGCCATCCGTCGCGTTATAAGTTATCGAAAATACAACAACCACAAGGAAACGATAACACAAACGCATTTCGCTTCGTTGTGGTTGTTGTATTTTCGATAACATAAAACGCGACGGATGGCTCAACGCGAGCATTCTGCTTAGCCCTTAACAGTATTCTAGCTATGGAAATGACTTATGTATATTTCCTAACATAAATAAATTTCAAAAATAAAAAAAATCAGTTTTTCTCTTGAAATAATATTTAATTACAATATTGGTATATGAGTAAAAACTTCCTTAAAAATTCATATTTTTATATATGGTATGACATTTTTGAAATTTACAAACCCTATTTCATTTGCTATACTTATTTAATATGTGATCTAATTGAGGAGTGGAAAAATAAATTCAATTTCAAATTTAACCATTAAAAGACATTGCCTGACATTGAAGAGATTTTCAAATTTCATTTATTCCTCCAATTGTTTCTAATGTCAACCATCAACCATTAATTATTTTCAACTGCATGGAAAACCATAACCACGTTTCTGATTTTTTGCTTCAATGGAAATAAAACAAACAACGAAAAAACAGTAAACAAAAAATTGAAGAACATTCAAATTCAAATGGCAACGTTACCTACGGAGTGAGTGAATAAATACGAGTACTCGTACACAGAGATGGTCCGTCAGAAATAGTGACGTAAATAACATACATTTCCGACGTATAATACATACGTCAGAAACGTCGGAAACCCACCCAAAACCATTAGGTTTTTGACAAAATAGCTATTTCCATTAATCAATTTGGAAATTAGGTATGCTTTACTCAAATTCATATCAAATTTCAAAAATTTCTTCTCCAAAAAGTTTAGAATTTTTTATCAGTTCTAGTAAGGAATAGTCAGATATATGGAAAAATAATACATATTCTTGAAAATAACAGTATATGGTAATAATATTCAAATAAATGACGTTTACTACACTTATTACATTTTATACAGGTATATGACGTTTTCGACGTTTACACCTTTTTGACAGTCGAAAACCTAAAAATTCGTCACACGGACCATCCCTGCTCGTACACCTCTCCATGCATGCCCATCGTCGTTGTCGCCGTCTTTATGTGTATTTGAGTTACATTGAGTGTGTTAGTTTGTAATGCAAATAAATAAAAGCCTTAAAGTGTTATAAAATCAACAACTATGTGCTTTTATTTTATCAACAAACCAGCACACACACATACACCAAAATACACAATACATACTTACACATAAACAGAAAACAACGTCATGAAATATACAATTGTTTCAACACAATTCGCCAGTGGAAAAAATAACCAACAAAAATACTGAATGAAAAACGAAAGTAAATACCAACCCAACACGTGTCTATCAACACCCTCCAACTCGCACACATACACACACACCCGCACATGTGATCTAAGGCCACAGTCACTTTCTCCTAGCAGGTTTTTTTCTACTGCTGGCCAAAAACTGGAAAAACAATGTTAAACGGAAAGAAAAAACTCTCGCACACACGCAAACACATATACCCACCAACACATTTACAGTAATGGGAAAACCTAACAGAAAACCATGTGAAATTGTCCGTGTACACCAGGCCATGTTGTTGTTGCTACCGGTGTTTTTTTTTTGCAAAAATTGCAGAGCTGCTGATGTGCCTGTTGGGGCCATCTGAGATAGAGGAGGAAAACCAACCGTAACTATTTGTATAGAGGGGTGGGGCTACATATGCATATTTGTATGTGGGTGTGTGGATCTGTTTTACATCGTATCTGGCTACACAACGTGAGCCCGAACAGAATAAAAAAATGAAAGAAAGAAAAACAACGCAAGGAAAATAAAAACACACTGGGTACCTCAAGGTATTCTAAGTTGTGGTGCGATCTGCACCCTACACCGTAACGTGGTATAAGGTGAAATTTAAAGGGTTTTTTAAAGAACCAACATCTTGGATTTTTTAAAAATATTTCTTCAAGGACTAAAATTGGCGTGGATTTTTTAAAGAATATTTTTTCAAGGACTATCAAAAGGCGTGGATTTTTTAAAGAATATTTTTTCAAGGACTATCAAAAGGCGTGGATTTTTTAAAGAATATTTTTTCAAGGACTATCAAAAGGCGTGGATTTTTTAAAGAATATTTTTTCAAGGACTATCAAAAGGCGTGGATTTTTTAAAGAATATTTTTTCAAGGACTATCAAAAGGCGTGGATTTTTTAAAGAATATTTTTTCAAGGACTATCAAAAGGCGTGGATTTTTTAAAGAATATTTTTTCAAGGACTATCAAAAGGCGTGGATTTTTTAAAGAATATTTTTTCAAGGACTATCAAAAGGCGTGGATTTTTTAAAGAATATTTTTTCAAGGACTATCAAAAGGCGTGGATTTTTTAAAGAATATTTTTTCAAGGACTATCAAAAGGCGTGGATTTTTTAAAGAATATTTTTTCAAGGACTATCAAAAGGCGTGGATTTTTTAAAGAATATTTTTTCAAGGACTATCAAAAGGCGTGGATTTTTTAAAGAATATTTTTTCAAGGACTATCAAAATGTAGGATATCTACTAGTAGACCATGTCCTCAACATCCTCCTCTTTTAATTGTTTTCCTCGTGTTCTATTCGAACATATGTGTCTGTATGTGTAACATGCACATGAATGTTGCCAAGTGTTGGCTGGTTTGTGTTAGAAATGCTCTCGTTTCTATTTTTTCTGTAGTCGTCGTAGTTTTTCGTTTTCATTTTTGTTATAGCATCCTTCCATTGCTAAAATATACAGCAAATAACACACTTCTCAAATATGTGCACATTGGTACTTGGACCTTATTATTACTACCCACGCTTACTTGTACAAAATCACATACATACAAGGAAACCAAACAAATACAATCACACTCGCGCACACATTCATACGTTTTTAATATGATAAAAGGAACAATTCTCACGTACACTTTTATGAATGGAGCATTTGTCGACATACTGTAGCTGAGGAATTTTCGAGTGAATTTATATCTAAATTTCTATAGAGAATACCCTTTCTTAAAAGAAAAAGGATAAGTGTCCCTCCAATCATAATCACGATTATGTTTTAAAAGTTTCTTAAAAGGAAATGTATTTTGTTGTTGTTTTTTTGTTAATCCCAAAAGGAGGCTTTTATAAAATAGGGTTTGTTTTTAATTACACTACTTATTTAAGAAATCAAGGATATTTTAAGGAACTTTTGTGAAGGAATTTATTTTTTTTTATTTTTTTTTATTTTTTTTTTATTTATTTATTTATTTTTTTTTTTTTTTTTTTTGAAGGATGATCTGTGCCAGAGGACAAGGATTTATTGGGAATACTTGTTTAAGATCCGACAATGACCAAAAATATTTTCAGAAGAACTAAAAGAGTTCTCTCCGGAAAAGTGGGGCTTTGTATTAATGAATAGCTTCTTAAGTGGCAGATTTTTGAAAAAAAATTGAAATGGTGTGATCTCGATTTCTTCCTTTAGAAGCCGCCAGACCAGTGTCGAATGAATACCGCAAAGATAGAATTCGTGAGGTTATAGAGGATGTAGTGTAAGAATATATTTTTAAACCCACGCATTTAATCGTGAGGTTATAGAGGATATACTTTATGAATATATTTTTAACCTCACCTATTTAATCGGTCATAAAAAATCGGAAAAAAATATATCTATGAGAGATATACCTAAATCTGAACTTTTGAACTTTTCAGATTTAGCTATATCTTCCATAGATAGTTTCCCATACATAAATTTGGACCTACTTCAGTACGCTGTGCAAAATGTTTTGCCAATCGGCCTAAATTTGACTCTTTCGTGCTCCATTTACATAAAATCGGACGAAACTATATATGGGAGCTATATATAAATCTGAACCGGTTCAAACAAAACTTGACATACATCAACCTGGGCCTAATTCCATACTCCATGCAAATTTTTGTCTCAATTGGACAAATATTGGCTGCATGATGCTCCATTTACATAAAATCGGATGAAACTTTTTTAACAAAATTTGGCACACATCCATCTGATCTTAATTCAGTACTCTGTGCAAAATTTTGTCTCAATCGGACATTTGTGGGCATTATGGTGCACCATTTACATAAAATCGGACGAAACTATATATTGGAGCTATATATAAATCTGAACCTATTTCAACAAAACTCGGCATATATCAATCTAGACCTAATTCAGTACTCTGTGCCAAATTTTGTCTCAGTCGGAAACATATTGGGAATTTGGTGCCCCATTTACCTAAAATCGGACGGTTCAAACAAAACTTGACATACATCAATCTGGGCCTAATTCGATACTCCATGCTAAATTTTGTCTCAATCGGACAAATATTGGCTGTATGGTGCTTCATTTATGGGAGCTATATCTAAATCTGTACCGATTTCAACAAAACTCGGCATATATCAATCTAGACCTAATTCACTACTCTGTGCAAAATTTTGTCTCAATCGGACAAATATTGGGACGAAACTATATATGGAAGCTATATCTAAATCTGAACCGATTTTCTCCAATAGGGTTCGCCCTTGGGAAAAATAAGTGACATGTGCCAAATTTCATTCAAATCGGATCATAAATGCGACCTGTAATTTGTTCACAAAAATACATGGACGGACGGACACAAGGACATGCGTATATCGCCTCAGAAAGTGATTCTATGCATATTCTCCAAAGGAACCATGGTTCTATCTCGATTGATTTTGCCTGTTACAAACATATGCACAAAGACATAATACCCTGTACCACACAAAGCTTGTATAGGGTATAGAAATTACTATCAAAGCCCAAAATCTTTATTAGTTTGTTATTATTTTTTTGTAATATATATATATATATTTTTAGCGTCTTCATTTTCACCCATTGTTCCACTTTTAACAACAAACCATCTGTTCATGAAATATCTCATCTTGAAAAAATGGTCCACATATGATAAAAATATGAACTCCATAAATTTTCCGCCTATACTATGATGAATATCAGAACCAAATGTGTGCAAAAGTATGAGTAATCAAAAACAGATTCAGGCTCTTGCATAGCCTATTTGCCACTTTTTTGATGTTGCTGTTGTTACTCTCGATGTGTATGGATGTGTGCGACCGTGTGCTTCTTTATTTTCCACTCAGGTCTACTTCGACTTAGGCCTAGGGGTAACACAAGTTTTGGTTAAACATTATTATCATTATTTATCCATTTGTATTTATATTTGTTTTCATTTGTTCGTTCGTTCGTTTTTTCTTTGCCTAAATCCCAAATGTTGTTTATATTCAGTACCCTGTTTGGTGTGTGTGTGCTATGAAGTAGTCCCATTGTGTTTGATTTTTTTCTTTTGTTTATATTTTTGCAATGTGTTGCTTAAGGGTCGTCATCATCATCATCATCATCCATACAATTCCCTATGCTCTCGCAATGGCAGGGAAAGATTTCTATATCCTAAAACTAGGGGAAGATTTTTATTATTTTGTTGTGGTTAGCCAGCCATCCAGCACCACAATAGTCTACTCCCCCACTCCTCCCCTTGGGAGATATATGTGGTTAACATGGCAACATACCGCAAGTATATACCACCACATATTCTTGAAATGTGGAACTAATAATGATGCTAATTTGCAATTTGCGTGGGAGGGGTGTTGGGGTGCTTGGGAACTATTGTTATGATTTTCACAAATCATTTTCAAATTAATACAGACTCAACGGAACACATTTGTATTCATACACATATACCACACATATGTATGCATACATAGTACATTGTTGCATATAGTTTGTCCCATTTGGCATAAAGAAGAAGTAAATATGATACTGATTGACAGGTAATATGAAGCTATAATTCGGTTACCATAATTTAAGTCAATTACGGAAAATGTATTCATTTGAAATTAAGTTTAATAGGATATTATATGAATGACTTTATTTGATAATCGCACGAAATTATTAGAAAATTATTGGATTGTTGATTTTTTGGATATTTTACAATAGGTGTCTTATCTATAATCCCATTTTTTGTCGAACAATTTGTACTCAGCACTCAGCCTCAGGTCTTTATAAACTTTGCTACCGCAAAATACATTGGTTTTGTGACCCACATTTCTTTGGACCATATACATTTCAGACAATTGGAGTTAATTTAGAAATGTCCGTTCACGTGCCTACCTCGTGCGCTCACGAAAGGAATAACCGATTTCATCCAAACTTTGCACATCGTAATATTTCTTGCAAACCCAAGTTCAATGAAGTGTAATATATGCCCAATCCATCTGATTCCTCCCCCACAACATTTTGCTGATAGTTAATTCTATTATATCATTCGAACGGACTATATCTCTTATATTTTAACCCGCATTTTATACTGTTTACAAATGGGATCGGTCCAAAAGTGCTCGTACCTTCCCCACAAAGCTTTTAAAATGTGTAAATCTCACATGTGGTCAATTCATCCTATTTTCAATCAAACTTTGCTTATTTTTCCACGGAGAGGGTGCCCTTTCAACTATGTCCAACTGAACACACGCCAATGGTCTTGGCGTAAATCCCCCTAAGACAGAAATGGTGCTCTTCACTAGGAAACGTAAGATTCCAAATTTCCGCTTACCATGTTTGGGTGAAGTGACCTTATCCTTTTCGGCAGAAGCTAAATACCTTGATACAGTCCTTGACCACAAATTAATGTGCAATAGGCATGATGAGGGGCACTATATTCCTGGAAGAATTCTATAGGTAAGAGTTGGGGACTAAGACCAGAGAGATCACACATTGGCTGTATATTACGGTCGTACTCCCCATTCTTGCATATGGATGCCTTGTATGATGGCGAGGGTTCAACAAAAAGAAACTGCTGACTAAAATGAATACAGTACAGCGATCGTATCGGAGCACTAATAAGCACATCACAGGCAGATTGAATGCAATCTTGAACCTCCAACCACTGGAAACGGATGCCTGGAAGTCGCTGAACTTTGGTCACGCAATTATCCTTCACACGACGCCAGGTTGTGACTTCTTAGAGAGGAGTACTCACATTAGTGACTAAATTCTCTCTCATAAAGACAGTAATGACATCAGAGTAAAGTTTCTTAGTAGGGAATCTTGGACTAGTGGCTCCTCGCCTCTGGCAGGTCTAACGTTTTTAACAGACGGTTCAAATATGATGGAAGGTACTGGTGTAGGCGTTTACAGCAGGAAATTAGAAATCTATAACTCATATAAACTTAACGATCTTTGTAGCGTTTTTCAAGCAGAAATCCTTGCAATCACGAAAGCGGCTGGGATAGTCTTACTGCCGATAGTACAGGGACCTGTGACTATATATGTCGATAGTCAGGCGGTTCTCAAAGCTTTTAAGCCGTGTACTATAAACTCTGAGTGGCAGAAGCAGATCCAAGGCTTTGTCAATAATTTGACATGCCTAAAATAACCACTTTTTCTAAGCTCTCAACCACCGACTATCTTTCCTCTCGTCGACTCTCTTTTCTTTTTTTTTTTCCTTTTCAGGTACCTAGGAATGTCACAATGTATCTGAGTGAACGCTAGGTAATTTTTACTCGAATTATTATAGAGACATTCTTAAATTAGTCTTCGTTCGAAGGGTTCTAGAAGGGTCCTCTTAAGCATCAATTTGGAACAATGTTTTTGGCATAAATTGCGGCGGATTGTTGTGGAATTGCATTTTTCATCATACGCATCATTTTTAAAGATTATGTTTATATTTGCAACTTGTAAAAGGTGTCAGATCTTTATGTTTCAATTTTATTTAATAATTTTGTTCAGTGTTAGTTTTCGAGGTTCGAGCTCAAGTTTTTATATTCGCTCCCGAATAATTATCAGTTTCACTCAATAATGTACTATTTTATTCTTATATGTCTTATATGTTTCTGTTTCTAGGTCTAGATACTGCACGGATTTTTTGAGTTCCAGGGTGAGTACTTTTCATATAAATATATTTCAATATATTTTTCCATGTCGCATTGAGATACCTTTTTTATAGCCTTTTCACTCTTAAATGTGCGTTTTCAATTCTTAAAACTCACGTTTGAATTTTAAGTTCTTCCTTTCCTACTTGAATAAAAATTATCTTTATTGTTCCATGCTGTGGAAAAATATGTTGCCAGGGTATTATAGCTTTTTTGGTCTCCAACAGTTTGTAACACCGCGAAATATTGGTCCTAGACCCACCTTTTAGTATACCGATCGCCATATCTCGACCAACTGAGTTGTTCTAGACATGTGTGTCCGTCTGTCCATTACCAATCGTCACGAAATTCGTGAAAATCGTATAAAATTTAGATATATCTCCCATATATATTTTTGTCCGATTTAATGTAAATCGTACACCAAAATCCCTATATGCCTTTCGATTTGCACGAAAATTGGCACAGCATACTGTATTAAGTCTAGAATGATGTGTGTTCAGTTTTGCGAAAATCGGTTCAGATTTAGATATAGCTCCCATATATATTTTCGTCCGATTTAAGGTAAATGATGCACCAAAGACCCTATATATATTTCGATTTGTACATAATTTGGTATAGCGCTCTATATTAAGTCTAGAATGTTGTGTGTTAAGCTGCGTTGAAATAGGTTCAGATATAGATATAGCTCTCATATACATTTTCGCCCGATTTTATATAAATGGTGCACCAAAGTCGCTGTTTATCTTTCGATTTATACGAAATTTGGCATAGCGCACTGAATTGAATCGTCCCATTTATGTAAATAGTGTACCCAAAGTGGTGAAGGACTTAACTACCTCCCCTACTGGTTTTTGTTGTGCAGAATTTCGAAAATTTCAATTTACACGAGAATCAGAACAGTAGGTAACCTCTGAGGGGAAATGTATGTGTGAAGTGTAAAAAACTCTCCATGTGTTCCAGAACATACCCGCTATTTCTGCCATATTTTGGATTAAAATTACGAATAGATCTTATTCAGGATATGTAAAAAATTTGGTACAGCTTCCATATTCTAGACAATCTTAGTCACACATTTCAAAAAACAAAAAATCATAATATTGCATTTCGAATTCCCAGTGGGGTAGGGCATTTGTTCCTCCCTTCAGTGATTGAGAGCCCTCATTCCAATTCTCTTCTGTGTTTCGAAAAAAATATTATTGTTATACAGTATTAACGGGTACCGTTTCTTTCCTCATTGCCATAATCGTAGATATTTTAAAGAAATTTATATCCAATTCTATCGATTTTTTTTTTCAAAAAGTTTTTCGTGGGATATCCTAGCCATAAGTGTAAGATTTATAAATATCTATATGTATAGCATTATTCTAATATAGTACTATTTTTTGGTACCAGCAAAGTCAATTTGTATTCAAAAATATTTGGGCATTATTTGCTTGTCCCCAAAAACATATCGCATTTTTCCCAAAAGTGAAATATTAGCCAAGGACATTGTCTCCTAATTTTCAAACATATCACCATGTAAATCTAAAAAAATAGCTAGATCAGCAAACGCCATTATTTATTCCAAACACGTACCAGCAAATTGTTTATTCTAACGTACGTTTTTATTGATTTTTTTTTCGAACAAAAAAAAATAAATTGATAATTCACAGTCACATAAAGAACATAAAAAATTTTAATGATTATTAAAACGCACATTCGCATCGATACGTCAGCCTACCAAACCACATCCTAGAATGAGAATGAATACACATCCTTTAACGAAAAAAGCCATAAAATGTGCGAACAAAAACTATTAGATTTTAGGGTCATAAAATGAAGAAAATATGTGAAACTGACGAGTCTTACAAAAAGCCTTACAATTTGTCGCTCTAAAAAGCCCCCTTGACAATGTGTGAAAAATCAAAAATTTTTTGTTGGGGTAAAATTACCGTTTTTAAAAATATTTAAGAAAAACGTGCTGGGGAAAATTCTGTAGGATGGCATGAAAAGATTTTGCAATACTGTCATTGACAAAGATCTACGAGCTATTAACCGGCATCAATGTAATAAAAATAGAAAACTAGACAAAACCCTTGAGACTAAAGACGCTTTAAGGAAAACCCACAAAAAACTACACCAAAAAGTAGGAGGGGAATTTTTGCGAAAAATTAGGCGACAAAGCCATACCAAAACTTATGTAATTCTTTCATTTTTTGGGGGCTTCTTTTGTTACTTCCTTTATTTGTGGATGTTTTTCTTGTCATTATCTCCATTATAATAATAACAAAAACAACAACAAAGTGAAAATCCTACGCTTGATTACAAACGTAACAAGGATTTTCAACAACAACAGCAACTACAATTATATAAATGTAAACATCAACCACCAGCACGTACGTACACAATTAAACACATATACATGCATACAGACAGCTAAGCATTTGTATAATTGTGAAGGTAACATCGACACTGAAATATGTTCACATAATTACACAGAGGATTTCATATCGACGGCACCCATTTGAAAAACATTTCTATACATCTGTCAACCTGTCTGCCTGCCTGCCGTTATATCCTTCGCAGTAATAATAAAGTGAACAAATATTATACAGTGAGAGTTAAAAGTGGGTCAAAGGATGGAATTAGTATTAGGTAAGGGTCATACGGGTACTATCGAAGAGATTTACGTACATGTCGGTATACTGAGTTAATCAGAAAGTATACTTCCTGAATCAGATATTATATATAATTATTCTACTTTCGACCCGAGTATTCTCAAAATCATTCAGATATTCAAAATCATAATATTAAGTCGTTTCACCTCTATTCTAATTTCGAATAATTTTGCCCACAAAAGAGGTTCGATACCAGGGATGGTCCGTGTAAAACATTTTTAGGTTTTCGACTGTAAAAAAGGTGTAAACGTCGAAAATGTCATATACCTATATAAAATGTAATAAATGTAGTAAACGTCATTTATTTCAATATTAGCAGCATATACAGTTATTTTCAAGAATATATATTATATTTACATATATTTGACTATTCCTTACTAGAACTGATAAAAAATTTCTAAATTTTTTTGTGAACAATATTTTAAAATTTTATATGGATTTGAGTAAAGCATGAGTAATTTCCGAATTAATTAATGGATATATCTATTTTGTCAAAAACCTACTGGATTTGGGTAGGTTTCTGACGTTTCTGACGTATGTATTATACGTCGGAAATGTATATGTATGTCACTGTATCTGACAGGCCATCTCTGTTCGATACTCATCCTTCTAAAATCATCTTCGTATTTTTTTGACGCCCATTGTACAACAAATATCATGTAGAATCCATTTATTTGTAATGTTTTGTACATGCATAATTCTCCCACAGTTGTACACAGCATTATAAGAGAGCACCTTTATTTGGCTTTCCATACCTGTCATAATATTTAATCTCAGTAATAAAATCACTGATGTGTATCTTTTTGGATTAATGAATTATTGCATTGCTTATTGCTATTGCCATATATATGTGGATGGATGGGTGTATGCGTGCGTGTGTATTCATTCATGCGAAAAACAGTTATGAAATTTATTAGATCCCCATTCCGAATTTGGCTAAATGTGGAGACCCCACCCCTTGAAACACTTCAATATTATCCCACAATTTTTAGGTTTTTCGGAACGTGTCAAATATGGAATTGTAGCGAAATGTAATTTGTGGTTGTTGTGGGAAGGTGGTCAGGAGAGGTATTGTCAATGTGTCAAACATAATTATTTTAAAGGATATTTTTACAAGGTCTACAAGTGGGGTTTTTGGAAGAATGTTTTTCAAGGGAAGATTGGATTTTTATACCCTACACAACTATGTTGTCAGGGTATTATAGCTTTGTGCAGCCCCAAAAGTTTGTAACACCGCGAAATATTGGTCATAGACCCACCTTTAAGTATACCGATCATCATATCTCGACTAGCTGAGTCGATCTAGACATGTGTGTCCGTCCGTCCGTCCGTCCGTCTGTCCATTATAATTTGTAAACACGATACAGGCCACAGTTATGGACCAATCTTCACGAAATTTTGCATGTAGGATGGGTTCTGGCCAATGAAGACCCCTATTGTTTTTGGGAAAGATCGGTTAATATTTAGGGGATGAAATGGACCAAATACTAAATTTTTGTCGGTTTTTCTGGTCGCTCCAGAGGCCGCAATAATGGCCCGAACATCGTGAAATTTTGCATGGAGAAGGGGATCGGGCCGAAGAATAAGCATGCCTGCTTTCATAAAGATCGGTCAATATTTAGCGGGTCAAATGGACCCTGACTTTTGTGTGAAAAATGACAAAATTAGTATTCTATAGCGTATATATTTACCCCTGAATGACATAGATCCGAGAAGTTGATATTATATCCAAGAGTAGTGGTTGACCTTTAAATTAATACCAATTATATTGATGTATGTGCTCGGATGTGGGAGTTACACCTAAATATTTACAGGTATCTCCGTATTCGTATATTATTTAGTAACCCATTATCACTCCAGAGCGCGGAACTATAGCGCTGATCGCTTTGAAATGTTCCATAAGGTTCCAGTTATGGTCAAGGACAACGCCTATAATTTGTGGTGATGATCAGATAATAATTTTGGACTGATGTGGACCGAAAACTTAATTGTTTGTGTTATTTTCGAGTCGATATATAGACCACAAATGAAAGCCGAACATCACAACACAACCCACGTTGAAGGTAATCTGAACAATAGCTGTACTGAATACTCGTAATATTCGGAAAATATGTCAGTGTGAGGAAGAGGTGCTGTTTACCTCTAATCGGGCAAGAGGATGCCAATATCACCAAGTATTGCCCAGGCTCGGAATAAATATCCGCAGAAAATTTGAATTCCGTGGTAGTTGTGTAGGGTATCGTATGGTCGGCCCCGTCCGAATATACTGCTCCGCTCACTGGTTTTAATTTTATTTTATTTGTTCAAGTGATAGTGGAGATGTAATGCAAATTTTGTAATACTTCCTTTCAAAGGAATGTCGGAGCTAAAATTCAGTTTTTATATAATATTTTGCAAGGTATCGTGAAGTTGTAAACGTTAATATTTTACAGTATATATTTTCAAGCGAAAATATGACGATTTTTGTATAGAAGATCATTTCAAGTAGATTCATATTGGTGTATTTTTATAGAAGGATATAGAAGCATGGATTTTTTCAAGGAGATTTTCTCAAGGTATATCTGCACTAAAAGCGTGGAATTTTAAGGAAATTTTTTCAAAAAATAGCTAAGCTAGTTTAAAATTTAATTTTTAAAGGTGATTTATTGTGATGAACAAGAATCATGTATGATATAAAGAGTTTGTTTTTTGCATTTTAACAGGATTTTTTCAGGAAATAACTGGGACAGAATTTTTAAAGGTGTTTTAGAGCAATTTTTAAGAGATATCGGATCTACAAGCTCCTATTTTTTAATTAACATTTTTATGAGCAAGTTTTCATATGTGTGTACTTTTAAATGATATTTTTTCATGGACCAACATTACCGTGTCTTTAAATAATATTTTTACAAAGACTTTAAATTGTGAGTTTCTAACAGAATATTTTTAAATGTACAAAAGAAGCGTGGACTTTGTAAAGAAAGTATTTTCAAGGGCGAACATATGCTATCTTTTTTTAAAGGATCATCTGTCCATTTTTTAAGAACTTTAGGAAGCGTGGATTTTTAAGAGAGTATTTTTCAAGGACCAAAAGAGGCGTAAATTTTTTAATAAATACTTTATTCAAGGACCAAAAGATGCGCGGATTTTTAAAGAATATTTTTTCAAGGACCAACATAAGCCTGGACTTTTAAAAGAATAGTTTTTCAAAGAACAACAATAGGCCTGGATATTTGGATGGATTTTGGATTTTTTTAAGGAATATTAATTAAGAACTAAAAGCGTGGATTTTTTCAGGAATATTTTTCAAGGAACTCCACAAGCATGGATTTTTTAAGACATATTTTTCAAGGACCCTCATTAAACGTTGTTTTTTTAATTATTTTTCAAGACCCTCTTAAGCATTTATTTGTTTAAATATTTGTCAAGGACCCTCTTAAGGATTTATTTGTGTTTAAATTAAGTGTTTATTATTATTTGTGTTTATATTAGGTGTTTATTTTTCAAGGACCCTCTTAAGCGTTTATTTTTTAATTGTTTTTCAAGAGAACGTATTTATTAAGCGTGGATTTTCTTTAAGACTAGTTTTTAAGGACCCTCATTAAACGTGGATTTTTAATTATATTTCAAGCACCCTCAAGAGGTCCTTGGATTTTTCTTAATATATTTCAAGGACCCTCATGGAGCCTTTGTATTTTTAATGCATATTCCTCAAGGATTTTTATAAAGGATTTTTTATAACATTATACGTGGATTTTTAAAAGAACAAGGACCCTTAAGGAGTCAAATATATTTAAAAGTATATATTTTTAAATACCCTCAAGGACCAACATAAGCGTGTATTTTTTAAGGAATAGTTTTTCAAGAACCAATATAAACGTGGATTTTTAAAAGAATATTGTTGAAGGACACTTATTTCTTAAGCGAGGATAAGAAGGATAAGCGAGGATTTTTAAGAAGGCAAAAACGACACTTCTTTATTAAGCGAAGATTTTTAAGAATATTTTTGAAGGACACTTATTCAGGCGTGGATTGTTAAGAAATGTTTTTAAGAACCCCCTTAAATGTGAATTTTTTAATGAATATATTTCAAATGCCGACCTTTTTTAGTTTTTCAAGGACCCTTTTAATGGGATATTGTATTTATTTTTCAATGATGCTTGGACCCTTGAATTTTTAAGAATACTTTTTCTGGAAATATATTGTTTAATGATTTTTGGGAGCCTTGGACTTGTGGTTTTTTTGTGAATACTTTACGAAGCGTTGATTTTTTAATATTTTTGAAGACTTTTAGATGCGTGGATTTTTTTTTGTTTTTTTTGATAATTTTGAAGATTTTCAAAGCGGTGATTTTTTAAATATTTTTTCAGCGACTTTCATTTTTTATAGTTTTGAAGATTGGACTGGATATCCACCTTCAGAATCGTGGATTTTTTAAAGGATAAACAATATGACTGAATTAAAAAAAAAAAAATCAAGGTCCATCAATAGGCTTAGTTTTTCAAAAAATTTTTTTTCAGCGCCCTTCAGAAGCTAAGGGCTTTTAAAGGACAAACAATAGAAGTAGATTTTTTTAACATTAACATCATCAGTTAACTTGAATTGTTTTAGAATATTTTTTAACGGAACATCAGTAATCGTAGCCAATACAGTCTTATTTCTTATAAATCTAGCATGGCCTTAGGCTAGATTTATCCGAAATATTTCTTTCAATAATTTTTTCTTTATATGAAGTGTACGTTGAAGGATTTTTGCAACGACCAGGCATTAGAGAGAATATTCCCGAAGATCAACACAAACATATCAACATTCTGCAAGGTGCACCTCAATTTTAAGTGTGGATTTTTATGAAAAAAATTAAATCATATTTTTTAAGAATTCAGAACTGGAAACCCAAACTTTTTGAATATTTTAATTGAAATTTTAGGCTTAGAATAGTGAACTGTTTAAGAATATTTTGGAAGGATATTCAGAGCTTGATATTTGTTTTTAGGAAAGTTCAATAAAATTCTGTGATATATTTTTTCAGTATATTCCATAACGAAGAAATTAATTTTGAGCATAATACTATGAAATTTTCATGTGGATTCTGTATAAATTATTTTTCTACAAAATAATTTTTTGAATAATTTCCATTACCAAGTATTATTACAATTAATTTTATAATACAATGTAATTTCTTTGTAAATCCCTTTTTCCATTCAATAATTTTATTTCCAAATATGACTTTTATTATTTGTCACAAAGTCAATTCATTGTTGCAAAACTCTTTGAAATGAACAAGAAATTATTTTCAATTAAAATTCAATCATTTTTCTTCTACTTTGTCATATTCAACTTTTGTTCTCGAACAAATTCTGCATATCGCACTTATAGATTAATCAAATTTTGCTGTTTAGCTTCTTTATGTTTTTTTCGTCTTCTTCTACTTCTACGTTTTCCCATATCTTTGTAATGAATGTTATTCTACTAAGCTGTCATAATGACCTCAATCGCATGACTGAAATTTTTAATGAAATTGAATTTGCGCTCCAGTTGATGTGAAAGGCAAAAAACAGAACAAAACTGAACATGAAAACATAACACACTGCAAAGAGAGACAAAAACGCTTTGCTCGTTATCTCTTGTGTTATGGTTGTGTAAAGCTATTACAAGAATTGCTTCTTAGGAATTGTCTTTTTGAACTGCTGTCAATGATGAAGACGGTTGTCGAAACAAAGATTTTCTGGCCTTACACATACTTAACTAAATGCTAGCAATTAAAGTGAATCCCTGTTATTATGTTTGCTGAAAAGGGAGAAGCAAATGAAATTTCATTTCTATGTTTACACACACACTCTTACGATTTCAATTTCAGTAGGCACACATACACACATAGCAAGACATTGTATTGTAGCCGTGCATCAATTTTCCTAAGTGGAAATGCAATTGCTTAGTTTTCGGGCAATACCAAACAAACGGAAGGCAGTTTACCAGAATCGACATAAACACTCATACCCACACACATACGCCCACCTATCCACCCACCCGTCTACAGAGAACTAACACGGAATGTGCCTCTAGACTTTAACTTCGACAACAAACTTGTTCAACTGTTAAATATTCCCAAAACATTGTGTTCCCACTACTTAGTTGCTGTTTGCCATTATTTTGGCTACTTTTTTCCTATTCGGGCCAAGATTTCAAACTTTTGCCGAGAAGTGAGAAAAGTGTCTATAAGAAGGCGTTGAGAATGGATAAAAGTTGCATAAACGGCATATTTGCATGATACGAAATTTTTGCCGAAACGAACCAAAAAAAAAATGAAACTGCTGTCAAAATAGCAAATCGCCCCCAAAACACACAGTCAAAACAGACAAGCAGTCGAACCAAACGTATTTTTGCCCAACTTTGAAGTAGAATTTTTTTTGGTCTAACTGCTGCTACTACTGCTGTCACAACGTTTCATCGTTTGTTCCACAATGTGTGAAATGTGGAAAACTGCAACAAACTTTTGTCTGTGGGTGTATGTGTGTGTGCGTTTGTGTCAGTCCAATTGTTAAAGTCTTCATTTGTCGTGCATAATCTTAGATATTGAAGTTGCAGAGAGTGCATCCAACCACCAACATTGTTGCATTGCAACAAATCAAGAATGAAAAAGTTCTCTCCAACACTTTTTCACAACCACCCCCCACAAAAAACTTTGCAGATGATATATTCAACACTGAACTGAAATATTTTATGCCATAGATGTTTCAAGTGGCAATATTTGCTTAGATTTGTGTTCTTTCTCTCTGCTGTTTGAAAAAAAAATCACATTTCCAGAATAAATGAATGTTGAATGTTTTTTTTTTTTTCATTTTTTGTTTGTTTGCTAGTAGGTGTCGGATAAAAAAGTTTAAAGAGAAAACTTAAAAAAGTAATAATTCAAAAAAATATGCATAGGATAAAAAATGGAAAATGCATTTTTTTTTTTGCTTTTAGACAGATATGGGATGTCATTTGCTTTACAATATTTAAAAAAAAATTATTTTATTTTTTGTTAGAAATACATGTCTGATGGAGTTATAGAAAATCTACTTTGTTTTCCTATGATGGTCCCTTTTAAAGTCCTTGTAGTAGTTCTGATATTGGTAATAATTTCACGTCCATTGTTCTGAATTTCTCCCAAAAAGTACTTAAGAAAATTGTTTCTTGTACGAAAATTCTCACATTTAATTAAAAAATACCTCAAAAATATTGACAGGCAATCACTGATGTGGATTTAAAAACCCGTCCAAACCAATTTGAAAAAAGTCGGTGTTTCAAAAATTCCTAAACCGAAATTTCTTCATTGAGCACCCATCTCAAATATTCTCGTTACCAGTGGAGATTCATAACATTTATTATCAGTCGGGATCTTAGCAAAAATACTTTGTGATTGTAAATTATCTGTCTGGACATTTATATCCACGGAGCAAGCGAATTACCACTTTACAGACACTCTGGTTGAAAAATACGCCTAGGAGCTTCAACAGTTGGAAAAATTTATGGAACCTTTTTAATCTCCAATATATGGACCTACATTTGGTTGGAAATGTATCCCGGTCCAAACTTGGGCTGGACCTTTCTATGCAGGATATGTAAAAAATATATTTATATTGACATTTTGTATTCACCAAAAACCGAAATACCAAAATATAATCATTTGTGGTCTATGTCACATCGCAAATTTTCGAAGTGTTTCTTCCAATTCGGTTGTATAATAGGCCAATAGGAACCATAGAAATGTCTAAAATGGGTGGCACCTTCATATATCAAACTATTTACCTGCATTTTATTTTCATTTAATATGAACCTATAACTTCTCAAGAATGTCTCCTTAAAATTTCAGGTGAAAATCTTAACAGCTCTCGAATCGATATAGTCAATTTATAGAGTCAGCATCTAGCGACGGCAAGAGTGCTTCGCAAACTTTAAACGCATTTTTCTCGAAACACTGTTCTTACGTTTGGCGGGCGATAACTCAACAACTATTAATTCTACCGATTCCAAATTTTAACACGTTATTCCAGACCTACAAAGCTTTCGTATGAACTAGGATAAATCAAACATCTTCCTTATTTTCTAACATGTTTTTTTTGGGCGAAAATATGCGATTTTCCCAAAAAAAAAAAAATCATTTTCCTAGGCCCCCATTTTTCCTAATCGAAGCGAAGTCAATAATTCTTGTTTATGCCAGAGCAGTGTTGCCAATTTAGCACTTTTTGAACTCGTTTAGCACCAAAAAAATTGATCTAGCACCTAGCACTTTTTTTTAGCATTTTTTAATTTCTTAGGCATTTATTTACGAAATTTTGGTTTCAAAAAAAATCCCGTTTTTCGATTTCATATTGAATTACGTTTCACGAGATGAATTTGATTTTCCAATGCTATCCAGCATGTGCCGTGCATTCCAAATTTCTTAAAAAATTGTCGGGTACTTCTTGTGGTGACTATGATATTGTCTGTTGGTAGATTGTTTATTTGGGAAAATGGAAAACCAAATTAAGTTGTACATTTTATGAGAGCGATGTAAAAATAATTCCAACATCAATTACGTTGGAACTTTCTGAAAATAGTTTTTTATTCAGCGGGAATCCCGAATGCCAAGTTATAACCACTTTGGATTACCGAAAAGGCGAGCGTACCCATTTATATTGGGATTGTGCTAGAATAAGGACCAAAATAGAAAAATTCTGGCAAACATATTTTTTATATTAAAGTCGCTGTTGGGAATGAAATTATAAACCCTTAAAAGTAAACAAATGGGACGGAAATTGATAATTGTCTTCATATTTGTACGTAATGTGAAATTACAGTTATTTACCTTAATCAAATTTGGACATTATTAGTAGGAAGATTTCAAACCCCATCAAAACAAAAAAATAGAAAAAATTTGGTCAATTCAGTTGCATGTCCGACGTCCCCAAAATGTCGAATAAGGGGAGGGTACCGCTCTGTGGGGGCTACCCCTAAATATGGACCCATATTAATAATTTTTTATGAGGACATTTTTGACTCAAAAAATTTAAATAATCAAATTAACTATTTTAATATAAACAAGTGCAAAAGCGTTAAGTTTGGCCGGGCCGGTTATATGGGGTGAATATTAATAATTTTTGGTGAGGAGATTTGTAACCATATACGACTACAAAATACCAAATTTCAGCTAATTCGGTTGAAAAACGCGCTCAAGAACCTTAAAATATCGAAAATTGGGGGTACCGTTATATGAGGGCTACCCGAAAAAATTGACCCATATTTATAATTTTTTGTGGAGAGATTTGCTACCCAATAAGAACTCAAATTACTAAATTACAACCAATTCGGTCAAAACCACCCAAAAATTTGGAAATTGGGGGTACCCTTATATGGGGGCTACCCGAAAAAAATTGACCTATATTTATAATTTTTAATATAGAGATTTTCTACCCAATAAGAATTCAAAGTATTCCAGCGAATTCGGTCGAAAAAGGCTATCAAACCCCACAAAATACTCCTATTTATAATTTTTAGTGGAGATATTTGCTACCCAATAAGAACTAATGTACCAAATTGTCCTCAGACGGACAGATGGACATGGCTATATCGTCATAGAATTTTACGGTGATACTTTATAGGGTCAGAAATGATCATTTCGATGAGTTACAAACGGAAAAACAAAATTAATATACCATCCATACTATGGTGGAGGGTATAAAAATGTGCCTAAAAAATATTGGGGTATGGTGTACCCAAAAAGGACCGATATATTCCATTTCCAATATCAAATCTCATAGAAGTAGTACCAACTTTGTGCAAAATTCCAAAGCTTTTTGTTCAATATTGCGACCTCAATGCGACGGACATGGCTAAATCGACAACGAATAGCCGTTAAGAATAAACGGGGTTTCCGATTAATATTTCATTATTAAATATTAAAAATTTTGCTCTAGAAATTTTTAGCACTTTTTTCTGGCACTTTTTTAAATTATTTAGCACTTTCTAGCATTTTTTTCAACAAAATCTAGCATTTTTCCTCAACAAAGTTTTGGCAACACTGTGCCAGAGCCACATGTAGCATTTCGTTGAAATTTTGAGGCTTGGGTGTTTTTCTAGTGATCGAGATCAAGAAGAAGGACTTCTCTTTTTTTTTGAAATTTATAGAATTGGTGGGGTCCTTTCAAAAAATTTGCAAAAATTTAAAAAAAATCCATGCTGATGGCTAAAAACTTTTAGAAAAAAATAATCAAATCAATCTTGAACCAGTGAGCGGAGCAGCATGTTCGGACCGGGCCGACCATATGATACCCTACATAACTACCACGAAAATATTACTTTCTGCGGTTCTATATTCATAGCCTGGGTAATATTTCCCAGCTTTACTTTCTAACCCTGACATATTTTCCAAGTCTTGTTTTCCCGAGGTGAATATGTACACCATAAAATATAATTCTGATCATTTAAGGTTTCGATTAAGTTGACTTTCTGCATATTGAGCGATCATCATCTAAACAGCCGTTCTAAGTATTTTTTTTCAGATCCCCTTCACCGTGTAAAATATTATTAGAATATTTGACAAATATAATTCGTATCAGTACAGCCCCTAAATATCATCTCAACATCACCTAAAATTATAGGCGTTGTCCGGAACTTCATGTAAAATTTTAATGCGATCAGAGCGACATTTCCGCCCTCTAGTGGGGTAATATTAATACTAAACAATACCGACTACATACAACAATAGAATTGGTATCAATACAAATTTTGTTAATCTTTTAAAAATCCACGCTTCTGCTAAAATCGTTAAAAATTCCAAGATTTACAGAAAATTTTTAAAAATCCACATTTTAGAAAAAATATATTAAAATATAATAATTTTTGGTACGGAGATGTGTTATTCAATGAGAACCCAAAATTCCAAATTACAGCCAATTCGGTGGAAACCCCGTAACAAAATTCCGAATATTGGGGTCAATATTAATAAATTTTGGTACGGATATGTGTTATTCAATGAGAACCCAAAATTCCAAATTATAGTCATTTCGGTGGAAAAACGTATCCAAAATCAATAGATTACCGAATACTTGGAGGTACCTTTATGTGGAGGCTACCCTGAAATTGGGTCAATATTAATTAGTTTTGTAAACTTGCCCAAAATACCAAACATTGGGGGTGCCATTATGTGTGTGTGTGGGGGGGGGTGTTACAGAAAAACGTGGATCGCTAAAACGCATTTGCAATACCAAACATCCTAGAAGTACTAGCAATTTCCATTCAAAATGTCAAATCTCTATCTTAAATATTGAGATCTTTATCGTAATTTCAACAAACGGACATACAGATGGATATTCGCAAATCGACATAGATTTTTATTCTAATCAATAACATATATAGGGGAGAGGGGGGCACCTTTGAACACTTTTTGCTTTCATGCCTTATAAATTTTTTTATTTTATAATTTTTGGTTTCGTATAAATTTTAACTAATAGGTACATATGTAACCTTTAAAATGAATATACTTTTGACATACTATAAGCTTGATAAATATATTTTATTACTGTTTTAATGGACGAAGTCAAAGTGTTCAAAACTGCCCCCCCCCCCCCCCCCCCCGGGGGGCAGAAATGCATTTATTTATTAAAAAATGTATAAAAAAAATTTCAAAATTTAAAAAAATTAGATCAAAATTTATTAAAACATAAAATTACTTAAAAACAAAAATTAATATGGTGAAAAATACAGTTAATTTCGTAATCTTATTAGTCCATTTGAAATTTTGAGAAATCGAAGCCAAAATTTAAAAACTCCGTTTTTTACTCGAGTTTAATGGGCATGTTCAAAGGTGCCCCACCCATGGCATTTTACGGAAATTTATAATAACTTTTTTTGTAATAAATATATATGAAAGAAATTACATTGGTTATGTTTGAAATGATGTTGGAATGCAAAAAATTTGTTTGACGAAAGAAAACTATCACAGAATAATTCCTGCGCCCTTACAACCAAATGAATAAAAGTTTACAATGACACTGTGAAAACATGGCCACCCATGTCGAAAAATCAAAAAGATAGCCAAAGTGGTTTACGCAGATAGAGAACAAGATTGCCATATACAAAAATGTAGTTGTGGGTCGGAAAAATTTTAAACCAAGATTTTATGAGCGCTGTTCAAAGGTGCCCCACGCTCAAAGGTGCCCCCCTCTCCCATATATAATGTGGGGTCTTTGGTGAATACTTCGAGGTGTTGCAACAGAATGACAAAATTAATATACACTCCACTTCTTGGAAAAATATTCTTTAAAACATCCAAAAGGTCCTTAGGCTCAATCGAACCTCGATTTTTTTTTAAAAAAAAAGGTCTTAAAAACATTTTTTAAAAGCCAAGCTTATGCCTCAAATGTTCCTCGAAAAAAAATTATTTAAAAAATCCAATAGGTCCCTAAAATAATCTTTCTCAAACGGTCCTTGAAACATATTCATTAAAAAATATATGTCCTAAAAAATCCACGAAAAAATGATTCAAAGATCCATGACATGAGTCAAATATTTAAAAAAATCCATGGATCGGAAGGTTTTTTAAAAAAATATTCTTTAAAAAATCCACGCTCAAAGTCTGAAAGGTCTATGAAAAAACATTCTTTAAGAAATCAACGTTTGAAATGTACTTTAAAAAATATTCTTTAAAAACCCCCGTTTGAAATGTCCTTGAAAAAAATATTCTTTAAAAAATCCACGTTTGAAAGGTCCTTGAAAAAAGATTCCTTCAAAAATCTACGTTCGAAAGGTCCTTGAAAAAATATTTTTTAAAAAATCGACGGTTAAAATGTCCTTGAAAAAATATTCTTTAAAAAATCCCGTTTTAAAGGTCCTTGAAAAAATATTCTTTAAAAAATCCCGTTTTAAAGGTCCTTGAAAAAATATTCTTTAAAAAACCCACGTTTGAAAGGTCCTTCAAAAATATTAATAAAAAATCCAGCTCTGAAAGGTCCTTGAAAAATATTCTTCAAAAGATCCACGTTTGAAAGGTCCTTGAAAAAATATTCTTTAAAAAATCCACGCTCAAAGTCTGAAAAGTCCTTGAAAAAATATTCTTCTAAAAAATCCACGCTTATGGCTCGAAAGGTTAATGAAAAAATATTATTTAACAAATTCACGCTCATAGCTCGAAAGGCCCTTGAAAAAATGTTCTTTTAAAAAACTTAGGATTATAGCTCGAAAGGCCTTTGACAAAATATTCTTTAACATCCACGCTTATAGTTTTAAAGGTCCTTGAAAAAAGTATTCTTTAATAAATCCACACTTATGGTTCAAAATATCCTTGAAATTGAAAAATATATATCCTTGAATTGAAAAATGAATTGATCTTTAAAAAAACAAATATTTTTAAAAAATCCATAGCTTTCTATTCAATTGTTCCTTAAAATAATATTAGTAAAAAATATATGATTTTGACCTTGATCTTTGGAAAAAAATATTTTTAAAAAATCTACGTTTATGACTCTAAAGGTCTTTGGAAAAAATATTTTTATTTTTAAATCCACTCTTATGCCTCAAAAATTTCTTAAAAAAACGAACAGTTTTCTTTCCACCATATATGGTCTGTAATTTCTTTAATCCATGTTATTATCCTTGAACAAAATGTTACTAAAAACCACGCCTATGTCTCCTAAATTCATGAAAAACATTTTGTTAAAAATCCAAGTTTGTGACTTAAAATGTAATTGAAAATTGTTTTCAAAATGTTCACGCTTATGGCTCTGAATGTTTCCGAAAAAATATTTTTGCATTTATTCGTAATATACCTCTAATAATGATAATTATAATTTGTGTAATGATAATGCCAGGATATAACCTTACAAATTTATATATATTAACCAACATCCATTTCTGCTCACATATATTGTAAACTCCACACAATATTTCTTTTTGTTTTATTCCCAACTCCCGCTCCCTTATTATTATCATTTCACCTTGATGCCTGACAATGAAATACCAGATGTCGACGTGTACACATTCTAATAAGGATAATTAGAAGTTAAAACTGGAATACTCTTGAATTCCTCCAGTTAATTGTTATGCATGAATGTTGGTTGGTGATGATGTTGTTGTTCATCTAATTTCTTTAATTAAATACTAAAAACAGATGAAGAGGAAGTTGAAGGGAAAACGCATAATTATTCCAAATAGCTACCTACCACCTCTGCATCAACTAACATTAATATAATTTCTATGGAGGTTTTTGTCATTTGAATAGTCATGATTACTCCCTCTCTGTACTATTTTCTAAATACAATAAAATGTCATCATCATCGTCATCATTGTGCAAAAGAAATGCCAGAGCAAGCAATACATTTAGTTAAAAGTTTCACATTTTGTATCCACAGGGATATTTTATCTATCTATAGTTCCGTTTTAATGTCCTTCCCCTCAGCACACACCGAATGTACAGCGGCGAATGCATCCGACAGCGGACGGATGCTATGTTTTGCACCAATGTTTATTTATTAAATTATTTTGTTTTAATTTTGAAATAAAAGATTGATGTCGACAGCCATGAATGACAGACGAACGGATGGACGGACAGACCGACTGGCATGCAACCAACAAAAACTAGTTATACCGGACATCCCAACCAATGGAAAAGGAACAACATAGAGTTGTGTCCATTATCAATGCAAACTAGTGGCATACAGACAATTCTGTGAAGTGAGGAGTTTTAAAATGAAAGGGTATAGAGGCCGGGGGCTTGGGGACACTAACAATAGAAAACTTTTAGTTTTTATTTTATTATCATGGCACATCGTAAAACTATTAACAAAGCACACATTGTGATGACATTTTGCAATGGGGCATTCAATCTCTAATTTTCTATGCATATCAATGTATTAGAGTGGAGGTGGAAGTATGAAATTTAATAGTTTTAAATGGTAAAAAAATACAACTACAATAAAAAACACATGCAATAAAGCGTTTTAGTTTATTAATATTTAAATGTGTGGTGCATAGTTTTAGGGATATATTTGCATATAACAGGTTTAATTTGTATTCATGTAGCCGTCATGACTCGTTTTTATATGAAAAATATTTTTTGTTTTAATTTGAAAATTTTAAGATTTATTGGAGATTGGATTCAATATGAATAGGCGTGCTCCCATGTGTTATAAAAATATTTTTATGGCTCATTTACAGGCGTGGATTTTTTTTTTAAATATTTTCTAAAGTTCATCAATAGGAGCGGATGGTTTAAAATATTTTTTTAAAAATATTTTCTAAATTTCATCTATAGACGTGGATGGTTTAAAATATTTTTTTAAGGATTTTTTAAAAATATTTTCTAAAATTCTTCAAAAAGCGTGTGTGGTTTAAAATATTTAAAAAAAAATTTTTAGAGTTCACTACAGGGTTGGATTTTTTAAAAATATATTTTTAAGGTTCACTACAGGCCAGGATTTTTATACCCTACACAACTCTGTTGTCAGGGTATTATAGCTTAAGTGTACCGATCGTCATATCTCGACTAGCCGAGTTGATCTAGACATGTTTGTCCCTCCGTCTGTCCATTAAAATTTTTAAACACAATACAGGCCACAGTTATGGACCTATCTTCACGATAGGTGCATGTAGGATCGGTTCTGCCCAATGAAGAACCTTTTTGTTTTTGGTAAAGATTGGTTAATATTTAGGGGTTGAAATGAACAACAACTTTATTTTGGTCTGTTTTCTGGTCGTACTAGAGGCCACAATTATGACCCTAATATAAAAAGGACCCTTACTTCTGTCTGAAAAATTTAAAAAAGGGTATTCTATTGCGCATATATTTACTCCTAAAGGATATAGACCCGAGAAGTTGATAGTATATCCCAGGGTAGTGGTTGGAATGTACTCGGATGTGGTAGTTACACTTAAATATTTACAGGTGTTTACGCATTCAGATATTATTTATTAACTAATTACCACACTAGAGGGCGGAAATGTAGCGCTGATTGCTTTAAAAATTTCTTTGAGATTCCAGTTATGGTCGAGCACAACGCCTATAATTTTCGGTGATGATCAGATAATAATTTTAGAATGAAGTGGATCGAAAACTTAATTTTTTGTGTTTTTTTTTTCGAATCTGTTTATAGCCTACAATTATAAGCCGAACATCACAACACAACCAACGGTGAAGAGAATCTGGAGGGGCCGTACTGAATATTAATAATATTCGGAAAATATGGCAGTGTAAGGAAGAGGTGCTGTTGTGCCCCAATCGGGCAAGACGGTGCATATCACACGAAATATTATCCAGGCTCGGTGGTAGTTGCGTAGGGTATCGTATGGTCGGCCCCGTCCGACAACACTGCCCCGCTCACTAGTTTAAAAATATATATTTTATGTAGCATTTACTTTACATTTACATTTACTTTCTAGAAAGATTCTTAAGGTCCTCCTTTTCTACCTGAGAAATCGAAATGCAATATTACAGACACATTATCATAAGGACCTTGAGATATATTATAGAGAGATTCCATTGTAGGGAAGCCATGCCAAGACGTAAACTTATATTGTAAGTGGTTTTAGTAAGCCCGCCTTTGGACCTTCGGAATCCCTGTAGGGCCATTGAATGTAAAATCTGGTAATTTCCTAAAAACTCCTCAATAAGGTCATACTGTTCTATACCATTCATTCGTAGATCGGTATATCTAAATTTCTATAGCAAATATCCCACAACAGCCTCTATATAAATATCATGATGTTAAAAGGCAGACGACGAATTTTATGATGGCCAAGAGTAGTTATACTTCCTTCCCTTCAGTATAAAAATTCCCAATAATTTGGATTTCCACTCTGGAGTTCGACTTTAGACGCCACAGAAATTCCAATGACCTTTAAAATGGCATGTCAGCTACTTTCTGATTCATGAGTATACCATTTCCTAATCCATTAAGGGTTTTAACTTCGGAGATGGACTTTAAAATAATTCTTCACGTCAAAACTAAAACTAATGGGTCGATTACGGATGGTAACCATAGTTTAGTTGCGTTGCCAGTTGCCAAATTTGCATTATGGATGGCAACTGTTGTCAACTTCAGTTGCTTCAAATAGAATTTTTCGGCAACCATTTACTTCTGGTTGCTGTTTATGATAACTGAACTTTGTAGGCTTCCCACAATGGTTAATATTACACCAAAAGAACAATTTGAGGTCCTTATTGCCCGGATGGAAGCTCACCCAAATGTAGCACGCGGCTTGCGGACTTTTGGTCAAACCAAAGCCACTATCGATGATGTATGGAAGGCCATTTCAGAAGACCTTAACTGCTATGGCCCACCAACACGCATTCCAAATGAATGGCAGAAAGTAGCGAACATCTTCTTTTGGGTCCATGATATGTACGTGTGTATCATCAATACATCCGACAACACCGTGGAACTTAGTTTTCGAATAAAAAATTTTATTCTTCCCTTTTTCCTCCTCCAATCAAAATTTTACACAGTTTTTCCTCCTTTAGCCGGATAACTTCGGCGAAAACCACCGACATTGTCGGTTGAGCCATGCCAAGGTTGAAGTCATTGCTATGGGACTTATGAAAACTTCCCTCCACAAAAAACATCAGAGCTGCACACATTTATTAAGAGAGGAGGAATTGCTGTTAACCACCAGGCTTTTCGGAAATCATCTATGTACACAACGGCATCTTTTGGTAGTCGGAAATACGCCTTCAAGCTAATATGAGCAGTTGATTGAACATGCCTTAAATGCCTTCTAATAAATGACACACCTTGAACATAATTTTCATCATCAAAAAATAGTTCCACTGAGCTTATCATCACATATAATTAGTTATTCTGAAATATTTTATTAATTTTTTTGTTTGTTTACAATATCAAACAGTATTATCAATGTCAAAACAGTATTATCGACAGCAACTGAGAAAAGTTGATATTCATAATGTTAAGTTTTATTTCAATTGCGTTTCCAGTTGAACTCGCAACTGGAGTTTGGTTGATTTCCATAATCGACCCATAATTCTCCTTTCTTACGAAATAGTATCGATGTCATTGTTTATTCATTTTCCCTATGTCGATTTTGATGTAATAAGCTTATACGCTTCACAAGTTCTATGTGTGCTGCATACTTTTAGGCGTCTTTAAGTAACCATATGTATGGTTTCCTAAAATCGAATTCCCTTAAACTCTTTCACTTTCTCCGCTACGTTTCCATCCTAATATTCAATTTCAATAAACCTTTATATTCGTTTTTGTTTTTTTTTCTCTAAATTATATTAACTGGAATGAAAGTGTAGTATTTGAAAAGCTTTTTCATGTTTTCACCGTTAATAGAAGAATGCTGCGCTGTACATGACAGTTTATTATGCTGCGACGAGAAAATTCAAACATAAAATTCAATAAACGCGAAAACATAAACAAGGTCATATAACGAATATTGAAAAATGTTGTTGTTATTTACAAAATGCAAATATTGGTTAAGGTTGTGATTTGGGGGGAGATTATTATTATCAACATGGGATGCTAATATTAATACTTTCCTCAATTTCAATTTTTTTTCTTTCTGTCTTTAAATTTTAATATTTTTTCTTCCTTCCAATTATTTTCTAATTTCAATACCAGAAAACATCTGTTCAGTTCGTCTTCTCGATTTTCCCCCTTACTGTTTTTATGTCTTCACTTTGTTACGTCGTTTTATTGCTTTCATTAAAATTTAGGTGAGAGAACTCTTCAGTGCACAGAAACACACATCATTTTACATTTCACACGCACGTTTGCACATTATCAATGGACGACGCATTTGGCAGCTGGACTGAAAACTTTAATTAAGTTTCAATTGTTTGAATTTCATTTAATGACTGGCAAGTTTCCGGTTTTGTTTTTCTGTATGTGTGTGTGTGTGTCTGTTGGTATTTCTTGGGAAATGGCATTTCCATTTTCAAAGATGGCAATACTTTTAGCAATTTCCTTTTCACAGAACTCACAAAGTAGTAGCAGGAGAAGAAGAAGAATTAAAACAAGATTCAAAAGCAGCATCACCAAATAACAAAGGGACTTACAAATACGGCACACCTGGAAACAACTTTTTTTCTTTTCAAATGATTTGTAATGTTTTACATTATAGGCAATGGAGAACATGAAGATGTACATACATGAGTAGTTGTAGATGTATGTGAGTTTTTTAACAAACTATTGATGTATCTTGGATGTGAATTTATAATATTGACGTGCATGAATACCCTACAGGGAGGTAAGGTAAATAAGCGGCTTTGGTTCTCAAATTTTATTGCGCCCACGTTGGGCGCCATTTATGTTATTGTCGATATACCTTGGATTTTGATTTTATTATATTCACATAAATGAATACCTTGCAGGGAGCTACAACCTTTAATAAATCCTCATTGCAAATAATAAACCCAAGTTATCATGGTTCGGTCCCACGTTTTAATATGCCCAACATTGACCCTCATATACGTTTTTGTCGACATACCTTGGATTTTAAGTTAATATTGACGTACATGAACACCCTAAAGGCAGTTAGGGTATTCAGATTCGGTTCCCAGGATTTCGTGCATAATGCCCCACGTTGGGCGCCATTTATGTTGTTGTCGATATACCTTTTTATATTTGTAATGTTTCCATTTTTAAATTTAACCTTTATCATACCTTTTAAGGTCACCCTTACTCTCAATTTCAAATCTTGAAAATTTTCAAACGGCTTTTAAACTTGCCTATATTTGCAGGTTTAAAGTAAATGAAAATAAGCAATCAAAATGCTTTTTTTGTTTTTTTTTTTTAATAAAGAAAGGTACGTCTTTTCGCTGGAGCAACCGATACAAAAATTCCAACTGCCCGAGAATATGGGGGTCCACTTAAGGATATTGAAGTTACCAGCCATATTTGTCCACCGAATGAAATGTAATTTGAAATTTTTGGTTCTACAACAACAAAACATCCCATTAAAGACAATTTTTAATAAAAGTCTATGTTTAATAATGGCCCATTTCCTTTTAAAATTCATTTCCAATTTCAAGTTCTCATAAGGAAAAAAATAATCGTTTTCGAATTTTTTCAATATGTTCTGACATAGGTATAGGTCATAGGTATATCCGCAAAGTCCAAAGTATATCTTCCAAATGCCTAGCCGCAGTTTCCAAACGAAGCGACTGTAATTTGACATTTAATGTTCTCACATCGGAGCATAATTCCTCGTACAACATATTCGCTAAACGAAGTAGCTGCAATTTGGTATTTAGGGTTCTTGAATGGTCCAAATCATTCTTTATGGGAATTTGTATTGCCGGTCATTATTTTGAAAATCACAATGCAAAATTTTCGATTTCGCTACGAATCAAAATATAAAAAGATGCCCAGTCGATTGTCATTTAATATTTTGCATTCGAACTTCATTATTTACAAATGCGCCACGTTGGGCGCCATTCACCTAGTTGATGTTAGAGGATAAAATCATTGCAATACATTTAAATATGTTGTCTGATAAATTTTCTTAGATTATTGAACATTTGTTTCTTCTCTACCTCACGTTGGGC
This sequence comes from Musca vetustissima, assembly GCF_032173495.1. Lineage (NCBI taxonomy): Eukaryota > Metazoa > Arthropoda > Insecta > Diptera > Muscidae > Musca > Musca vetustissima. Next base: position 169,504 of record NW_026883678.1, read on the forward strand.
GCCATTTATATTTCGCTCCACATCAAAATAAAAAAATTGGAAAGTTGATTGTCATTTAAACTTGATTAACTACATTTCGCACTATTCATGTTTTGGCATTAATTGGCTACTGCTCCCAGGTTCCTAGGTGATTGGCGCCCAACGTGGCACATTTCACCTAGGAACCTTGTTGATGTTAGGAGTGAAAATATTTTCTTACATTCGCAAACACCCATTTAGATATGTTACCCGGCAAATTGTATTATTTTGCAAGCAAATTGGCTACATTTTGCGCCATTCACTTTTTGGCAAATATTGGCTTCGGCTCCCAGGTTTTATTGCATAATGCCCGACGTTGGGCGCCATATATGTTTTTTTTTTCGTTAAAGTAATGCTTTATGTTTAAGTTTTCCTATAGAAATGAGTTCCAGGCTGCTTAAGATTTGTTAGTCTCTTCCCTTACTACGTTGGGCGCCATTCACCTTTTTGATGTTAAATTGTAAAAATATTGTTTTATATTAGCAAACAGCCATTTATATATGTTGCCCGGCGAACTTTCTTATTTTGTTACGCGACGGCCTAGCTATGGATCTTTTCACGAAGCTTACCAAAATTCGTGCAAATCAAAAGAAATATAGGGACTTTGGTGCACCAATTACGTAAAATTTGATGAATATATACGGGAGCTCTATCTAAATAGTAACCGATTTTCACGAAACTTTGCACACATCATTCTAGACTTAATTCAGTACGCTATGCTAAAATTCGTGCAAATGAAAACATTTCCGGACACTTTGGTGCACCATTCACCTTAAATCGGGCGATAATATATGGGAGCTTTATCTAAATCCGAACCGATTTTCATGAAACTTAGCACACAATATTATGGACGCAATTCAGTACGCTATGCCAAATTTCGTGCAAATCCAAAGATATATAGAGTCTTTGATGCACCAATTACCTTAAATCGGATGAAAAGATATATATGAGAGCTATATCTAAATCTGAACCGATTTTAAAGAAACTTTGCACACATTCTAGACTTATTTCAGTACGCTATGCCAAATTTCGTGCAAATCGAAGGATATATAGGGACCATTTACCTAAAATCGGATGAAAATATATATGGGAGCTATATCTATAGCTGAACCGATTTTTCCCAATTTCAATGGGGTTCTTCCTTGGGCCAAACAAATTAGCTGTGCCAAATTTCATCCAATTCGGATCATAAATGCGACCTGTACTTTGTTTACAGTTTAACATGGACTTAGAAAGTGATTCTATGCATATTCTCCAAAGGAAGACATGGGTCTATCTCGATTATTTTTGCCTGTTACAAACATATGCACATAGACATAATACCCTGTACCACAGTGTGGTGAAGGGTATACAAATCAGATCAAAATAAAAAATGCAAAGTTGATTGCCACTTTTTCGGAAACTATTGGCTTCGGTTCCTAGGTTTCATCGCATAATGCCCCACGTTGGGCGCCATATATGTTTTTTTTTAAGTAATGCTGAATGTTTTGTTTTTCCTATAGAAATGAGTTCCAGGCTGCTGAGGATTTTTTAGTCTCCTTCCTTAATACGTTGGGCGCCATTCTCCTTGTCGATTTTAAAGAGTAAAAATATTGTCTTATATTTGGAAACACTCGTTTAGATATGCGACATAAATACAATTTATCAACATACGATCGTTGTAAAGCCACATGGCTTTCCTTTTCATTTCAAAACTTCGATCATTAAACTCGACTCGAAAGAGAAAAGAATCGAATTTAAAGTAATACTTCATGTTCTATTTTTCCTATAGAAATGAGTTCCAGGCTGTTGAAGATTTTTAAGTCTCTTCCCTTACTACGTTGGGCGTCATTCACATTTTTTATGTTAAAGCGTAAAAATACTGTCCTACATTAGCAAACACTCATCCAGATATATTGCCCGGAACATTTTCCTATTTTGGTTATTATTGACCATGCGATTATTCGCTAAGTAACGTTGGGCGCCATTAATACTTTCATCTCAGATAAAATTACAAAAATTACCCAATTGATTGTAATTTAAAAATTTTTCCACGTAGACTTGATTGATCGACATTGGCTGTTTTATGTTAAAGATTAAAAAATAATGTGTTGCTGCAAAAAAATACCCGTGAAAATTTTCCATAAAAAAATTCTACGCCACGTTACACGTCATTTAAACCTTAAACCTTGAAAATTTGGTCTCTAAAAATCCCAACATTTTTCATATGACAGGCATTACTTTCCATGAATATATAGAGTATATATTTTTGTTTTTAATACACCCCCAAATATTTATGCAGAATTCTCCCCCTTGAAAAAAAAACATATAGGACGCCATATGAATTGTTTTAGTTTTCAAGGAAAAAGTAAATAGAACAACAACACAAAAGTATACATTTACTTTGGGATATGTGTGGCAAATCAATAAATATCAGATATTTGTCTTTCGCAATCTCCTACGAGATAACTGTCAGATCCCCTTGGCATGTAAATATGTATTGTAGCAAAAAAAAAGTTATTGTAACCAAAAAAACATGACGAGTAATACTTGTTGTGCAGGGCATTTACAAATGTTTGTACCTGTAAGGTTGCCATAACTTTCATCAGCCTCAGTCAGACACACATCCATACATATGCACTCGGTGGGGAATACTTCAACATAACAATCAACAATTCGAGCATCCCAAAGTTTTACCAGTTTTTCAAATCATTCACCTGCCGAACATTGTACTACAACCAATATTTTCTGTTATTATTGAAATATTTTTTGGTTTTCATAGCAGCAGCAGCAACAGTTTTGTGGAACTTGGCAAAGAACAATGTTTCACTTAACAATGTCAAGCAGTAAGAAGGGGTGGAATCTGATGTTGCTATTGCTCACATGGCTCACTTATAGGTTTACTAGTCATATAACTGTCATGTAAGAAGTCACGGGTAAGGATACCCATCAGCAGGATAAATGCCATTGGTATGCTTGTGAAACAACATCATGTCGATGTCAATGATAATACCTGAGGACTGTGCAACGTTTCATGTTACAAGTGGATACTTGAAAGAGTCCTCAAGAGAAGAATGCCTAAAATACACTGGGGATATTTTCAATAATTCCATGAAATATGTATATACAAGTATGGCAGTAAATCAATACGACAAGTATTGATTTATAATTCTCACGAAATGAGCATTTTTTTTGAACATTTTTTTCCATAGGAAAATTAATTCTATAGTTATGAAGAATTTTGAGTTTTCTATACAATGATAATATTTTTCTTATAGACATATCTAGAAATTGTATTTAATTACTAAGGATTTATTTTCTATAGAAAGAGGGCTTCTCATTTTGTCGATAACAGAGGGATATATCCAATAATGTATAATATTTGCTTTTGCAAAAAAATTGTCATATTTGCTATAGAAAAAACTCTCCGAAAAAAATGCCCAATGAAAGGTCCCCAGTTACTGAAAAAAAAATTTTTTTTTCAATAAAGTTAAGGATTCTTTGGCTATAAAGGTTTATTTTTTACGAAAAAGTGGTCCTGTCACATTTTCGAAACAAAACAGAAAAATTGTCCAATTGATTGTTGTTTAATATTTTTGCCATCTGAACTTCATTATTGGCAAATGAGCCACGTTGGGCGTTAAAGAGTAAATAATATTGCCTTACAAACACCCATTTAGGTATGTTACCTGCCGATTTTCCTTATGGATTTGGAGGGATGGAGGAATTTTTCTTATGGATACAGCTTAGATTGTGGATTATTGGGCGCCATTTTTATTTTGGTGCAGATCAAAATAAAATACTTGCAAAGTTGATTGTCATTTAAACATGATTGCAAGAAAAATGGATACATTTCGCTCCCATTAAAATTTGTTGGTAATGATTTGTTAGTCTTCTCCCTTACTACTTTGGGCGCCATTCTTTGATGTTAAATAGTAAAAAATTGCCTTACATTCGCAAATGATGCCCGGTGAGTTTTCTTTTCTTATTTTACTTCTGGTTGCGGTTTAGATTATTGAGCATGAGCTTTTCTCTAAGCAACGTTGGGCGCCATTTATATTGCGCTCCAGATCAAAAAAAAAAAAAAATCCCCTTACTTATTTGGGCGCCATTCACCTTTTTGTTGTCAAAGGGTAAAAATATTGTCGGATATTAGCAAACACACATTTATATATGCTTTCCGGAGAAATTTGCTCATGGATACAGCTAGCTCATTGGTGGATTTGGCTTCCAGGTTTTATGGTATAATGCCACAATTTGGGCGCCATTTATGGTTTTTGTCCTAAAAGTAATGATTTATGTTTTATTTTTCATATGTACTGCTGAGGATTTGTTAGTCTCCCCCTTACTACGTTGGGCGCCATTCAACTTTTTGATGTTAAATAGTAAAAATATTGTCTTACATTAGCAAACACCCATTCATATTTGGTTTAGGGATACTGCTTAGTTTATTGAGCATGTGTTTTTTTACTACGCAACGTTGGGCGCCATTTATATTTCGCTCCACATCAAAATGAAAAAAGTATTTATTATTTGATTGACTAAATTTCGCGCCATTCACTTTTTGAGTATTTATTACCTTCCGTTCCCGGGTCTTATTGCATGCCACACGTTGGACGCCATTTATGTGTTTGTCTTTAAAGTAATGCTTTATGTTTTTTCCTATAGAAATGAGTTCCAAGCTGTTGAATACTTTCCCATTCTTTTCAGTAAAGCTATTAAGGTTTATTTTTTTACAAAAATCGAATTCCTCAATTGCTCAAGAAGTCCACAGTCTTTTTTTACTGGGGAGTTTATTGTGTTAACAATATTGCCTCTAAGTAATTGTTATAAAGAACTCTTCCGTAATTCAGGATTTTCTTCCAAAGATTTTTTATTTGTATAGAAGAAAGATCTCCTTGCTTGCAGAATTTTTTTTCTAAAAAATTGAATATTTTTGTAGAGAGGACACTCCACTTGCTGAAGACGTTTTATTCCTATTAAAAGCACTTTCTAGTACTCAGATTTTTTATTGAAAAAATTAACCTCCTGATTTTTTATAAATACAAGTATAAAAGTGTCAGTCGGTATCAGTGACCAATACATACCCTAAGACTATGGTGTTATTATTCTCTTTATATAATGCATATGCTTTTATGAAAGATTTTTAAGTTTATAAAATATTTGGTATTGAATTTATAAATAGTGACAATTTCAATTATTTGTGAGGTAGATACTAGAAGGAGTGGACCAATGGGTCCCATCTTCGGACTTGGTCTAAATTTATGATTAATAACGATTATAGGTTGTGTAAAGTTTGCTTAAAATCGGACAATCCCAAACTAAATTGAATGACCACTGTGCAGAGTAAATTTCAAATCAACCATAAAGCATATCTATTCCCAAGGGCGGGCTCCCTATAGTATGTGTGAGTAATGTACATGTGGGTTTATTGTAATTTAGCCTTTGGTGTTAATTTCTTTTTACCCTTTACCATGTTGCAATCAATAAAAATGGATGAACATCATAGCTAAGCTATACAAATAAATATTGCATCATAGGAGCCATATACATACATACATTGTCATAGGTGCATATGTCATCATAGGAAAACATTTTTGGAGGTGGGAGATGTTTATTAGGTGATGTTCAAGAAGTAACACCTACGACCATAAAGGGCTTGGACTAGTGTTGACAGTGTTTGGATCGACCTGAGAGTTTATGCCCCCCTAAGCAACCCGGAACGTGTCTATCTTATGCGGCACGAGATAAGATAGACACGTAACAATAACAATAGATATTATAAAAATATGTAGATGACCTTCGATACTATTTGAAACATTTTTTTTATTCCCTTCGTGTTCAATTAAATTTAGAAAACCTTTCACGTCTTCCTCTTTGTATACCCACCCTAATATCAAAAATATGCCTTTGAGTGGTTAAGGAATTTTTGCAATTTTTACCCATAACAGTCAGATATCACCATTCTTGTCAAAGGATGGATGTATAATACATTCATATGTATAGGTATTCATTTTGCGCAATATGCATATGTATACCCACTTGTACATCATATAAGTCAACTCAAACCCAGGTAAATATATCGCAATGTATGTGTTTGTCTTTTGACATATATCCATCATCATGACGATGATCAAATTGCATTTATACCTGAGTAAACACAATATTCTACAAAATTTAAGACAGCCTCAATGCACAATTTTGTAATTTCGGACTAGAGAGTGAAATTTATTTATTTGTAAACGATATTGGGACGATGGGAGACTCAATTACTACTGATGGACATTCAATAGATAATTTTATTAACAGTAAATAACAACAACAACAACAAATTTAAGGTTTTATACAAATTGGATACAAGTGAAGCCGAATGAATGACTATAACTTATTGGGGAAGGTAAATATATAGATGGCATTAGTTGGTATGGTTTTAATATTCGTAAGTTTCAAATATGTTTCTATTCGATTAAAGGTTCTACTGTATTTCTATTTATTATTCTTCATTCCTTTTGTTATAATTGTTGTATTCACATTTTTATTTACAATTTAATTAAAAACTTTTTGTTTACATATTTTTGTAAATATATGTGCAAATAAGAATTTGAATATGAAGGAGGTTTATAAATATGAATATACATAACTGTGAATGTTTATATTTTCAATAATGTAGAAAAACGAAATATTTATTGACTATATTAAATATTGAGAAACTATTTATGAATTTTTATTGTATTCAAATTAATATTTTATATAAAGTAAAACAGTGGTGTAGGTTATGTCATACCACAAAATATGGAAGTATATTCAGATCCAAAAAAAAATTCTACAGGAAATATTCATGAAAAACATAAACATTTTCTTTAGAAAATATTCATTCGTTGATTAGGTTATTCTTTAAAAAAATCAAAATTTCGGAAAGGCATTTCTAAGCAGCTCTACAGATAAAAATTACACAAAGGTATTCTATCAACAAAAGATGGACTTGTAGAAGACAATATAACCTCCCACACAAAAGTTTTTAAAAATATAAAAAAAAAACCTGCTCAGATTTTCTAACATTTCAATATATTGAGATAATTGACATTGCAACTAAGGCAGTCTCGACGTCTTTCTACTGAACTAATTGATTCGATTTCCTCCCACATTTCCTTCAATTCAGTTTTTGTTCTATGAATTCAAATAAAACTGTAAGAATTGAATTCAAATTAATTTAATTGCATTTTATAAATTTATAATCCTATCAATATTTCTAAAGTAATTGAAATTGATTGCTTAGAAATGGTTTGTAGGCACTCTTAGAACTTTTATAATAAATTTTGGTCTGAAAATATTTATGAAATGAATTTAATATTATGTTGGGGAAAAAATAAATCCAATATTTTTTTATGAACTATTTAACATGTCCGATTTGGGCCAAATTATGCACCTGAATCGAAATGTGAATGATTTTTTGACATTTTAAAGGTAACTTCATAATGCCTCTCTCATAGAAGTCCTGCTATCTAATTTCAAGAAAAAAAAAAACTCTAGTAGTCGATTTTCACAATCCTCCCTAGATACCAATTTTTTATCAAATTTTGCAATGCAAGAAAAAGATGAGAATCGCTTAGTGCCAAGTCCGGACTTTATGGCTGATCCATTAAAACTGCCCAACCAGGCATCCGAAGTTTCTGGCGAGTGTGTGTGTGTCCTAGCGTTGTCCTGATAGAACGCGACACCACTCCTGTTGGCCAATTCTGGCCGTTTCTGGTCAATTGAACAATGGTTTAAAACAGTTTTATGGTAGATTTTTACCTTCTGGGCGATGTTACTAACATGCTTACATGCCGGTCAATTTTGATCATTTTTCCGATTTTATCGACATTTTCGAAGAACTGCCTACCTGTGCAAAGTGCATCTTTAACATTAAAAATTCCTGAACGGAAAAACCAGAATTGTACGTAATTGGCTGTTACAGTATCGGAACGATAAACTATTCTTCAGTAACTGAAGACAAATTTTTTATAGAACATATCCTCAGTAACTAAAAACCACTTTCTCTATAGAAAACAAAAATTCCTCAGTAATCGAGAACTACATTTTTTTCTATAGAAAAATTCCTCAGTAATCGAGTAAATACTATTATTTTCTTCCAAAGAAAAAAACCCCAGTAACTGAGGACTATTTTCTCTATAGAAAAAAAATCCTCAGTAATCCACAGTAAATGCGGACTACTTTTTTCTACAGAAAAAATCCTCAGTAACTGGGAACAAAGTTTTTCTATAGAAAAAAAATCCTCAGTAACAGAGGAATATATTTTTCTGTTGTAAAAAATACTCATTAACTGAGGACTAATTTTTTCTATAGAAAAAATCCACAGTAAATAGGAATTTTTTTCTAGACTCAGACAATAAAAAAAGTAGTCCTCAGTAACTGAGGTATTTTTTTCTATAGGAAAAAAAGTAGTCCTCAGTAACTTAGTTTTTTTTTCTATAGATTAAAGTTGTCCTCAGTAACTGAGGAATTTTTTTATATAGAAAAAAGTAGTCCTCAGTAACTGAGGATTTTTTTTCTATAGAAAATAGTAGTCCTCTGTAACAGAGGAATATTTTTCTATAGAAAAAAGTAGTCCTTAGTAACTGAGGAATTTTTTCTATAGAAAAAGGTAGTCCTCAGTAACTGAGGAATTTTTTTCTACAGTTACTGAGGAATTTTTCTATAGAAAAAGTTCTTCAGTAGAATTTTCCTAGTATCTGAGGACTACATTTTTTTCTATAAAAAAAATCTCAATAGATTCGTCCGAAAAAATTCTTCAGTGTCTAAGGACTATCTTTTTCTATAGAAAAATATTCTTAAGTTATTCGCGACTCCTTTTTTCTATAGAAAAAAAATCTGAATAACCGAAAACTACCTTTTTCTGTAGTAAAAAAATCCTCAATAACCGGGAAATACTTTTTTCTGTAGTAAAAAAACCTCAATTACTGAGAACTACCTTTTTTCTGTAGAAAACAATTCTCATTAACTGACTACATTTTTTCTATAAAAAATTGTTCCTCAATAACTAAAATCATCAGTAACTGACGACTAATTTTTTTATAGGAAAAAAACCTTCAATAATTGAGGACTACTATTTTCTATCTCCTCAATAACTGGGCATAACTTTATTCTATAGAACAAAAATCCTCAGTAACTAAGTACTACTCTTTTCTAAAGAAAAAAATCCTTGTGGAAAATTTTTATTTGAAATAACTTCCCTTTTCAAGCAAATTCCTCAGTGTGAGTGTGTGCGCAATTTTGTTGGCAAAACAAAATCTTAGTAGCTTGAATAGCTTTCTTCTCTTGAAAAAACCCTCCTTTTCTATAGGAAAGAGTCATAACATAACCACTAGCTGATGAGTTTGTTTCAAGTTATTTCTTAGTGACTGAGGAGTCCTTTTTTTGAAAAGTTCAAGTTTTCTTCAGAATATGCCCTTTGTATATTTTTTTCTTAACTCTGTTCTACAAAAAAAAAAAAAAAAAAAACTTTACAGTTTATTTTTTCTTTGCCAATGAAATGAAGATTCCCCTGCATCAAAATATTTGTGGTTTGACAAATTGAAAATCTTGTATGTAATTGCAAATTGTGGTCAATTGAATTATGAAAGAATTGCAGCAAATTTCTAAAATTCTTTATATAAATATTATTAAATATATTTGTTTGTTTTAAAATGTTCAATAAGTTTATTATGATGCTTCTAGTTTAATTGTTTTCCAATTCGCTTCCCCGCACCTTGTACTTCTCTTTCTATATACTTTGTGCAAACAAACACAATAAAAACTTTCATATATATGTATGAATGCCAATTCAATTAGTTTATTAAAATTGATTTACAAAATTTTAATCTGCTTTTTTAAGTATTTCACACAATCCAATGACCATGGACTTCTTCGTCCTCGGCGTATATGACCTCACTACAACTTCATCATCACCATCATTGGTGCAAAGCAATGCAATTCGACAAAGTCAATGCCAAAAGAAACATTGTGCATGTGTTGTTGGTTTGCGGATTTTAAGTCCTTCACCATAAATGAATTTTCTTGTTGTTGATAAATAAAGTTTTCAATCTAGAATTAATTGGCGATACAGATTTTTCAAATTTGGGAAAGTTTTTGGGGGACATTCTTAAAAAATTTCAATGAAGAGCTGCTCTGGGATAAGATCAGAAATTGAAGAACTCTTTAAAAAAAAAAACTGAATAATTAAGTTTCTGAGGAGATGTCTTCTTTCTATAGAAGAAAATTCCTCAGTTTCTGAGGAACCGAGAACTATTTTTTTTTAATTCCTCAGTTACTGACGACTACTTTTTCTATAGAAAAAAATGCAGTTACTGATGAGTCCTATAAAAAAATTCTCAGTGACTTAGCAGTCCGCAGTTTTTTCAACAAAGAAATTCTCAGTGACTAAGGAGTCCTTTTTACTATAGAATAAAATCCTCATAGAAAACAATTCCTTATATACTCTGGAGTCCTTTTTTCTATCGAAAAAAAAAGTCTCATTTACAGAATAGAAGAGGAATATTTTTCTATAGAAGAATTAGTCCTTCTAAATATTCCTCTTTTACAGAGGACTACTTTTTTTATAGAAAAAATTTCTCTGTTACTGAGGCCTAATTTTGCCTATAGAAAAAATCCTTAATTACTGAGGCCCAATTTTTTTCCTATAGAAAAAAGTCCTCAGTTACTGGGAACTACTTTCTCCTATAGAAAAAAAAATTCGTCTACGACTACTTTTTTCTATAGAAAAAAATTCTCATTTACTGAGGACTAATTTTTTTTATACAAAAATTTACCAGTGGCAGAGTAGTCCTTTTTTCTAAAGAAAAACATCCTCAGTGGAAAAGGAGTCCTTTTTTCTATAGAAAAAATCCTTGGTGATTGATGAGTCCTTTTTTGTAAAAAGTAGTTCCTCAGTGACTGGGAAGTCCTTTTTTCTACTGGAAAAAATTGCTTAGTTACTGAGGACTCCTTTTTCTATAAAAAAATCTCCAGTGACTGAGGAGTCCTCTGTTCTATAGAAAAAATTCATCAGTTAATAGGGTGTCTGTTTTCTATAGAAAAAATCCTCAGTTAATGAGGAGTCCGTTCTTCCGTGGAAAATATTCCTCAGTGACAAAGAAGTTGTTTTTTTCTTTAGAAAAAAATATTCAGTTACTGAGTACTACTTTTTTCTATAGGGAAAATTCCTTAGTTTCGGAGGAGTTTTTTTTATGTATAGGAACAAATTCTCATTTACTGGGGACTACATTTTTCTATATAAAAAATCCTCAGTTACTGAGGAATCCTTTTTTCTCTAGAAAATATTCCTGAGCTACATAGGAGTCCTTTTTTCTATAGACAAAAAATCCTCAGTTACTGATGAGTCCTTTTTTCTATAGAAAAACATTTCTCAGTTACTGATGAGTCCTTTTTTCTATAGAAAGAAATTCCTCATTTACTGAGGAGTACTTTTTCTATAGAAAAAAATCCTCAGATACTGAGGAGTTATGTTTTCTATAAAAAAAATTCCTCAGTTACTAAGCAGTCCTTTTTTCATTAGAAAAAAATTCCTCAGTTATTGTCCTTTCTATAGAAAAAAATTCTTCAGCTACTGAGAAGTCCTTTTTTCTATAGAAAAAAAATCCTCAATGACTGAGAATACCTCTTTTTATAAAAAGGTGGTGTCCTTTATTTCTGTAGAGTAAAAAAATCCTCAGTGATTGAGAAGTCCTTTTTTCTAGAGAACAAATCATCAGTTACTGAGAAGTCCCTTGGAGTCTAGAAGGGCTCTTGGTTCTATAAAGAAAAGCTCTGTGATCCATCAGATATTTTTCTCAATTCACATCCTCCTTTGCAACTTTAAAAACTTTTCCCGGATTTTTTTTTTTATATTTTTGCTGTAAAAAAATCTGTCATAAAACTTACCAACATTTCCTTCGCCGTTAGCCACATTGTTAAGGCCATAAACAATGAACAATAAGACTTGCAACCAAATCGCTATCGAATCAAAACCGCCTAAACGAAGTGGTGGAGATCGCCACTTCCAGGTCTTAGGCGACGTGATGGTGGTGCTGCTGGTCGTGGTAATGTTGTTGTTTTTGTTGAGGGTGGGCTTAATTAAACGATGCTCCCGATGTTTTTGCCTTGAAATGGTTTTCAAATGACTTTTAGCCACGATGTTGTTGTTTTTGTTGCAATTGTGTTGAGGTCGCAATTTAATGGTGGAGGTGGTGGGACGTTGTTGGATGTTGTTGCTGCTAGGCAAGGAAGTTGTTGACGAATGATGCTGCTGCTGTTGCCGCTTCTTGGAGGGATATAATTTTGAATAGGATTTTAATTCATTAGGGCTGCTGGACGACGATTCATTACTGTTGTATCCGGATTGTGATGATGATACCAGTTGTTGTTGTTGTGATCGTAATCGCAATAGCGCATTGCTAGCCATGATAATTGGCCCACCTGTAATAGAAAAAAAGAAAGAAAGAAATTATTATTATTTTTTTTGCTGTGTTTGAAATAGAAACTAATTAAGAAAATGTAAAATCATGGCTTACCCCCACTGAAAAAATATAACCACAACTTATATTGAAAAAAATGGGAAATACGTTTCAATTTCCGTTTTTTTATTCAGCTCAACGCATTGCCATTGACGCAGGAATATGGAATTCGTTCATTTTTTTCTGCTTCGCATTCAAATTCAAAACGGAAGTTGACAAAAAACGCAAATGTTTTTTTTTTCTTTCTTTCAAATTCGAGGGAAAACAAGAAAAGCTTGGAATTTTTCCTCGGTTACCATTACAGAACAACTCCCCCGTATTCATAACACAAATGAACTTGCGTAGCTGGTTCCCAGTTAATGTTGGTGATGGCCTCCCCTACGCACTGCGAGAGGGATCTGGAAACAAGTGAATTTTGCTTTTAAGGATTCAAGTCTTTTGTTCGGTTTTATTTGCATTTCTTCTTGCTCCCCTATTCTCCTTACTCCTATTCTCCTTTTGGCATAATCCAACAGTACCAACTACCAGCTAGCCATAACCACCGTATAGTAGTTTGGGTGTTACGTGTTGTGATTTCAAAAAAAAAAGGAATGAAAATGGAAAACGTTGTGGAAATTGCATTTATTAAGTTTCCCTTTTAGCTTCTTTACAGTTACTTTTGTTGTCGTCTTCCAGTTCAAGTTTTGTTTTTTTCGTTACTTGCCACACTTACATTGCCTGTTGCGGGCGGGATTTTTTCTTTTGGATTGTATGGCAGCCTTTCAAAATAATAATAAAGTCGCTAATAGAATTTTTCTCTCTTGAATGCATTTTTGTTTTATACAGAGGGAGAGAGAGAGTGGCGAGAATATTAAATTCGGTGAGGTCGAGTAATATGATCCTGGTGGGAAGAATGGAAAGAAAACAATTTTTTGCCGAATTTCTAAATTTTTGTATCAAATTCCGAAAACTGTGTCGATTTAAAAAAGAAAAAACTATCAGAACTTAAATCGGGAATTTTTAAAATAATTTTTTAAAAATCATATCTGTATAAGCTTTGTCAGAGCTTAAGGATTTTTAAAACTATTAGTTTGGGGAAAAAGAAATCCATTATTTTTTCGGCAGAGGGCTATACTGATTCGCTATAGCTCTATAGGCGTGTATTTTTAATGAATTTTTTTCGAAATGGCTATCAGACCTAACGATAATATTATTCGCAAGGACTATCAGAGTTCCAAGCGTGGATTTTTAAAAATATATTTCGAAAGGACTATCAGAGCTATAGGCGTGGATTTTTAAGGAATATTTTTCGAAAAGTTTCTCGGAGCTATAGGCGTGGATTTTTAAGGAATATTTTTCGAAAAGTTTCTCGGAGCTATAGGCGTGGATTTTTAAGGAATATTTTTCGAAACAACTATCAGAGCTATAGGCGTGGATTTTTAAGGAATATTTTTCGAAACAACTATCAGAGCTATAGGCGTGGATTTTTAAGGAATATTTTTCGAAACAACTATCAGAGCTATAGGCGTGGATTTTTAGGGAATATTTTTCGAAACAACTATCAGAGCTATAGGCGTGGATTTTTAGGGAATATTTTTCGAAACAACTATCAGAGCTATAGGCGTGGATTTTTAAGGAATATTTTTCGAAACAACTATCAGGGCTATAGGCGTGGATTTTTAAGGAATATTTTTCGAAACAACTATCAGAGCTATAGGCGTGGATTTTTAAGGAATATTTTTCGAAACAACTATCAGAGCTATAGGCGTGGATTTTTGCAAATATTTTCGAAATGACTATCAGATCTCCCAGGGTTTTTTTATATTTTTAGAAGCATTATCAAAGCTTTATGCGTGGGTTTTGTTTCAAATTCTTTTATGAAGAACTCTCAGAGTTCTATGCGTGGGATTTTTATAGTAATTTTATGAAGGTTATCAGAATATATTTTTTGAATATTATCAGAACTCTATGCGTGGATAAGATTATTATTGGAAGCATTATCTACGCTATAGGTGGATTTTTCAAAAATATTTTCGAAGGACTTTAAGAGCTCTAGACGTAGATTTTTTTAAGAATAGTTTTCTCAATGCATTTCAATGCTCTTGGCATGGACTTTTAAGAATATTCTTCTAAGTGACTTCCGAAGCTCTCGGCGTAGATTTTTTAATAGACTATTGGAAGTGTATGCCTTGGGTTTTTTCTCAAAAATCTATATGCGGGAATTTTTAAATAAAATTTTTTTCCATCAGACCATATTACGAATATTTTTGTGAAGGGCTATTAGAGCTCTAGGCCTGAAAATTTTAAGATAATTTTCTCAAGGGCTTTCAGTGGTCTGGGCATGGATTTTTTAGAATATTTTTCTCAAAAACTATTAGAGCACTAGATTTTTTAAGAATATTTTCCTGAAAGGCTTTCAGAGCTCTTGGCAAGGATTTTTAAGAATATTCATCCAAAGGACTTTCAAAGCTCTAGGCGTAGATTTTTAGGTATTTTCATAGACTATCGGAGGTCTATGCTTGGGTTTTTTCAAAGACCTATATGTGTGAATTTTTAAATAATATTTTTCCAAAGACTATCCAAGATAAATTTGAAGATTTTTATGAATATTTTTTTCGTAGACCATCAGAGCTCTAGAATTGTATTTTACGAATATTTTTTGTTAAGGACTATTAGGGCTCTGGGCATGGATTTTTAAAGAATATTTTTTTCATGGACTATTAGGGCTCTTGAATTGGATTTTATGAACATTTTTCTGAAGGACTATTTCAGATTTTTTAAAAACATAACATCAAGAACAGGCTAATTTTTCTGGAGGACTATCAGACCTCTAGGCGTGAATTTTGAAACTTTCAATAAAATACATAATATTAAATATTTGAGGGATAATAACTGTGTCCCTCTTCGATATAATATACTCCTTAAAATCAAATGATTTCATTTTATAATCCTCTCAATAACATACACTTTGCATATTCTCTATTAAATGTTTTTTTTTTAATTTTGTTCAATGGCCAAATATGGCCAAATATGCCTTATGGGTTTTTTTTTGTCATCTCTTTCCAAAATATATCCTTCCTTATTGGATTTGATACCTCATTATGCGATGATAAACTTTTTCAATATGATTATGTTGCCTGGTCATGAAATGTTGGGTTTCATTCTTTCTTGCTTTTTATCCTCTTGGCTATTTGCAACTTATTCCTGCTACCATGGTTGCCATTTCAATTATTGTCTATACGAATTCGAAGAATGTCATTAACATAAATACGGGGTTTGGGTAAGGATAAAGTTTTTTTTTTTTTTTTTTTTGCACAAAATGGAACATTTTCATATAATATGGAACAAATTACAACATATTTCGGATTCTTTTCTCATATGAAAACAAAATTGTATTCGTCGAAAAAAAGTACAAGGAAAACTAATTAGTGAAGTTGTCAAAATCAGTTTTATAATATTAGTATTGATCCTACTGACATATTAATATAACATTTGGTGGGAAGTTTATTACAATTTTGGGAATAACAATATTTATTCATTAAAAAATAATTGATATTTTTTGATAACATTTTTAACAATTTATTTCATTTATTGTAATTGATATAAATGACCATTGGACTTTTTATTTTCTTTTTTTTTTAATAGTTTGGCTTGAATATTTTTTAAATTAAAATAAATATTTTTTATATGTAGTAATATGTTATTTTATTTTTTTTTTAGGTCTTATGGCTTATCAGAAAACATCAAGTGACTTGTGTAATTCAAGGTAAGTAAGAAAAGTCTCATATTCTCTCATATATACTTTCACCAAACAAAATAATACGATATGAGATCCTCAGAAGTACCATCTCAAAAATTTTTTATATTCAACAAATACTAATTATTTTCTAATATTCCATTTTTATTTTTCGAAACATTAATTTTGATCCTGGCAAGGCCCTTCTCTATTTCATATACTACTACTCTTCCTTGTTAATCTCTCCGTTTATATAAGCAAAAATGGTTAATTATTTCGTTTCTTTCCTCATCCACCCACCTCCTTCCCTAGTTATCCGACTTCGTGTTAATTTTTTATATGTAAGTAATAATGAAAACCATAAAACATGCCCGAAAAACAAACACTTCATCAATCTCACTCAGGCACTTCCCCCTCACTCTTCATTATCCCCACATCAAATTGCCAATTAATAAAGTCAGTTTTATGTTCCGCTCTCTCGTTCGTTCGTTCATTCCGTTTTGTTGTTTTATATTTCGTCATGAATTATTAATAAACATTAAAAATCCTGAAAACAATTTAAAATAACACTTAAAAATTGTTACGCTCGCTGAAGTATTCCTGTCAAAGGCTTTTATGATTGATAAGTACACCCTGCTACACGCAGTTCCATAAAACAGAATTTCGAGAGCTTTATGGCATGGTTGGATGGATTTTTAAGAACTTTCCGCTACTCGACAATCTCTGCCATGTAATCAGAATCAATTAATTTTTTCCGAAAGAAACAAAGCACACAACAACAAATTGTTTCTTTCATTAGAAATAAGAGGATTTTTGTTACACATTGGCGCCATGGGGAGAAATGGACAATGGAAAATGACAGTGTCTTCTTTTAACCCTTTATAGTGGCCATTAAGTGACTATGACAATAAGAGAACCCTACTCCCGGAATTGTTTAAGAATGTTTTTAAACGGACTATGAGAAATCCACTCGTGGATATTTTTAAATATTTTTATTAGGTCTCTTAGAGCTCAAGGCGTGAATTTTTTAAAAATATTTTTCCAAAGGACTATCAGAACTCAAGGCGTGGATTTTTTAAAAATATTTTTCCAAAGAACTATCAGAGTTCAATGTGTGGATTTTTTAAAAATATTTTTCCAAAGAACTATCAGAGACTCAAGGCGTGGATTTTTTTAAATATTTTTCCAAAGAACTATCAGAGCTCAATGCGTGGATTTTTTAAAAATATTTTTCCAAAGGACTATCAGAGCTCAAGGTGTGGATTTTTTAAAAATATTTTTCCAAAGAACTATCAGAACTCAAGGCGTGGATTTTTTTAAATATTTTTCCAAACGACTATCAGAGCTCAAGGCGTGGATTTTTTAAAAATATTTTTCCAAAGGACTATCAGAGCTCAAGGCGCGGATTTTTTAAAAATATTTTTTCAAAGGCCTATCAGAACTCAAGGGGGTTTTTTTTTTAAATAATGACTCAGAACTCAAGGCATGGATTTTTTAAAATATTTTTCCAAATGACTATCAGAACTCAAGGCATGGATTTTTTAAAATATTTTTCCAAATGACTATCAGAACTCAAGGCGTGGATTTTTTTAAAATATTTTTCCAAATGACTATCAGAGCTCAAGGCGTGGATTTTTTAAAAAAGAAATTTTTAATGGAGAAGTAGAGCTCAATGCGTGGATTTTTTAAAAATATTTTTCCAAAGGACTATCAGAGCTCAATGCGTGGATTTTTTAAAAATATTTTTCCAAATGACTATCAGAGCTCAAGGCGTGGATTTTTTAAACATATTTTCCAAAGAACTATCAGAGCTCAAGGCGTGGATTTTTTAAACATATTTTTCCAAAGAACTATCAGAGCTCAAGGCGTGGATGTTTTAAACACATTTTTCCAAAGAACTATCAGAGCTCAAGGCGTGGATTTTTTAAACATATTTTTCCAAAGAACTATCAGAGCTCAAGGTGTGGATTTTTTAAACATATTTTTCCAAAGAACTATCAGAGCTCAAGGCGTGGATTTTTTAAACATATTTTTCCAAAAAAATATCAGAGCTCAAGGCGTAGATTTTTAAAAATATTGTTCCAAAGACTAGTTTTAGCAGTATTATCAGAAAAGAATTGTGGTCCCTAGGCATCGATTTTTTAAGAATATAATAGTCCTTTGTGTCACAATTCAAAGCGGAGATTTTTCAAGAATATTTTTGTAAGGACTATCGGCTCTCCAGGATTTTTAAGAATATTTTTATAAGGACTACCGGAATACTCAGGTATGTTCACAGCTCGACTGTATTTTAATAAGGTCTATGTTTATTTTTAGAAACAATTTTATTAATTTCATAAAATTTTGTTTCATGACAGTAATTTAACTTTTTAATATTTTATTCTTTACCATTTAATACGTTTTCTTGTGAGACCCATCTCCCGGCCCAGATCATTGTCTTCAATAATGCAGAACTTAATTATTTTGTGCTTCTAAGGGTGGGTAGTTCAGTATGGACATGAGAAGAAAAACACATATTTACAAATGTTCTTAGCCATCTTTTGCTATGCTCCACTTGTCTTGCTAACCAAAACTAAAAAAAAAACAGAACTAGAACTACAAAAAAACTATTCCGGAAACTTTATCGCATTTTTCGAAAGTGGCTTAAAATAAAAACGGATGTGTTTGCAAATTACTTCCGGCCAAGTGGTTAAGATTCTACAATGTTTGGTTGCCAAAAAAATAACACGGGATGCAGGGAGCTCTGTCAATTTTTTGTTGGGTTCTGCACATCAGCATCAATTTAGACCGAGCAACCAAGTAACTGTCAGTAACTATGCGGCGGTCACCATCAGAAAGCAATGATTGTTCGACTGTTGCCTATTGATGTTGCTTGCTATTACTG
Organism: Musca vetustissima; assembly: GCF_032173495.1. Classification (NCBI taxonomy): domain Eukaryota; kingdom Metazoa; phylum Arthropoda; class Insecta; order Diptera; family Muscidae; genus Musca; species Musca vetustissima. Next base: position 188,591 of record NW_026883678.1, read on the forward strand.
TAGCTGCTGCTGTTGTCGTTGTTGTTATTTTTTGTTTTTAATTAAAAATACTTACAATGCATCCACTGCCAACAACAACAAGAACAGCAGCATCTCGTCATCAGCCCATCTACTGTGTAAAAGGTCATTTCAATGGCTAAAACATTTTATACGCTGTTGTGGCCCTATAAACACATTGGAATGTTGCTGCTGATGTAACTAGCGCTCTTCGCCCAGCTGTGAGCTTTTCCCTCCAGATACAATGAATGCAGTGTGGGCGAAAGGTATTCACAGAAATTGAAAATAAATTATCTAAAATGGTCCTTCAAAAAATATTTTAAAAATATAACACCTAATATTTGTATAATTTTGTAAAAAAAAAACATCTTAAAAACTCACAGAGCTTCGATAGTCCCTGAGAAAAATATTCACAAAATATTTCACGCCTAAAGCTTCGATAGTCCTTGAGAAAAATATTCACAATATATTCCACGCCTAGAGCTTCTATAGTCCTTGAGAAAAATATTCTTTAAAAAAACACGCCTAGAGCTTCGATAGTCCTTGAGAATAATATTCTAAAAAAATCCACTTCAAGAACTTTGTTAGTCCCTGAGAACATTTTTTTTACAAAATCCACGCCTAGAGCTCTGATAGTCCTTCAGAACATTTTTTTTTACAAAATCCACGCCTAGAGCTCTGATAGTCCTTCAGAACATTTTTTTACAAAATCCACGCCTAGAGCTCTGATAGTCCTTCAGAACATTTTTTTTTACAAAATCCACGCCTAGAGCTCTGATAGTCCTTGAGAACATTTTTCTTACCAAATCCACGCCTAGAGCTCTGATAGTCCTTGAGAACATTTTTCTTACAAAATCCACGCCTAGAGCTCTGATAGTCCTTGAGAAAAATATTCTTTAAAAATCCACGCCTAGAGCTCTGATAGTCCTTTGGAAAAATATTTGATAAAAATATTTAAAAAAAAATATTCCTAGAGCTTTTTGATGGTCCTTGAAAAATATTCATAAAAATCCAAGCCTAGAGCTCTGATAGCCCTCCGTAAAAATATTCTCTATTCATCCTATGTTCAAACCACTGTATTTTTTCTTTTTTTAATTCCACATCTCTACAAAATCTGTTGCTTATGGCAACATGTTGTGGCATAAGCATTTGTTTCGCCCAAGAGCGTTTGCTGCTCTTCATGTTAGTTCATTATTTACAAGCAAAGCTGAGTTTTTGGTTTATAATTTGTAACCTCCAGCTGGTTCCTATAGCCGACCAGCAGCATTACTTTTCAATTAAATACATATACTCGAGTGTATGTCAGTGTGTGTGTGGTTTTTGACTAAAAATTTTGGAAACAAATATTAGATTTAAATTAAAACCTTGCAGCAAAATAAAACCCCAAAAAAAATATTTCTATGAAAAACCAAACAAACGTGGAATAGCAACTTTGTACACATAGAAACCTGAAACCGTATTAACCTCCAAAACAGGAAAAATACAGTGGAACCCATCTGCTACTTGGGATACAATTGACAACGTGTGGTGGATATCTCACATGATAAAATGAGAATTGGCTTTATAGTGAGAATAATTAATAGGAATTTTGAGGGAGCCGCAATTTATCAAAGGTTCCACTGTACATTAAATACTTGTTTTCCAGGTGTTAGGTTTCATTCGGTTGATACAAATTTCCAAAGCTTTTTCATATTTTGTAAAAAAGTAAATTTTGGCTTAGTCCTAAATTCCACTTGAATTTTTAACTTAATTTTTGTGCTAGTGGCCCCCGCCAAAAAAGAACCAACAATTTTGTTAAAATAAATTCCAGTTAAGTAAAAATATCCATTCACAACAATTGTGGTTTGTATAAAATACTAAATGGAACTTAAGTGCAAAATAACCACCCCCTTATACCACTCAGCTATATAATATTAATTGATGTAACCAAAAAGAAAAAAAAACATTTCCAAAAAAGTGTTCCAATTTCTTAGTGCCATATTCACAAGACCACCCCATCCCCCACTAAATTCTAAGAAGTACACATCATAAAGTAAATTTCGTTTTATTTTTCCATTTTTCTGTATTCCTTTCGATTTGGTTTTAAATAACAGGACGAATGGTTTTACACCAAGCTTTATTGCAGATTTACTCCCTCTCCCCTCCCAGCTCTTTTGCTCCATGGCTGCCTTTTAAATACACAACAGAATAATGCAATAAACACTCAACAGCCAGGTGAATGAATTGTGTGGAAAAACGTAAAGAAATAGGAGGAGGGCAAAATAAGTTTTTCATCCAAACTATAAACCCTTTCAGTTAGAGAACGGCATGTGGCAAAGTGCAACTTTGTACCCAAACTACAAAATGTATTACAATAATGAAAAGCAAACGCAGGCGACATACATACTTGTACAGAATTTCTCTGTGGGATATGTTTTCCAGCATTGCGCTCCTCCCTTTTACTTCTTTGAAAGCCCTCCCCCTCTTAAAGTTTTGTTGTGAAAAACACAAAATTATAAGTTGTTGTTAAAATTTTTCTATTAACCGCTCATAGATTTTTATGTAGAGGATAAGAATAGGTGTTTTAACTTGAAGCTGGCCAATAGCGTGAAACTTGACCTCTTAAAATTGCGAACATTGATAGTAAGTAAATGTTCATAAACAGCAACGTTTATGTACCAGAAATCCAAAAAAAATATTTTAAAAATCCTGATTTAGAGAAGCGATAAAAATAGTATTAAAAATCCAGGTTTAGAGAAGCGATAGTCTTTCAGAAAAATATGTTAGAAAATCATACCTGGAAGTCGGAAAATAAAAAATCCAGGCCTATAGGTTTGATATTCCTTGAGAAAAATATTCCTAAAAAAAATACACGCCTAGAGCTTTGATACTCCCTGAGAAACAAATTTTTAAAAAAATAGTCTTAAAACTTCACGCCAAGATCTTTGATAGTCCTTAATAAAAATACAATAAAACGCCTAGAGCTCTGATAACCCATGGGAAAAATATCCTTAAAAATCCACGACTAGAGCTCCAATTGCCGTTCATAAAGAATATCCGTTAACAAAAATTCAGAATAATATTTAAAAAAATTCAGGCCTCTAGCTCGGATAAACCTGTTATTATAAAATCCTAGAGAGGTGTAACAATCCTGGAAAAAAAAATATTCCTAAAAAATCAACGCCTAGAGCTTTGATATCCCTTGAGCAAAATATTCCTAAAAAATCCAGCTTTCATATATTCCTTGAGAAAAATATTCCTGAAAAAATCCACGCCTAGAGATTTTAAATACACGTCTAGATGTTTGATATTCCTTGAGAATAATATTCTTAAAAAATCTACGCCTAGAGCTTTGTATCCCTTGAGAAAAATATTTCTAAAAAATCCACACCTAGTCCTTTAAAAAATAAATACATCTGCGCCTACAGCCCTGATAGTCATTCAAAAAAAATATAAAAATATATAAATATAGAGCTCTGATAGGCCTTTTGAAACTTATTTAAAAAAATTCACGCCTTTAGCTCGGCTAGCCCGTCAGAAAATATTTTAAAAATCTACGCTTTGAGGTGGGATAATTCTTCAGGAAAATATTAAAAGAAATCCACTCCTACAAACGCGATAATCCTTCAGAAAAATGTAAAAAAAAATCCGCCTTTAGCTCGGATAGTCATTCAGGAAAAAAAATTAAAATCTTCGCGCCTGTAGTCCTTTAAAAAATATTAAAAAAATCACACCACTGATAGTCCTTAAACATTTTCTTTAAAACTTCCACGTCTAGAACATTAATGGTCCTTGAGAAAAATATTTTAAAAATTAACACCTACAGCTTTGATAGTCCTTAAACATTTTCTTTAAAACTTCCATGCATAGAGCTTTGATGGTCCTTGAGAAAAATATTTTAAAAATTAACTTCTACAGCTTTGATAATCCTTAGGGAAAATATTCTTAAAAAAACCACGCCTAGAGCTCCTATTGTCGTCCATAAAATTTTTCCTTTAAAATATTTAAAAAAAAATCCGTCAGATAAATGTTAAAAAAATCGACGCCGATTGCTCGAATGATCCTTTAAAAAATAATCTTTAAAATCCTCTGATAGTTTTTGAATTTTAATGTTTACTTTTTTATGGGATGATTCTATCATGAAAAATCCATCATGGTCCCACTTTGTTAATACAAAGATGAAACATTTCTCAAACCTCCTCCTACAATAGTCGTCATCATTGTGTTACGAAAATATATTCGTTAACTTAAGTCAAGGGATTTGCATCAACTTACACTTGTAATACCTTCTTAGTGGAATTAGTCAATTTCCTGTGATTATTTATTTGCCAAAAGTGTGAAAAGGATTATGTGAGACTATTGTTGGTAAGATTAAGCATTTACTCAAACTTTGGTTATCGGAATTGAATTGCACATCGTTTATTCAGCAATCCTCGATCAAGTCAAAAATTGGGACCTATCAGAAATCTAGTCGTGGATTTTTTAGGCAATTTTTTTAGTAAAACCAGATCTTTGGGCGTTGTTTTTTAAGAATATGTTTTGAATGGACTATCAGAGCTCAGGGATTTTTAAAGAATAGTTTTTAAAGAACCTTTAGAGTTCTAGGCGTGGATTTTTAAAGAATATTTTTTTTTAAAGGACTATCAGAGCTCTAGCCGTGGATTTTTTAGGAATATTTTTTCAAGGACTATCAGAGCTCTAGGATTTTTTAAAAATATTTTTTCAAGCACTATCAGAGCTCTAGGTGTGGATTTTTTAAAAATATTTTTTGGAAGGACCATCATAACTCTAGGTGTGGATTTTTTAGAAATATTTCTTGGAAGGACTATCATATCAGAGCTCTAGGTGTGGATTTTTAAAAAAATATTTTTTCAAAGGACTATCAAGGCCTAAGGCTTGAATTTTTAAAGAATATTTTTTTCAAGGACTATCAGAGCTCTAGGTGTGGATTTTTAATAAATATTTTTTTCAAGGACTATCAGAGATCAAGGCGTGGATTTTTTAAAAATATTTTCCAAAGGGCTATTAGAGCTCAAGGCGTGGATTTTTTTAAAAACATTTTTCCAAAGGACTATCAGAGCTCAAGGTGTGGATTTTTTAAAAACTGTTTTCCAAAGAACTATCAGAGCTCAAGGCGTGGATTTTTAAAGAATAAATTTTCCAAAGGACTATCAGACCTCAGGGCGTGGATATAAAAAAATATTTTTCCAAAGGACTATCAGAGCTCAAGGCGTGGATTTTTTAAAAATATTTTTCCAAAGGACTATCAGAGCTCAAGGCGTGCATTTTTTAAAAATATTTTTCCAAAGGACTATCAGAGCTCAAGGCGTGGATTTTTAAAGAATAATTTTTCCAAAGCGCTATCAGAGCTCTAGGCGTGGATTTTTAAAGAATAATTTTTCCAAAGCGCTATCAGAGCTCTAGGCGTGGATTTTTAAAGAATCATTTTTCCAAAGCGCTATGAGAGCTCTAGGCGTGGATTTTTAAAGAATAATTTTTCCAAAGCGCTATCACTATCATTTTCCAAAGCGCTATGAGAGCTCTAGGCGAGGATTTTTAAAGAATCATTTTTCCGCTATCAGAGCTCTAGGCGTGGATTTTTAAAGAATCATTTTTCCGCTATCAGAGCTCTAGGCGTGGATTTTTAAAGAATAATTTTCAAGGACTCCACTTTTTGAGAAAGTGTCAAAGGCCTTGGTATAATTATCAGTATTTGATACATAGTTAATATTATCCTTCATCACTATACTATCTGCAGGTATTTTCGTTCGCCTTTTTACCCACACAATTTCACAGACCATAAAATTACAGCTTGAGGTTTGTTAGAATCGTAATTAAACCTCAACCAAATCATAAAATTGCGGTTCTCCATAAAAAATTATTTCAATACATCCAAAAAAATATAAATTTTTTATCTTCCTGTCATGCAAAGAGAAATCTTCTTTTTTGTAGGTCATAATTTAAAACTGATATTTCTAAAAATGCCTAAAGGGCAACATCTAGTTCACAGTTTTTTTTCTCCATTCACCCTCAATTATTTGTGAAATATGTATTTCTAAACAAAAACAACAAAAAAAGTAAAAAATCTCCCCCTTCCCCACATACGTTCGCAATTCAATTCCAAACAAAAAAGTCAAAGTCAGACACTAGTCAAATAATAACAAATTGTGACGAAGGTTTTTTCTTCAACATTTCAAAGCCAGGTCAAAAACTGTAATGCAAAAGTACAAAAAAAATCAACCAAAAAACTTTGCAATTTCTTGGAAACTTTTTTTATTTACACAAAAAAAAACTTTGAAAAACAAGGGTTTCGCTGAAAAGGAAACATTAATGGAGTGAAAAATGTTTTTTCCATCAAACTAAAAAATTCAATAGGTCGAATGGTAGATAGGTGGGTAGGTAGGTATGGTAGGCTTGGCCATGTTAGCATTGCCAGTATCATGTAGCCAGTCTATTTTTTGAGGATTTCCCTTTCAATGCCTTAGAGCTGAGCACTTGCTAGCCTCTTCCTATTAATCACATTTCGCTATCGACATATATTTTTTTCTCTCTTGTATTTCTTCGTTATTTTTCCTTTTTTGGGAAACTTGAAACCCTCGACTGATGATGATTTTACAACATTGTTTTTTTTTTCCTCTCAGGATGTTGTTCATTGTAGATTTTTGGTGTTTTTGTTTTTTTTTTTCCTGCTCCTTGCCTGTTCTGGGACTTTCTTTTCTTGAATTCTGCGGTTCTTTTTTGTGTGTAGGAAGTTTATCGCACAGCACCATATTCGTTTGTAGGTGAAAGATTGCAATATTTTCTTAGAGTGGGCATAAAACCATGAAAACCATAATCCCCAAAAGTAAGAAAGTATATTCAGACAGGCACCAGCACCACCAATACCGTAGTCAAGCTAGTAGTCAAGTTGACTATCTTGGAAGACAGTGGTGGGAAAACATTGAATAAATGAAAATTAAAATTTTACTTCTTTTATTTGACCGTTATGACCTCCGCGTTTTTTTTCAAAAGCACTTAACCTTATGCTCTAGCGTAAATATTAATACAATTTTTCATTGAAAATGTTTGTGTATAATTAAAAAAACAGAACTTTTTACGTGAAAATTAAGTATTTGTCTGTTATGAATTTTTAAAAAGATAATGAATGTTGTATAAATTAAAAGTTCATAGGATTTCAAATTAGAGTTGGTGGTGAGTAAAGTAATTGTTGGCTAAATATTATGTGGATTATTCATAGAATTAGTAAATAGTTCATAAAATTAAAAAAGGTTCTTAAAATTATTCATAGAAGCAGTGAATTATTCATAACAGGAATGAAAGGATTACAGAAACACATTAAAACATTATATTCCTTCAATGGACTATTGATAGGTTCATAGAATGACTAATAAGTTCATAAAATTAATGAATTGTTCATAAAATAGTTCCTATTTTCAATAATTGGTTCCTGTAATTAAAGGATTTACAAAATTGAGCCACTGAATAGAGACCTGAATTATTCACAAAGTCACCTATGGTTCTTAAAATCTTAAAAATTAATAATATACAAGTAGTTCATAGAATTAATGAATAGTTCATAAAATAGTTCCTATTTTCAATGAATGTTTCATGTATTTGTACGATTAACAAAATTGTACCACTGAATAGAGACCTGAATTGTTCATAATATCACCTATGGTTCTTAAAAATTAAAAATTCGTTCATTGATTGTAAGTTTCATAGAATATTCAACTAGTTCATAGAATTAATGAATAGTTCATAAATAGTTCCATTAACAATGAATGATTCCTGTAATTGTATGATTAACAAAATTGTGGCACAGAATAGAGGCTTGTATTGTTCATAAAGTCACCTGTGATTCCTAAAATCTTAAAAATTAATAATTCGTTCATTGGTCTATTGTAAGTTTCATAAAATATTCAAGTAGTTCATAGTATTAATGAATAGTTCATAAAATAGTTCCCATTATCAATTGTGTAACAGAATACCGACCTGAATTGTTCATAAAGTCACCTATGGTTCTTAGAACCGTTTTTAGATTCACTGTAGGGTTCATAGAATCGAACAATGGATGGTTCATAGGAAAGAAATAATTTTGACTTCAATTGAAAAGTAAGAACGAATTTATATATCCACCCAATGGTTTAGAGAACAATTGTCTAATTCATGGAAAATATGAACATCTCATAAAGCTCGCAACTTGATTTGAATGATTCATAGAACCATAGACTCGTTCATAGATGTCATGAATGATTCATAAAAACAATGAATGGTTCATTGAGTAATTCATAAATCGTTTTAATGGTTCTTCAATAAATTTATGAACAAGTCCTGGAAATATAAAAAGGTTGAAAAATACATTCAGTGTTTCGTAGCTTCTATGGACTAGTAGAACTTAAAATCGATCTAATGATTTGTAGATCGATTAGTGAGCAAGTGTCATATAATTATTGAAAGTTCAGAAAAACAATGAATAGTTCATAAAAACAATGAATAGTTCATTAAATCAATAAATAGTTCATAAAATAAGTCATATTTTAACCAACGAATTTTAGATTAATGTTTCTGCAAAAAAAAAAAAACGTAGATTTTTTAAAAAGAAATTTTCAAAGAAAATCAAAACTTAGATTATTCAAATTATTTTTTTTAAACCAAATCAATGCGTAGATTTTTTAAAACGAATTTTTCAAAGACAATCGAAGGGTAGATTAAAAAATTCAAAGACAATCGAAGGGTAGATTAACAAATTGAAAGACAATCAAAGGGCAGATTAAAAAATTCAAAGACAATCGAAGGGTAGATTAAAAAAGACAATAAAATCATAGATTTTTTAAAAATAATTTTTTTAAAGGCAATCAAAGTGTAAATTTTTTTAAATTATTTTTTCAAAGACAATCAAACAATGGATATTTTTAAAAATAATTTTTTTAAAGACAATTCGATATTTTTGTAGCTGCTATTCTTACGAAGACTTAAGCATTTGAAAGAATATATATTAGGTTAGGGTCGGTCGTCGAAAATGTCGATAAAATTGGAGAGAAGATCGAGGTTGACCGGCATGTTAGCAGTCGTAACATCGCCCAGAAGCTAAAAATCGACCATAAAAATGTTCTTAACCATTTACACAAAGCTGGATTTAAGAAGAAGCGCGATGTTTGGGTGCCACACCAATTAACAGAAAAAATAGGATGGATCGAATTTTCAATCTGTGAAGCCTTGGCCAAACGGAAAGAGTTAGGCCCATTTCTTAAACGGATGGTGACTGGCGATGAGAAATGGATCGCATACGATAACCCTGTGCGAAAACGATTGTGGTCAAACGGCGGTGAAGCACGTCACCAAACCAGGTCTAACTGTCAGTAAGGTTCTGCTATAAAAATGGTGGAACTGGAATGGGATTATTTATTATGATTTGTTTCCATATGGCCAAACGCTAAATTCTAATCTCTATTGTCAACTGGGCCGTTTGAAAATAGCAATTAACCTGAAACGGCCAGAATTGGCTAACAGGAGAGGTGTTGTGTTCCACCAGGTCAACTCTAGGCCACACACATCTACAATGATTCGCCAGAAATTTCGGAAGCTTGGTTGGGAAGTTTTAATGCATCCGCCATACAGTCCGGAATTGGCACCAAGCGATTATCATTTTTTTCTTGCATTGCAAAATTTATTTAATGATAAAAAATTTGTATCTATAGCTTTTTTGCAAATAGAGAGCAGGACTTCTATGAGAGAGACATTATGAAGTTACCTTACAGTTCATAAAAAAAGTGGATTTCTTTTTTCCCAAATTAATATTGATAATATTCTAGAGCCACCACCTAAGTCATTGTAGTACCTCACCTTTTTCCTAACCTCACAACGAAAAATGGAATTCAAACAAAAAGTTTCATGTCATGATTTCCATGCTTTTTACCAGCTTTCGCCGAGTATCGAGTATCATTTGGGGAAGAGTCAGTAGCAAAACTAAAGATAAGTCAAGAAAAACAAAACATGGCATCCCAAAGCTGTTGTTATTCTAGTCGAATTAAAAGAAAACAGCAGGAACTTTTACGCTACAGTGAACCACAACAAAAAAAGTAACACGCCAAAACCGGCACCACCACCGAAAAAATGCAAAACAAAAAACATTGTAGCTGGGAATTTATTTCAAAGTTATTACAATTAGGAAAAATTAAGGAAAATGATTATGTGTTCCTACTGTTGCTGCTGCTAGCAGGAGGGCAGCTGTATGCAATGCCAACTGCTAAAAAATATACAAACCACTTGGTTGTAGGAGGAATGTTACAAGTTTTTCACTTTTCCTCTGAATAAAAAAAATGAAATTGAAAAAGTTGGAATATTTTCCGTTAACTTTGCAATATTATAAAAATGTTTTCTTACTTTTATGCGGGGAATGGAAGGATACATCTACCTACCTAAATAACACGAAGTAGTGTGGGTAGATTTCCGCTAGAATGCTGAAGAGGTGTGGTTTACTGGTTTTTTGGGGGTGGGTGGGAGAATGAAAATATTCTAACTTGTTGAAAAAGTATTTAGTAAAATTGTAAACGTAAATACCCTTACAAATTAAGACAAACGACCAGCAATTTTACTTTTCACCATCTCCACTACTCCAAAACCGCCTCCAACACCACCCATCCCACTTCTTCGAAAAATATCCTTAGAATTTAAGTAAATTGTTGGAATTATAAACATCTTCTATGACTTCTTACGACTCATTTTCATTACGAAATATCACCATTACGAATAAAAGGGAAAGTTCGACGACGACAAGATGAAGAATAAGCTGAAAATGAAAATGTTGTAAGTTTTTATTTGTTTCCGCCAGTTATAGCATATCAAAACCAAAACAGGACTCAGAATTGAATTGAAAAGACACGCTAAAGAATGAAAAGTTTATTAACTGATTTTGTAAGGATTTATTTTTATGAAACAAATAAAAACTTTCGCCGAAACATTTTAACGACATGCAACAACAGCAACAACATTGTCTCCTGTCACCAGTTATTATGCCACGGAGACATTGGTTGGAAGCCGAAAAAGGTACTAAAATTGTTTTTGGCTCTATAAAATTCAATTCAATAGTAAGTTTTCCGATGAGTAGAATATTTCTTAGTACCATTGAATTGTTAATGACGTCACTCAGTAGTTCATGAAACATGGATCATGGCATCCTCTTCAATATGGGTTCATAAGTGTAGACCTTACCGTACTTAACCTAATGCACCATTTAACTATGATTGGACATTAAGTAATCTTCCATATATCGATTTTATACTTCAGACCCGACAGATAATATTCCAAAATATTCCCGGTAGTACAAAATGAAAAAAATTGCTGTTGCAACCAAAAATTTACTGTGAAAAAAATTAATTCCGGGGGGGGGCAGGCCCCCGGACCCCCCCCCCTGCGTACGTCCCTGAGCTGACATTACATAATCTTCCTTACACACCGATTTTCTACTTCTGATCCGACAGATAATATTCCAACGTATAAATGTTTCTTAGACCGCTTTCAAATTCATAATGGAACCACCATGGATAATAGCCTCCACATTAACATGGGCACATCAGTGTGGACCTTACATGACCCTCCCTAAGACAACATTTTACTACGATCTTACATTAAATAATCTTTCATACATACCGATTTTCTATTTCTGATCTGACAGATAATATATTAGATTGGGGAAAAGGAAATCCATTAGTTTTTCGTCAAATATGTCGATAAAATCGGAGAAATGACCGAAGTTGACCGACATTTTAGCTGTCGTAACAGGAGCTAATAGAAAATAATAGGATGGATAGAATTTCCATCTGCGAAGCGTTGGCCAAATGGAAGGAGATAGACCCATTTCTTAAACGGATGGTGACTGGAGATGAGTAATGGATCACATACAATAACCCTGTGCTAAAACGAGCGGCCATGAAGGTTCTGCTATGCATTTGGTGGGACTGGAAGGGAATTATTTATTATGAGCTGCTTCCATATGGCCAAACGTTAAATTCTGATCTCTACTGTCAACAATTAGGCCGTTTGAAGATAGCAATTGACAAGAAACGTCCAGAATTGGGCAACAAGAGAGGTGTTCCACGAGGATAATGCTAGGCCACACACATGTACAACGACTCACCATAAACTTCAGGAGCTTGGTTGGGAAGTTTTAATGCATCCGCCATATAGTCCGAACATGGCACCAAACGATTATAATTTTTTTCTTGCATTGCAAAATTTCTTTAAAGATAAAAAATTGGTATCTAGGGAGGATTGTGAAAATCGATTACAAGAGTTTTTTGCAAATAGAGAGAAGGACTTCTATGAAATAGGTGTTTTGAAGTTATCTTTAAAATGGCAACAAATCATACAACAAATCGACGTTTCCATGACAGAGGGGTCTACGATCCGAAACGACCCGAGTCTTACTCGGCCAACGTCTGTCACCTCAGCCCATTTTGTAAAAGCAATAGAGCTGCTACAAGAACACCAAAACAGTTAATATTTTGCCCAAATCGGACATTCCGAAACATGTTAAGTAAAGTCCTATAGTTCATATAAAAATAATGGATTTCTTTTTCCCCAACCTAATATATCGTTAACACTAGAACGCCGAAGGCGGTCATTTTGACCGCTTTCAAATTTCAAGTACAAAATCAACTGTGCATTTAATGACACTTGTTTTTAAAATTTGGTGAATTTTTTATAATAAACGTAATTCTATGAGATACAAAAAGTCACCATATTTTAAAAAAATGTCATTAAATGCACAGTTGCTTTTGTACTTGAAATTTGAAAGCGGTCAAAATGACCGCCTTCGGCGTTCTAGTGTTAATAGTTATAAAATTTCTACTTTTGATCCGACAGATACTGTGAATAGTTGGTTCACAAATCGAGTAGAACAATCTGACAAAATCAGTTATATAATACCGTAAATGTTTTCCTCCAAAGTCATTCTTCTTTACTAACCAGTCGCTTTCTGAGTATTTTATTTCCCTCCGTATTGTATATAGCTCACGAGAATAGCACATAGGCTTGCATGGATGAAGCCTCTAAAACGCTCTATGCACAATGCTCATGATAATGAATAATGAGAAATCGTAAATGACATTCAGAAGAGAATTGCACACGAATGCTTTGAATGATTCATGAAACCAATAAACATTTCGTAAAATCGAAGAACAATTCCTAAAATCAATGAACAATTCATGAAACCGCTTCTTAGGTTAACTAAATGGTTCACTGACATTTACAACAGAATTCTCTACGAATCGTTTGAATAATTCATGAAATTAGTGAGCATTTCGTAAAATCAAAGAACAATTCATAACACAAATGAACAATTCATAAAACCGATAAGTAAATTAGAGAAAACACATTTATGTCACGCAATGTAAAATTTTGAAAATTTCTTCATAGAATTTGAGAACGGTTCTTATTTTACATTCAATATACATTGAGCAAATTGTTCATAAAACCATTGAATAATTCCTAGAAACAATGAACTCTGCATAGATTAAATGAATAGTTCATAGATACTATGAAGAGTTCATTAAAATAAATATTTCATAGGTTTAATGCATAGTTCATAGAAATAATGAATATTTTTTAAAACTAAAAATCAATAAATTGTTTATATAACGTTAATTTTATTCAAATGGAAGTAATTTTCCAGGCCATAAATGGCTTTAGATACCTTAATAATTAAACTAAACTATATTGGATGCAATATTCTTCTGATGAATGGTTAATAGCTTAAATCGAATATATTAACACCTTTTTGCGTCACTTGAATGGTCTCCTGCTGGCAGTCTTCAATTTTTCTGTTTCCAAATTTCCATTACCCACTGTCCATTATATACTGAGCATATTCTCAATGAATAGTTCCTAGATACAATGAATAGTTCTTAAATTCAATGAATAGTTCATAGAAATAAAAAATACTTAGTAGAATGGTCTAATGCTTAGTTCATAGAATCAATAAATATTTTGTATAACTAAAATTATATCATATAAACAAAAAATTGCTTCTAGAGTTTTAGTGGAATTCAAATGAAAGTAATTTTCCAGGACGTAAATGACTTTAGATACCTTAATAATGAATATGCCCTGAATTCGATACATCCTTCTCCTTCTTTAATAAGAGATATTAAGAACATAATATTGATACAACCTTTGAGTCATTTTTGCGTCCGTTAAATGGTATTTTCCTGACAGTCTTCAATTTTTTATTTTCAAAATTTCCGTTACCCACTGTCCATCCATATCGTCAATACCAATTTTTCTTCTTGTTTCAAACCTAATAATTCATGAACTATCTCAGAAAGCTGATTCAAATAATAACCTCATTGCTTAGCAGCAACCATAAACTTATTTTCCTCTTCGAACTATTTTGAATTGAACATTTGAAATTTATAACATCCTCCCACATTCACCCTCCCAAACTTATAGTTTCCGCTTACACAAAAAATGAATTCCTCCCCTTTGTTTAACTTGCATTCCCTCAACTGAAATACTAACCTGGTGTACCTGTTTGTGGTCAATATTTTTTGTTGGTAATCTATTTTTGCTGAACTTAATCCTGTTCAAAAGATAATAACAACAACATCAAATATACTTTATAAAAATCCGATCAAATAAGTTTATACTGCGTGCAAAATTTTAATGATTTCTCTTTTTTGGAAATATACAATTTTTTGTTCATCATCATTTTGACTTTGATAGGTAGGATTATGTAGAGAGATTTTTGTTTCAAGTGATTTCTTTCGAATTGGATATTAGGTAGAAACGATAATTTTTTATGGCTCTTAATAAAATTTTAAAAATTATAAAGTGAAAATAATTAGTATGACATGAATTTTAAGCCATGGAAACAAATTCAAAGTTATGAAATCATTTTCGCAATGACAAATAATATAACATTAAGGTAGGACAAGAACGAAATATATAAGCTTGAGGTATGAAATAATTACCTGTAATGTATAATCCTAACCTAGATTATATTCCCATAGCTGGCAGAGAAAAGTAGAAACATTCGGTTCAAAGGTATCTTACCATATTGAACCGAAATCATATGAGTTAATGAACTTCACTTCAGACATTCTTTACTGTGAATATATAAAACAATCAACCTGAACCCAATTTTTCTGTAGTAAGTATCTTAAACTCTTAATGAACTTCACTTCAGACATTCTTTACTGTGAATATATAAAACAATCAACCTGAACCCAATTTTTCTGTAGTAAGTATCTTAAACTCTTGCATCGGTTAAATTTTCCACAATAGATGGCCACATTTCACATCTACACGTGTTCTTTGGTATAAATATGATTTCCTCAAAATAAACTTTTTCATTTCACAAGCGGGCTTATTAGTGTTCCATTTTTCGTTGTTAAACCCAAACTCTTCATTATGCCACTCAAAGCAGTATTCATTCACATCTACCGCTATTTGTATAGCATCTACCTCATTTCCATACAATTTCGATGAACATCATTTGTGCACATTTGAATTTCATTGAATCCGCCTAACATGTCAAAAATTTTCAACATTTTCTGTCCATTTTTATTCATAAGTTTTCATCATTCGTTTGTTCATTGTGCATAATCATATTAGCTGATAATTATTTGACATAATCGCATCATCATTACCCGAATTCACAAAAGACTGAAAATTTGTAAAAATTAAAATTGATGAGGACTGTTCTGGTATCGCTATTTCGTGGGATATGAGAAATTCCAATTCCAAAAATTTTTTTTATGAACAATTCACAGAACAAATCATTTGTTTTATGAATTATTCATTGAATTTAAGAACTATTCATTGATTCTATGAACTTTTCATTAATTGAAAAATCCATCGGGGAATTTTAGTAAAGGAATCATTGAATGTTCTATGAACCTTTCAAAATGCAAGTGAACAATTCACAGAACATTTAATTTGTTTTAGGAATGATTCGTTGAATTTATGAACTATTCATCGATTCTATGAATTATTCATAAATTGAAAAATCCATTGAACATAAAATAGAAGTTTTAAGTACAATTTTGAATTTTAAGATTACATTAGGAATCATTGAATGACCTATGAACCTTTCAAAGTGAATGCATGACCATTTAATAGTTTTATGAACCATTCATTGATTTTATGAACTATTCAATGAATAATCAAATGCTGCCTTCACATCAGTAGTTTATTCATAAAAAGACCCACTCAATGTTTTTATGAGAAGTTAAATGCCTCTATGAAACATTCAGAACGCAATCAAATGGCTCTGAAACTTGTGCTTTCTACTTCGTGAAATACAAACCTATAAGTCGTCGTGGGTTTTATTTATCGTTTTGATATGCATGCATTGTTTTTTAGATTCGTACTAATATTAATGAATCGCTCATTGTTTCTATGTAACATGTATCAGCTGTCTGGTTGTATACATCTCTTATGTTATATTCTTTTATAAAAGGTTTAGAAGGGCTCTCTACTATAGATGTCAATAAACAATTGTTTTATAACATTTATCGTTATTGACTAAACTTGAATTTGTACTATTCGTAACCTCTTCATTAAAATTATGAATTATTCATAGCTTCTATGAATTATTTATTTAAATTTATGATTGAAACATTTTGCTGAAACTATACACCATAGATATCAATGTTACAAAAAAATTAGTTTAATATATCCATTATGAACTATTCGTGAAATCTCGATTAATATTATGAAATATTCATTATTTGTATGAATTATTCATTTAAATTATTAATTAAATGAATAATTCCGGCCCTAATTGCAATTTAAGAAACTTAAAATGGAGCTAAGAAAATTTTAGTGGTTATTTTTTAAAATTCTATATAGCATTCATACATTTATGAACTATTCATTGATTCTATGAATCATTGGTATTATGAAGTACCTACTAGTTTTAAATTTATGAACTATTTATTGCTTATTCTATATAGCATTCATATATTTTATAAAGTATTTATTAATTCTATGAAACATTGATATTATTGGGTTTTTAGAACTATCTCTGCGATTTTCGAATTTTCATGGGTATTAATAACTATTGGAAAAATCATACAATTTCTATGAAATGAGAAATTCGTGAATCTTTTACATATCTTATTTAAAAACTATTTCCAATACAAATTGCATTTCCCCGGTCAGTCCATATTTCATTTAACTATTCAATGAGTCAAAGGAAAAGAACGAAAAAAATATATAAAATTTTATAATGGCCATGGCTGGTAAACCATAGTGTCGCCCAGTCGCCACCAAGCAATGATGACTCCATGTCATTATGTACAGACCTCAGACCATGGGATAGTTAATTATATCAACCATTCTGGGCCATAGATAAAGATTTTGTGGTTGATGGCAACGGCAACAGCAGCAGCAGCAATCGTGTGATGGTGACGAATATCGTCCGTGATGGTAATGCATGATGGTAACATCACTTTGATGCTGAATGGCTGGATAACTGCCTGGATGGGTGACAGGCTGGCTGACTGACTGGCGTTGCAGCATTCATGAAATATAATTACTTTTTTCTGTTCTGTGTGGCGCTGTTTAAGCGGGACTTTGTCCGCAGGGGAAACCATTTCGGGCGGAGTGATGAGCCATGGAATTGTCTTTATTAAATTAATGCCCACAGAAAATTCGTCCTTTCTGACACACACACACACAAGAACATACACTCACACATTTACATGTACACGTAAACATCTATAGATAATGATCTTTTGTGGTTTTTAATGGGATTTTTTTCGTGCATCTCCACAGCAATGTATGTTTTTGAAACAATGTGGAAAAATGTGGTGCAAGGGTTCGAGAAGGGGGAAAACCTTTCCCTGGCTATTTTGTTTAATGAATTTTAATTTTTGTGTGTATGTGTATGTGTGTAAACATGAATTTTAATAATACTGTTATTAAATTGTTTATCACGTTCAATAAATATTTCTCCTCTTTTTTGGGGCGTAATTAATGTGAAATGCAATCAATTGATAAAAATCGGTTAATGTGATTGTAACAATGACCCATGCAAATATGTGAGGATATGTATTTAAAAAATTACTAATGGGTTGCCATTTCGGGGACTATTGGACATTTAAATGCTCCAGAAACTCCCCAAATATAAGTAACTGCCCGGAAAGTACTACGAAGTTAATAGCGCAAATCAATCAAGATGAAGGGACCTATAGGTGAATTGCATGTACCTTGAAAGTGTTCAAAAGCAAGGTACCCAACTCCATACAATATTTTAAGGCGAATTTGACTGCATAAAATTGCCTCTTTACGAAGAACGTAGAATTGTGTCGTTCAGGAACAAAGTTGTTCAAATGAACTATTCCACAAAAGGAACAATGGATACTAGATCCGCTTCTTTAGTTTATCTAGTTCCATTTGCTCCAGTCGTTCCTTTTTGATCTGGTTCAAATAGGTTATTTTGATACAACGTTCATCTAGATAGTTCCGTTTATGTATTGTGTCCTAATTAACGATTTAATATAAAAATATGGAAATAAGTGAATGATTTAGTCCCTCCCTCCGAATTCATACAAAAAAATTATAAAGAATTTGACAACTGAAATTTGCCCGGTAAACAAGGAAGTAGAATTGGGTCGTTCACGAACGAAGTGGTTCAAATGATTTATTCCGCAAAAGGAACGATCGGTACTAGATCCGGTTCGTTCATTTATCTAGTTCCATTTGCCCCAGTCGTTTATTATTTTTTTCTCTCGTCCTCATAGGATATTTTGATCCAAGCTATGGAACGAAATGAATGATGTAATTCTTTCTTCCAAACTCCATACAAAATTGTAAGACAAATTTGACTGCAGAAAATTGCTCGTTCACGAACGAAGAAATTCAAAGGAACTATTCCACAAACGGGACTATATCCGGTCTATTCGTTTATTTTGTCTCTTTGCTTCAGTCGTTCCTTTTTTCTCACGGTCTCCTAGTTTCAATCGTTCACCTAGATATTCCCGTTTATTGACCGTGTAATTATGCTCAGTCGAAATAAAAGACACTAGGAATCTAAATGAATGATCTTGTTCATTTTTGGAGCGCATCGATAAAAATCGAACCGCTTCTGGAACGAAATTATCCAACACTGCAAGGAAGCAAAATTACGCCAGCCCAGGAATATTTACTTAAATCAACAAATGAAATACAGATGAAGTTTTTGCAAGCTTGTATTATTTTCGGATAGGACTCTCTCCATAGTATCTCTTCACATGGGAAAGACCCTAAATGAACTGAGTACAATTCTATTATTAGATTATCATCGATTATTCTTTGAGATTCCACAAAAGGAACGAACGATACTTTATCCGTCTATTTCGTTTACATAGTTCCGTTTGCTCCAGCCGTTGCTCCACTGTGCTTGTAATCGATCTAAATAGGAAAATTGGAAACTAAATGAATGATATAGTTCCTTTTTTCAGAATTATGACAGCCCAGGAGTATTTACATAAATCAGCTAAAGAAAGAATGAGACAAAGACTCATAGGCTCTATTCAGATGGGAAAGACCCTAAGTGGACTGAGTTCAATACAAGATCGATTATGCTTTAGAGGTGTTAAATTGATTTAATTTATTTCATATGAATTGTGTGAACTCTTAATTTATTCTCGATTTCACGCAATTTATGAAACGTAACATGAAGCTAATACAATTTAAATGGTTATATTTTTAAAATCTATGTAACATTCATATAATTCATGAACTATTCATTGATTCTATGAATCATTGATATTATAAAGTACTAGTTTCAAATTTATGAACAATTTTTTCTTTTACGAATTATTCATTTAAATTATTAATTAGGAATTCCTAATCCTAATCTATATTTCAGAAATTTAAAAGGGAGATAAGAAAATTGAAATGTTTGTATTTTTAAAGTCTATGTTTTATGATCTATTCATGTATTTTATGAACTATTCATTGATTCTATGAATCATTGATATTATTGGGTTTTTAGAACTATTATATCTTTATGAATTATTCATGGGTATTAATCTTTATTCCTTGAAAAAATTTTCTAACGAAATAAATATTTCAGGCTGCTTTGTCTAAACTTCTGCCCCCAGAATATACAATCAATACAATTTAATGTACTGAATGCAGAAATATACTTTTAGTCAATGAAAGCCAAAGTGCGATGAAGTTAAATGTAACAATTGCTGTATTTATATCCCAACAACTTTGGCTAAGTGATTTTTGATATTTTTTTCTTGTTTTTTTTTTTATTTTTATACAATGGCAACACTGGCCATAAATGTGAACCAAATGATAACAATAGCAGATAATAATAAATTATTATTTTTTTTACTCATTTATTCTATATTGTTGATGAATTTCCAACCAAATAATGTACAAATGAAAATATTGCCATTGTTAATGGACTGATGTTGTCAAAGCCATAGAATGTATCAAAGGAGAATTTTATATTTAAAAAAAATTGTACTGCGGAAATTGTGTTAATTAATCACACAAGCGAATGAAAACAAGCAAAATTAATTTTATTTTGTTTTACGATTACAGATATTGGTTATTAAAGGATGGTCATCTAAAAACAAATACATGGCTATGAATAATTAAATAAATGTAAAAACGGAAAGGAAAGAAAATAATTTGATCAAGTCCAAAGTGTATTATAATTTATATTCTCAATCATGAGGAAATTTTAATTAATTTTGTATTGAAAAATAAAAATGAATAGAGTGAAAAATATTGAGTAAATGGAAAAAACTTTAAATAGTCTAGAATAAGAAATTTTTAAAATAAGTTATAAATATATAAAATAATTTTTAACAAAAGTTATTACCAGCTACTAAGTGTCACCCATTTTAAAGTTTCAGTATAGTTCGATTATTTAATAAATTTTGTCACCACCCATATTGTCTTTGTTACAGAGTTGGGATGTTCCGCAAGGAACTAGTTCTTTAGAACTATTTCGTGAACGAGGAACAATCGGAACTTGTTCCAGCTCTTTAATTAATGAAGTTCCTTTTTTGATCTGGTAAAATTATTTATGCAATTAAAGTAGATAATAATAAGATAGAGATTCAATGGAACTATCTATGAATCAGAACTCTATTAAGGATGTAATTTCTTTTTAAAAAATGAACGAGAAATATAGATCCGCTACGTGAACTAGATTGCCCAACTCTATTGTGTTTCATTTACTACGGTAGTCACAGCCAGAGAAAATTTTTTCCCGCACATCTCCCAAAATTTCACAGACTTTTAATATTCATGGCACTATCTCTCTGTGTGTTAGTGGTGATGTGTAAAAATTCTAACAAATATTCTACTTCAAAATTCAAATGCCAAGTAAATCACCATATTCGCTCGCCCTACACTAACAAATCCTTCAAATATTCCAATTTCAAATATTCAGTAACGTGAGGCCGGTCAACAACAATCGAGGTGACTAATGAAATTGATGGCGATGATTATCACACTTTATTTACATTACAATACATGGATAGCATCACCAACAGGACCACCATCCACATCATCCTGACAGACAAGAGCTGCTGATGTCCAAAACGCTTTGATATTACACAAATAGTTCATTTTAAGCTACCATAAGTTAGTAATAAACCTAAATGCTCCAATGGCTGTGTGTGTGGGTGCAATATGCGGTTTCGGGGCAGATTTTGTAATTTCGATGTACGGGTATGTATGTTTGAGTAGTTGTACATGTCATAATTACTAAACGTTAGAAATGATGAATGATGGCGATGATGATAATGATGATGTTGAGGTCCACAAAATGTGTATCCACCCACACGCACTCATGTACCCAGGTGTATACCTCAGCACATAAAAGAGATGTCGATTGGGACAAAACAAACCCGACATTTAGGAAATTAGACTTTGATCTGTCAAGGACTTCGATGTGTATATGGCGTAGATTTCGAGCCACAAAGATTTTTTAAAGAATATTTTCTCAAGCCATATTCAAAGTGTAGATTATTTAAAGAATATTTTTTCAAGCCTTATTCAATGCGAGGGTTTTTTAATATTCGAGGCGTGGATTTTTTAAGGAATATTTTTTCAAGGCGTGGATTTTTTAAGGAATATTTTTTTAAGGCGCGGATTTTTTAAGGAATATTTTTTCAAGGCGTGGATTTTTTAAGGAATATTTTTTGAGGCGCGGATTTTTTAAGGAATATTTTTTGAGGCGCGGATTTTTTAAGGAATTTTTTTTTAAAGGCGTGGATTTTTTATGGAATATTTTTTAAGGCGCGGATTTTTTAAGGAATATTTTTTCAAGGCGTGGATTTTTTAAGGAATATTATTTCAAGCCATATTCAAGGCGTGGATTTCGTAAAGAATATTTTTTCAAGTCATATTCAAGGCGTGGATTTCGTAAAGAATATTTTTTTTTAAATCATATTCAAGGCGTAGATTTCGTAAACAATATTTTTTTTAAGACAAAATCAGTCATAAGCTTATTTATCTCATAATTGGGATTTTCAAAGAATAGGGTTTTTTTATCAAGGCGTGGATTTTTAAAGAATATTTTTTCAAGCCATTTTCAAGGCGTGGATTTTTTTAAGGCGAATATTTTTTCAAGCCATTTATTCAAGGCGTGGATTTCGTAAGGAATATTTTTTAAGGCGCATATTTTTTCAAGGCGTGGATTTCGTAATGAATATTTTTTCAAGTCATATTCAAGGCGAAAATTTTTTAAAGAATATACGTGGATTTCGTAAAGAATATTTTTTCAAATCATATTCAAGGCGTAGATTTCGTAAACAATATTTTTTAAGCCATATTCAAGGCGTAGATTTCGTAAAGAATATTTTATCAAGGCGTGGATTTCGTAAAGAATATTTTTTCAAGCCATATTCAAGGCGTGGATTTCGTAAAGAATATTTTTTCAAGCCATATTCAAGGCGTGGATTTCGTAAAGAATATTTTTTCAAGCCATATTCAAGGCGTGGATTTCGTAATGAATATTTTTTCAAGTCATATTCAAGGCGAAAATTTTTTAAAGAATATTTTTTCAAGTCATATTCATGGCGTGAATTTTTTAAGGAATATTTGAATTTTTTTAAGGAATATTTTTTCAAGCCATATTCAAGGCGTGGATTTTTTAAGGAATATTTGAATTTTTTTTTAAGGAATATTTTTTCAAGCCATATTCAAGGCGTGGATTTTTTAAGGAATATTTGAATTTTTTTAAGGAATATTTTTTTCAAGCCATATTCAAGGCGTGGATTTTTTAAGGAATATTTTTTCAAGCCATATTCAAGGCGTGGATTTTTCAATGAATATTTGCATTTTTAAGGACAAAATCAGTCATAAGCTTATTTATCTCATAATTGGGATTTTGCTAAATTCGCTGAGATTTCTGTGTCAAAAAATTTCCAAATGACATCCCTCCTAACTCTATTTGAGTTCACCTAAATACCCATCCACCTTTGATGTTCGATATGTACGCGTGGAGTATATCTCCATATGGATGGTTGTTGGCATGGAAATGTGCATCAAAGTAGTGGTAGTCGTAGCAACGACCAAAATTCTTCCATCAGAACTCATCAAAAATGAATAACTGTACTTTCGGGAATTGTCAGTTCACTTCAGTGGAAAATGGGTTGCCTGAATTGGTGAGGGAAATGTGATAACAGCAGCAGCACGTTTCATCCCATTGCTAAGCAACACACACACTCACAACAAGCTGTATCGGCAATATTCCGAGGGAATCTTTTGGTGTTCAAACAGAAGAAACAGCCATACGCACACACACACACACCCACTCACAGCATTTACACCTACACTATCCAATGACATTGTGCAATAAAATGCCAAAATGTACAAAAAAAGTCGAAGACAACAATTTTTGCTCCTTTTGACACTGGACAGGAAATATACTCCCGCCGTGCCATGTACAAACATGCCAACATATCTACACACCGACCCAACGAACCCCGATAATACTCTTTTATGGCATAACGCGAATACATAACGAAATTATTAATTGCGCAGCAACTGATAGTTCGTGATGTGTTCGAGTCGTCCGTCATCACCACTTTCCTTTACCTTCCGTTTGCTGTCTGTCACCATTCGTCTCGTCTCATCTCATCTCTTTGATGTTGTTGCAAATGTTGTTCCCTGCTACTCGCAGTAAATGTCACTAACAAATAACAAAGGGGGACGGACAATAGTGATAACAATAACAACAATTGTTGTCGTATTTATTGTTATTTTTGTTGTTGTTGCAACTTGCAATAACACTTGTTACAACAACACATGAGACCATGTAAAACAAGCTGATAGTTACAAATTCCAATTAAAAATGCAACAAAAACTCACACAAACAAACAAAAAACGAAACAAAATTGTACTCACAAAAGAAAAAAATACACACAAACACACATGTGCACTCGCTCACCTACGCACTTTGATATGTAAATACAATATTTTATTTGACATTAACAAAAACAAGAAATAACGCAACAAAAACAGAATTCAATGTGATGTAGGGAACAAATCACAATAAGAATATTAGGGTTGTTATTTCTTTGTGATCGAAATTTACGGAAGGGCGGGAAACAGTACGCCTGAATGTGGAATATTTTATAGAGAAAGTATAGGTTTGGTGATTTCCATAGATAAAATTTTAGAGGACATATGCCCTCTTGCTCCATAAATTCGTTTTATAATATAATCTCTAGAAAAGACTTAAATGCATATAGTAACGAATCAAGGTCTTTATTCGAAAAAAGGCAAATCGAGGGTATGTATGTATGTAAGACCTCTAAATTGCGAAATTCCCTATTTCCACTTTGTGTATAAATCGAAGACTTTAATAGGTAATTTGAAAGTTGCATTTGAAATTCGGAACTTTTAAAATAACATACCAGGACCTTCGTACGGTCAATAAAAAATACATTTCAATGAATATTTGAGAAGGACATTTTTTAAAGAATATTTTTTCAAGAAATATACGAAGCGTTTCTTTTGTTAAGAATATTTTGTCGAGGAGCATTAGGGGCGTGGTTTTTGGGGAATATTTTTTACTCAATATTCGAGGCCTGTATTTTTTAATGAATATTTTTTTCAAAAAGTTTGATTTGGATTTTTTAGAGAATATTTTTTTTGGATTTTCTAAAGAATATTTTTTCAAGCAAATTTGAAGGCGTAGATTTTATAAAGAATATTTTTTCTAGCAATATTGGAGAAGTAGATTTTTTAAGAATATTTTTTCAAACAATATTGAAGGCGTTGATTTTTAAGTATTGAAGACACAGATTTTCTAAAGAATATTTTTTCTAGAAATATTCGAGGCGTGGATTTCGCAAAGAATATGTTTTGAATTGTAAAATATATTTTTTCAAGGAAAAAAAATATATTTATATATAAAAATATATATATATATATATAAATATATTTCCTTCAAGGAATATATTTTAAATAATATTTTTTTTAGGAATATTTCAGGCGTAGATTTTTTGAAAAAATATTTTTCAACGAATATTCGAGGCGTGAATTTTGTTAAGAATATTTTTTCGAGGGACATTAGAGTCGTGTTTTTAGAGAATATTCGACGCATGCATTTTGTTAGCAATATTTCTTCGAGGAGCATTAAAGGCATAGTTTTATAAGAATATGAAGGCGTTGAATTTTTAAAGAATATTTTTTCAAGCAATAGTCAAGGCGTAGATTTGTAAATAATATTTTTTCAAGTATTTTTGAATGCGTAGATTTTGTAATTTTTTTTTTCAAGTAACTGCATAATGACTCTCTCATAGAAGTCCTGCTCTCTATTTGCAAAAAAAACTCTAGACGATTAGATTTTCACAATCCTCCCTAGATACCAATGGCGAATTCATAAGACGTACCAAACAAGCTCCCGAAGTTTCTGGCGACTCACTGTATATGTGTGTGGCCTAGCGTTGTCTTGGTGGAACACGACACCTCTCCTGTTGGCCAATTCTGGTCAATTGTAGAATGTTTAAAACTGTTTTATGGTCGACTTTTAGCCTCTGGTTGAATTTACGGCTGATAACATACCGGTCAACTTCGATCTTTTCTCCGAGTTTATCGACATTTTGACGACCTGTGCGAGGTGCATCTTTAACATCAAAAATTCCTGAACGGAATCTACGAAACCACACTTGCACATAATTGACTGTTACAGTATCGGAACCGTAAACACAATTTTCGAGGCGTACATTTTTGAAAGAGCAAATTTTTTCATGCAATATTCGGTACTAGGATTTTCTTCAATAATATTTTTCAAGCACTACTTGGCGAGTAGATTTCTTCAAACAATAAAAAATTATTTTTCAAAAAAAAAAAAAAAAAATCGGGGTGTAAATTTTCTTTAAGCAACATTTAAGGATTGCATTTTTTAAGGAGATTATATAGAGTCACCCCCATTATAAGTCATAACATTTACAGGTCCACTACACAGAATAAACATTTCAGTGAATATTAGGACATAATAGTAGATATTTGAGTCATTTATTTTAAAAGTGGTTTAAGGGGACCCCTCATTCTCGGTGTCAAAAAAATTAATTAAGTTTTGTGATTTAATGGTACTAATTTTGTACGTGATGTCCGGCTGTCTTTACTATTTCTCGATAGAACTCACAATATTTCAGATAAAACAGACTATGTTATTTATTGAAATCGACTATGTTATTTATTTATTGATATGGGTCTATGCTTTGGAATGTGGGTCTACCCTTTGGAATTGGGTCTACGCTGGCCGAATAGATATTCTGTCAAAATTATATGTTTCCATGTCCAATTCTAGTCATAGACATCCAATACACGTTTGTTGCTGGGCCATTTTGACATGCCCCATCTAGAACGACACAATTGTCCTGTTTTGTATATTATTAAGGCCCTTGCCACTAGAATTTTATATTCTTATTTTCCCGCTGTGGAGGTAAATCAATTCCAGCGGAATGTAATGACAATCTTACATATTTTAGATTATTTTATAGGAAAACTCGTTTAGTTGCTTCTAGATATTTCCTTAAGGCGAGAGACCCCGATTTTTTAAAGCTATAATTTTTCAAAAATGTTATGCTAAAAACTTCACAGATTCCAGAATTAAAATTTTAGATTCTTATTTCCCCGTTGTGGTGGTAAATTTATTTCAGCGGAATTTTATTTGGATTTTTCTTATTTTAAATTATTTTATTAGAAAAATCGTTTGACTGCTTCTAGAAATTTCATGAAAGGAGAGAAAAATCGGGGTTTTAAGGGTATACTTTTCATAATAAATGCTAAGCTAAAAAACGTCACAGATTTTCTAAAAATTCAATTTAGTCTTTTTTATCAATTACACAACAATAATAGTATGCTTTTCGAGGACATAACTAATGGATTTTATACTTATATAAAAAAATAGTTTGTCAATATACAAAAAAAAAATTCTTACTTCCTCTTGAAATAAAAAAACACTCCACAGCGAATTTTCTGCGGAAGTAGTAATTATATTCGGAAAATTGCCGACGGTTATTTGAACGGCTCTTATATGTGCAAATTTAAATATTTCCTCTATGTGGTTGAAAAAAATGTATTTTTTCAAATATGTTTAATAACCCTACGAAACTTTATAACCTTCCAATTCCGTTTCGAAATGAAAAACGTCCATCACCATAAAAACGAAAATTCTACACTCTCCTCGTTCCATATGGTAAAATAATATGCAACTCATTACATACCATATGGCCAAACCAAAAAAAATAAAATAAAATTCCAGAATTCCGAAACAGATAACGGTACCGAATTGACCTCCATTACCTCTAGCCCAACCCCCACCTATGTAGTTGGATGGTTGTCAATAGATAGAGAAATTAATTACAGATAGATGACTGTAGTAACAGTTAACATGACAGTTGAACAAGAAGAATGACACTTACACAATATGGACTAAATCCGATGGATACATGGATAAATGGTTGGTGGTTAGATGGTTGGGTGGTTATATACTTGACTGAATAGGTGGATGGGTGGATGCAAGGAGGGATAGCTGTTGTTCAGGTAACATGCCACTGTCATTGGTTTCAAGTTTTCGGTGTCACATCATGACGAAATGGGTTTCCATGGTTGTTTAATCTACAAATCATATCATCCATGCAAAAACACTTACCCTTAGTTGACGGCTGAGGTTGTTACTACGACAAGCTAGAAGCTGGCAGCAGCTCATGTTGACATCACTTTTAGATGCCATATGCTAAATGGTCGAACTGCTGTTGTCCGACTAATTGCAATGACCTGACATTTAGATTTTGTTACACTGTTCTACACAAGTTCTTCAACAAGTCCACTGTTCACAAATATTTGCCGAACACACACACACAGAACACAAATTCGTTTGAAGTTACTTGGATTACTAGGTGGATGAGCAAACGAACATTGGACGATGATGTTCGGCTCAACTGCTTACTGCGTTTACTACTTGCCGCCGCTAGTCAGTTAATGCTGTTGTTGTGGTAGTTGTAATAAATAAATGAGGAAGGAAGGAACTAAACAGAAGAAAGTGGATACTTTCGTTAGGGACGACGCTTAACGCTTATTTAACCGCTCTACACTACATGCAGTCTGTGTTCACCAGGTTGAACTGATTTCAAGCATCAGGTAGTGCCAGCAACGAACCCACGAATCATCTTCATCTGGCCAATACGCATAGCATCCACAGGAATGCGCGCACAATACAACGAATACCACCAGCACACATAAACCCACATTGTGAATCACTTCCAATGGCTGGAAGTTCTACAAGAAAAAAAGCTTAAAACGACATCCACACTCGTCGCCAGGCATGCAACAACAAGTTGCCTAACCGAAGTGAACAAAAACAACTGAAAAACGAAGCAACAGGAGGTACTTGTTATGTTCGTCAACAAAAAACTCATTCATAAGGATGTGTTCGGGAAAAAGCTTTCTGTACTGCTAAGTAATGGAAGGGATGTAAACGAAAGTTTCTTACTTGTTTAACAGTAGGGAATAAAAGCTTTGCAGTGTTATGAATAAAAGCAGATTATACGCCCACACACTGTAATTTGTACATGGTGTGTGAGAATAAGAGAAATAGATGAAATAAAGCTTTTTTGAAATATCTGTGTTAAATAACAGTGAAGAGAAACCCACACGAATTTGAAGGAGTAAAAGCTTTATTGGTGATGTAAAACTAAGAGACTTCATATAACATTCTACATACTGTCTAGAAGAATTTTTAAGAGACAATTTGTCACAATCGTTTCGAAATGAGCCGAATATTCTATACCCTTCATCCGATAAAAAAGTTTATTATATTTTTTCCTTGAATAAGAAAAATAATTATTTGTAGTGAAAAACCAAATAATAATTTTTGGTTATAAAAACAAATCAAAGAAGTATAATCGCGTTTGAGCCATTTTTACACCATCCACATTCAAAATACCTAACATCAATAGGGGGTTGTGTCACATTAGTGCTTCACAACTCAGGTTAAAAAATTATATAAAAACTATACAGATTTTTTTCTATACGAAAAAAAATTCCAATTTTTTTTCTGAACAAAAAATTGCTATTAATTTTGTTTTTTATACGAAAAAAATATTCCAGTTTTATTTTCTATACGAAAAAATTATTACATTTTTTTCTATACGAAAATAAAAAAATTCCGATTTTTTTCTATACGAAAAAAAATATTCCAAATCTTTTTGTACACGAAAAAAAAATTTTCCGATTTTACTATGAATTGTTTTTCTATACTAACAAAATTATTACGATTTTTTCTATACGAAAATAATTATTACACAAAAAAAGTATTCTGAACTTTTTTTCTAAACAAAAATATATTCCAATTTTATTATATGGGAAAAAATGTTCCAAATTGTTTTTTATACGAAAAAAAAAAATTATTTCGAATTTTTTTCTATACGAAATAAATTATCCCAAATCTTTTCATTACAAAAAAAAAAATATTCCAATTTTTTTTCTTACTATAAAAATATTCCGATTTTTTATATACGAACAAAATTATTCCCATTTTTTATACGAAACCAGTAAGGAAAGTTGTAATGTCGGACTGGGCCGACTATATGATACCCTTCACCACTTTGGGTATATTGTACATATGTATCCCTACAATTGCATGCAACCTTTGCTAAATTCAATTTCATTCGGGCAAACTTAGAGTCGTCTGCGTACCATGGGACAAATTTTGCAAAATTGATACACGCTATTCGATACGCCGCACTTTTAAAAATTTAATCTCAATCAGACACCCGTTTGAAATACATATGGAAGCTGTGGCTGCATCTGCACCAATTTCAACAAAACGCAATTACGTCATTAAATTTAATACATTGTGCAAAATTTCGTGTTAATCGGACAATCTCATTAGGAGTTTGGTGCACCGTTTAAAATTGGACGAATATATGTAGGTATATGTGGGAGGTATATAGGAAGTGATGCAAATGTGGTATAGGTTGGTAATGTGGTATAGTCACTTTTTTTGTAAACTGAAAATTTTAGAATAACTGAAACATGTTTTATAGTTTGCTGTTCTCAAAAAAATAAGATAGCAATGATCTGTTTAATTTATTTAACTCAAGTTGAGAATCAGTAGCAAAAATTAAATTTTTCATGAAAAATAACTTTTTTTCGGTTGAAATTTAAAAATAATTTTTTGTTTTACAGATTTATTTTAATCTTTATTATGAAAGCATTGAAATAATCAGTAAGTACTAAAAATCAAATAATATGCGCGATTGCACCACATATTTACCAATTTAGGAAAAAAACTAGACAATTATTCAGTGAACGCAAGTGCAGGTAATGTGGTATACCTGGAGTCTGTATGAAAAAAAGCCAGCACAAGACCAATTTTCATTACTATTTGAAATATTTGTCCTCTTCGAGCGCCTACCATACATCATAAGGATGAAAAACAAAGTTTATGGGATTTTAACTACTTCTCCGTACAAACATTAAATATTGCCATGTGTAGACATTATTATATAATAAAAATTAAAGTTCCACTCAACGTATCCGTTAAAAATCTTAACAGACGTAAATCTCGAACTAATTCACTTTCACTAAAAACAATAAATTATATAAGATATCAATTGGAAGTGAAAATTATACTATACCACATTAACATCATGTGGTATACCACATTACCTGCACTTTTTTTAAAACCACTTTTAATGGAATTTCAAATATTTTCTCAAATATCTCTTAAATTGTTAGAATAATATTATTTTCAAATTAATACGTGGAAAGACGACTCATGTAGCATGTTAAGTGCAAAATTTCAATTTAATGGTATAAAAACTAAACATTTGGCAATCTTAAAACAAATGGGTATACCACATTTGCATCACCTCCTATATCGAAATCTGAACCGATTTTAATTCAGTACGCTATGCTCAATTTCTTGCAAATAGAAGGATATAAAGGGAATTTGGTGCAATATTTACCTAAAATCGGACGAATATATATATATATATATATATATATATATATATATGGGAGCTATATCTAAATCTGAACCGATTTCTATGAAATTTAACACAAATCATTCTAGACTTTATTCAAAACGCTATACCAAATTTCGTGTAAATCGAATGATACATAGGGACTTTGGTGCACTATTTACCTAAATTCGAACGGAAGCTATATCTAACTCTGAACCGATTTCTCCGAAATTTAACACACATAGTTCTAGACTTAATTCAGTAATTTATGCCAAACTTCGTGCAAGTCGAAGGATATATAGGGATTTGGGTGTTTATTTATCTGAAATCGGACGAAAATATATATGGGAGCTATATCTACATCTGAACCGATTTTCACGAAATTTTACACACATCGTTCTAAACTTTATTCAGTACGTTATGCCAAATTTCGTGAAAATCTAATCTAAGGAAATCTAGGGATTTGGGTGTTTTTTACCTGAAATCGGACGAAAATATATATGGGAGCTATATCTAAATCTGAACCGATTTTTCCCAATTTCAATAGGGTTCGTCCTTGGACCAAATAAATGAGCTGTGCCAAATTTCATCCAATTCCAATCAAAAATGCGACCTGTACTTTGTTTACAATTTAACATGGACAGATGGACGGACATCTATAAATCGACTTAAAAAGTGATTCTATGCATATTCTCGAAAGGAACCATCTGTCTATCTCGTTTCCTTTTGCCTACAATAAGCATAATAACCTGTACCACAGTGTGGTGAAGGGTATAAAAATCAATCCAAATTTTTTTCTAAACGAAAAAAAACTCCGATCATGTAGCTCATCTCGAAAGAGAAATTAATAAAAACATTTACATGAATGATCTTCGCCCTAAAAAGGCATAAAAACAAAACTCAAAAATTCAGCTTGAGCCCGGCTGGGATTTGAACCCTGGTTCCCCGACGCCTTAGCGTTCAAAGCCACCTCCTTATCTTCCTAAGGTTGCACAATATGCAGTTGCATACCATTGAAGAAAAAATATTGTAGTCTGTATGGAAAAAAAGTCCGTCACTACAAGAAAAATCTGCTCTGAAAAGGAATGTTCTGGTGTGATGCCAAATGTCCGAACCTTGACACGGTTGAATTTAATTCGTAGATGCAACTTCGCAACAATAGTCGACATAAATACAACTTATCAACTAAAGACATTTGTAAGCCACATTGCCCAATATGCCTGATGAGCCGCTTAACCAACGGCGAAACGCGTCGCATAGTGGTGGGAAAGTAGTATCTCTCTGGCTTTCCTTTTCATTGCAACTCCGATCATGTAGCTCATCTCGAAAGAGAAATTTCTAAAAAGAAAAAAAATATTTTGATATTTTTTCTAAACGAAAAAAATCATTCCGAATTTTTCAACTCCAATTTTTTTTATACAAAAAAATTATTCCAACTTTTTTTCATTATGAAAAAAAAATAATCCGAATACGAAAAACATTATTCCGATTTTTTTCTTTACGATTTTTTTATCGAAGCGAATTAAATTACTGCGAATATTTTCTATACGAAAAAATATGGCAAATTATGTTCTATACTAACAAACATTGGGGGTTTTATGCCAAAAAATATGGCTTTTTATACGAAAAAAATATATTGCAAATATTTATCTATGAATGCGAATTTTTTTTTTTTATAGTTTTTCTATAGTTTTTAAGTATCACAAAAAGTTATTTCGACTTATTCCAAGAGTTTTTTTTTCATTTACTGTGTAGGGAGTCAAGTAGTAAAATTCTGTTCATATGACCTTTTAATATCCCATCAAATATAAATCATACTCATTTCGAAAAACATTTTTATATCTCGATTACTTTTTTTGTGCTACAGACAAATAAAAATTACAACATAATCACACGTACACACACAGACACATGTCAATATGTACGCACCCACAAAAAACTTCACCCTCACATTGATATCGAATGTTTGAACCTCACGACCTTCTCCCATGCCGCCCAACATATCATCAATGTGTTAATAATTCTATTTCGCTGAATATACGTTCTAATGAAATCAACAATCATCGCTATCCTCTATTCCCGAGCACACGCACTTTCTTCACCTCTTTTTGCCACTTATCATTTTGTGTGTGAGTGTTTTTTTATTTTCATTTATTTATTTTTTTCTTTTGCCACTACTCGGATAATAAATTAAGGCGTAATTCGTAGGGTTTGATTACTTGACTTGTGTTGCTCTTCAGCCAGCCAAACACAGTCATTAACGTGTTAAGGAATGTTGTTGCTATATTTGCTGTTGCTGGTGTTGCTACTACCACTACTATTGCTGTTCAGTTTCTCCGTTATGACCAATAACATTTTTCGCAATCTTGGTTTTTAATTTATGTTCTTCACATTTTAATAAAGTCATAATTGCCATGACGTAGTTTTATATTTATTTCTTGATGAAATGAAATAAATATCCTCCATAGAAATGCCAGTAGTTCGTGAACTACTGGCGTTGTTGTGTGTGTATGTGTGTGAGGGAGAGTGGTTTTGATTTATGAGCTAAAACAAGTAGACATCATTAAATTTGAAATGTATTGTAAATTCATCAGAAATCTATAATATTTCGAATTGAATAATATTTGAAGGTTCTTGGAAGTATTTTGGAAAGTCTTGGAATAATTTTGGGGATGTATAATAAATAATTTTGTATGATAACTTCTGTCTATTGAAGATGTATTACCCACAATTGAAGACCTTAGAAAAAATATTTATGTTGTTCTATAGACGTGGATGATAAAAAATTTAAAGTAATTTTTCCTATATAGAATCGTATAGAATAAAATTTGCAATATTTTTTCGTATGGTATAAAAATTTACAATTATTTAATTCGTAAAGAATGAAAATGTCAATAATATATTTCGTCTATAAATACGTTCGTTAGTATAGAAAATATATGGAAAAAAACGCAATAATAATGTTATTTTTTATGTAGAAGAAAATTAAAATAAATTGTTGTATAGGGAAACATTTTAGAGGCCAAGAGTCCCGGGCCTTGACTTCTCAGTCAGTAATAATGGGGGGAAATATGGAACATACCAAAAAGAGTCCTATATAAATTTCAGCCATTTTTAACGGGGATTTTTCCTAAAATCTCAAAAGCTCAAATCGTGGTCCGGATATTGATAACGCAGTTTAGGGTGCAACATTTGTATAAAATCCTAAAAATACTGCAATTAACAGGGCAATGTTTTGTTTGGGGCTATACCTAAGGGTGGTCAATATTGATTACATCGTGTAGGAATTTCCGAACATTTGGACCGATATAGCTCAATTTTGAACCTAACATTTTCATTTTGTATCATATACCTTCCTTCATCCTAAATATTAAATCGGTAGGTATGTTTATATAAGGGCCAGGCTTAAATGCGGACCGATATAGTTCGTTCTCCATCCTGACGTTCTACGTTTTTATCTCGATATCCTCCAAGGGTAAATTGATTACAACAAATGGCTGAATCGACTAAATCGTTGTAGGGTACAGTTAATTTAGAGAACAGAATATCGTCCATATTATGGTGGACCAAGCCCAAATCGTGGAATAAATCAATTAACTATTTTAATATAGAAAAGGGGAATATGTGGGGACCCCCAAAAGGGGGTTGTATGTAAATAATTTTTGGGTGGAAGATTTATTACCAAATACCACAAAAAATACCAAAATTTTGAGAGGTAGATACCGCAAAAAATGAGTCTATGTTTATAATTTTTAGTGGAGAGATATACAGGGTTGCCCATATTCGACGACCCATGTTTTTTTTTTAATCAAAGAACAAAATAAAAATTTGGCGGTTGGCAATGTTAATCATTTAATTTGTTCGGCCATTTGAGAGATATCATATTCAATTTTTGAATATGATATCTCTCAAATGGCAGCTTCTGGCGTTGATGACGTATTGTGCCCATTTTGCTGCATTTTCCATCGTTTTTGCCAACATTTCGGCCGGAATAGCGGCTATTTCTTCACGAATGTTGTCCTTGAGCGAACGCGGTGACCAGTCCAAATCACCACTTTTCGACATCAAACGGCCCGGAAACAAATTCTTCAGAAAATCGATTGTTATGCGACTTGTGTGCGGTGGAGCGCCGTCTTGTTGAAACCAGAACTGCCTCATACGCTTTCGACGAATAATTGGCATCACAAAATTGGTCATCATATCGCGATAACGCTCCTGATTGATGGTAACAGCATGGCCATTTTCATTTTGGAAGAAAAACTGCCCAATGACCGTTTTCTGACTAACGCCGCACCAAACTGTGACTTTTTCGTCATGAAGAGGCACTTCTTGAATCGCCTGAGGATTTCATAATCTGGAATAATCTGTTGTAAAGTGGACCGAGCCATGCTGAACTGCTGAGAACGGCGTTTTTGGGATGGTATTGCGGACCTCTCAACACTGGCTCTTACGGCTGCGATATTCTCGGCCGATCGCCTTGGTCGACTTTTATATGGCCTCTTCGGATTAGAAAGAGCCTTACCAGTCGAAAATGTTTCGTATAAACGCTTAATGGTGTTCTTAGAAGGCGCACTTCTCCGTCGAATAACTAAAAACGCAAAGTGCCAAATTACAGCGAATTCGGTTGAAAAACGCCCTCAAAAACCCTAAAATACCGAACATTGGGGGCTACCGTTATATGGGGCTAATTTTAAGTGGAAATATTTGGTACGCATAATGTAGTATCCATGGGTAGAATCCTTTGTGTACCTCCCCCGCAAAATGTCAACATTTTGTAAATCCAATGTAAATCTATTGATGTGTTCGATTTACTCCAAACATTGCTTAGCGTAAGAAGGTACCCATCGTTCCACGTCTTCTACATTAGTCAACCCTTTCTATTCAAATATAAATTATAGAACGGGTATGGGAAATAATGTATTGCCTAAACTTGACAGATTATAATATTAATGTGCAACAAATTTCAATTTTGTTGATAATTATGGGGAAATTCAGAAAAATTATGATAGAGGGCCCAAAAATAAAAAAAAAAATACACTCTGGGAGGTAACTTGAAAAGGTGCGACAATATTTCCCCTTTTCCACGACATTTTAAAATATTCGTTTTTTTCCCCTAATTATCTGGAATTTCCATAAAATTATGATAGATGGGCTAAAAATAGAAGACATGAGTATCGGCATTTCGAAAGTTTACATCTGGACATACCATCCTTTCATTTTAGGTATATGTTGTCTTTGACAATATTACTGAAATAAATGATCCTCACAACGATGAAAACCAAAACTCGAGATTCAGCCTAAACGCCAAAAATCTAAAAAATATGAAAACCCATTTTAGGGTTGGATCAGATTATAGTGTCAAAGAGTGAAATGCTCTACGCAATTTCACTATATCTCAAAACAAACAACATATTTAAATTCAATAGTTTTTTTTAGAAATTTATATTATAAAATTAACAATATTGCCCACAAATTGTTTCTTCTGTGGTATTTTTTTTTCTACTTAATATTTAACATCCTCTCCTGTCTAATCTATAACCACTCTATGTTATAAATACTGACGATATTCAAAACATCTTTTCATGTTTTTGTATTTTCCCTGTGATTTATCAGCAAAGATTTATATCAATTAAGGACAGCAAGAAAGGGCTCTCATTGTCATCAGCAGTTAAATATTGACATTGATGTTCGATGTTCGAAAAAAAAACGGAAAACATAAAATCTTCCTTAAATTCTACAGCAAGAAAGTGAGAGAGTTGTTCATACAATCATTGACGTCAATCAATTTCGCATCATCATCTTCGACAGCATCAAAAGAATTACCGGCCGCCAATGTGTCCTTATCATGAAGAATGATGCCATCATAAATTTCAACGCATTTTTTAAAAAAGAAAAGGCATCCAATAACAACAAACATTCCAGCGCCAGTCAGACTCCGTTTTCTTGACACAAAGAAGAAATATTCCGATGCGTGTATGGACCAATTGTCAGAGCTGTTTTCATAATATTTAAAACGTGACTTTTAAAAAGCTAGTGTGGGATTAAGTTGTTGGGGGTGTGAATAAAGGAAAGTGACACACAATAGTCCATAAAAATCATGGGTTCCTGCTATTGTTAAATTAGGTCAGTAAGGTTTGCAGTTAAGTGACAAGGCGTCACTAAAGAATATTTTACAATGGAAAATTTTTCCCATAAATACTTAAAAAATATACCACCTACACAAAGGGTGTTATGGTGTATTCGAAACTGCAGCAAAAGCAATAATTGGGTACCAAAGATAATTCTCGAAAAAAACCCTTGGTACGATCAGGAGTGTCTCAATGCTGCTGCGGTGAAAAACGCAGCAAATAGGGCAACCCTGCAAGCAGTAGCAACACGCAATGCCATAGAAAACTATCGGGAGAAAAGAGGAGAAACGTATCTTCAAAAAAGAACAACAAAATGTGAGCGTGAGCAAATCGAGAAGTACAGAAGTCCGAATGAAGTCCGAAAATTTAACAACGAGTAAAACATCAAACCGAACGCTTTGGTGCAGGCACATCCTCCTGTAGAGATGAAGTCTGTATCTGTAACCTCCTGGTGACAGATACGGTATCTGTAGGATCTCTCCTTTCTGAAGAATCTGAAAGGAGAATTTTGAAAAGTTTCTGATATCAGATAATTACAGTGAAGAAGATACCTCAGAACCAATAAGAGATGACGGTATAGATTGTATACCACCAACTAGCCGAAATAATAAAGCAGCAGGTGCTTAAAGGTTCAGGTGCAGGTGGTTACCAGTCGAACTATACAAAACCGGTGATCAGATGCTAATCAGGAATATGCAGCTGATTAGTACAATTAGGATAGAGGAAAGCCCAATGATTGAAACCTAAGCATCCTGGAGAACCTAAGCATAAGGAGACAAGACAAACTGTGCCAACTATAGAGCAATTAATCTCCTCCCCATCTCACATAAAGTGATATCCCGCGTGCTGCTGTGAACAATTGAATCCAATGACCAACGATATTATTGGATCTTATCATTGCGGCTTCAGACCTGACAAATTCACTATACACTAAATTTTCACACTGCGTCAAAACCTAGAAAAGAACCACGTAAAAACATCGAACATTCCACCCATTCGTCGACTATAAATCCGCATTCGACAACCCTATGCGTTCAAGGTGTTTAAAGCCATGTCTTCGTTCGGCATTCCTGCAAAATTAATAGGCTATGCAGGATAACTTTAACTGGCACAAGGTCAGCAGTTAATGTCGAAAAATCCTGCTAGAAAAGGTCATATCAGATGCAAAGAAATGACACTCAGTACATCAAACAGTATCTGTTACTCGCCTACGCCGACGACATCGACATAATGAATCGAACATAGCGAACGGTAACATCCACTTTTCAACAATTTGAGAAGGAGTCTGGCAAAGTGGTGTCAACGCGCAAGACGTCGGACCAAATGTGAACCTTGAAAAGTACAGCTTCGAGGTAGTGAAGGGGTTTATAAACCTCCGAAAAAGTCTCCCAAATATCTATGGGCTGATCTGCCATTAAACGATGAATATAGCCGTCGAATGAACCATCTATTCTCGGACATCGACATAACTGCAGCGACTACGATGGCTAAGTCATGTTGTGAGAATGAATGAGCATGCCCCAGCTCAAAACCCATATAAAAGCGAGCCGACTGATGAGGAGACCACGAATTCGATGGAAAGATCAAGTGGAAGATAACATTTCATATTGAAAGAGCTGCGCAGAAGACGGACGAGGCTTAAAATCTTTTTTTTAAGCTCCGTTTAGGGAACGAAAGTTCTGTCACAAGCCAGTAAATAAGTATAGATCAAGATTATATATGTTTCATTCTTATATAACTCAACAAGTGAACATCACTTTTGAAATATGAACAGAAAATTTAAATATTATTAAACCCTTGCAAAATTTGTTAATTTGTTTAACATATATATATATATATATATATTATAAACAATCAAAAAATCTTAAACAAAAGGAATGAGTCAAACATATATTTTAAAAATCGCAGTTTGAGATCTAAAAAGATCTAAGAGATCTAATACTCCAACCAATTAGCGTATACTTGCTGTGATAACGCATACGTAAATAGGTTCTATAGCGTATACGTTGTGACAGCATGTATACGCAGTCATGTCCATAATATATGATTTTTTAAATATTTAGTATAAATGTTCTCTGGTTTTTAGAAAAATGAAAAGTTTTCAATAAAATCTAGATTTCCTAAAAGATCGATGGATTTTTAAATTTTTTTACAATCGCAAATTTTGATAACTCTTTCTGTCTCAAAATCTTTGATTTCTTTAAAAAAGAGTTCACCGTACTTTCAATTGTGTTTTATTAAGAAATATATATATATTGCGATTTCTTCCCAAAGCTTTATAAAAAAAGTTGTTTATAAAAAATATTATAAAGATTTCCCTCAATTGTTGATTAAACTATGCGATAAAATGGAGATCGGTCTGGAGTTGGAGAATTCTTATTGTGTATAAAGCCATGATTTTTAGACTTACCAACAAAAACTTCACACGCCATAACTCAACAAATTCACCTATGTCGAAATCATCCTCCAAGAATTCTTAATATAATTCATTCATCCACATAAAGAACTTTATTGTTACACAGTGTAATAAATTAAATACTACGTCTGGTTTAAATAATTTATTACATTCTAGTGTTTGTTATTGAGGTCCTGTGATGGATTATCTACTCTACTCACAACAAACCCATTTTCAATATAATTCTTATTTATTAAAAACCATGTTGAAATTTAAAATACATGACAATCTTCTGACGTAAATCTAATTCCTGTCATACATCATTTTTATGGGAAACCAAAATGGAAATGGAGAGGGAGGGCTATGGGGTGCATAAACCTACCCAAAGTAACACAACATCTCTATGGAAAAATCCCGACTCTCTTCTTTTTTTTGTTCCTTATCAAATATTTAAAACATTTTCTTTTTTTGT
Source organism: Musca vetustissima (assembly GCF_032173495.1). Lineage (NCBI taxonomy): Eukaryota > Metazoa > Arthropoda > Insecta > Diptera > Muscidae > Musca > Musca vetustissima. The sequence goes on from NW_026883678.1 coordinate 229,004, forward strand.
CTCTGTTGTTGTCTTTGGCATATTTCAGATGACATTCATTGTTGGCAGTCTTTTAATGTCATACATAAAATGTTGGTTATGTCTTTGGGATTATTCTTCTTATTGTTATTTCTTCACTCTCATATTCGGATTATTATTATTTTTTGTGATAAATATCATGCATCCCACACACATATATACATACATATTATATTCCCATATAGACATATTTTACTGTCTTTGTATGTAAAACATCCCACACATTGACATCGGTATGTGTTGGAATTAATGGAGTTTTTCTTTGGACTAATTAATTTTATTTGCAGCCTTCGGATGGGGTTAACTTTGGGGAAGGAGAACGGGATTGGCAGAGTTAAATGATTGAAATGTGTTTTGACATTATAAAGGGCATGTGTGAAAATAATTATTGATGTTATTTGAAATCGTTAGAATTCGAAATAAATAAAATAATGTACTTTTGAGAAATTTCTATAATAAGAGGTATTGTGGCGTATACGTGCTGTTAACAATTATCCGCACCCATGTTCTGATTGTTCAGCGTATATTTGGAAGAAAATTAATTAATTTTCCAGGTCATTTTCTGGTGTGAAACCTTGATTTTCAAAAAAATAAATTTTATAATCTGGTCTATATCGGAATTATTTTTCGGGTCATATTTTGGAATTAATGGAGATTTTTCTTTGGACTAATTTATTTTATTTTCAGCCTTTGTATGGGGTTAATTGTGGGAGAGGAAAAATTAATTTTGGGAAGAAAAAAATATACTATATAAATACTTTGAAGATCCTTCTATAATTACCGGATATTTTTAAATCCTGCTTAGCTTTTTAATATCCAATTCTAGGCCGGTCATTTATTCGTGTATTTTTTAATAATATTTTGAGTATCCTATCCAGGACTATAACCGTGGATTGTTAAATATTTTGAAGGCCATATTTACGGCTTCTTTGTGTCACGGCGTTTAACGAATATTTTAGGGGTGTGTGTAGATCCAAAAGGTCGGATTTTTAAAGAATATTTGCGAGGCCATGAACAGGGGAAAATATCAAAGTTGACCAGGATGTTAGCAGTTGTAACATCGCCCAGGCTAAAAATCGACCATAAAATTGTTTTAAACCATTTACTCGATTTTAATTTTTCAAGATTTTCTGGATTAAAAAAACCGATGTTTGGGTGTAACCACATATATATTAAAGAAAAAAGAGGAAAAATAATTTTCAAAAAATTTTTGTTATTGTTTTTTTGGCCAAAAAAAGTAAGGTAGGCCCATTTTTTAAACTGATGGTGACTGGAGTTAAAAATGGATCACATACGATAACTCTGTTCAAAAACTATCGTGGTCAAAGAGCCGTGAATCACCTCAAACGCTGGCCAAACCAGGTCTAACGGCCAAGAGGGTTCTGCTTTGCATTTGGTGGGACTGGAAGGGGATTATTTGTTATCTTGATCTCTACTGTCAACAACTGGATCGTTTGAAGAAAGTAATTGACCACACACATCTACAGTGACTCGCCAGAAACTTCGTCCGGACTTGGCCCCAAGCGATTTTCATCTTTTTCTTGCATTGCAAAATTTCTTTAATGATAAAAAATTGGTATCTAGGGAGGATTGTGAAAATTGATTACTACAGTTTTTTTTTGCAAATAGAGAGCAGGACTTCTATGAGAGGGGCATTATATAGTTACCTTTAAAATGACAACAAATCATACAACAAAACTCTGCATATTTGGCCCAAATAGGACATTCCGAAGCATTTTAAATGAAGTCCTATAGTTCATATAAAAATAATGGATTACTTTTTCCCTAACCTAATATTATAAACAAAATTACTAGTGGGCTGGTACCAGAAGAAGTGTTCCGATATTCCTTATCTTCGACCTTGAACCAAGTTTGACAGAAATATTATGATAGATAAAGTTTGATTGAAATCAGTTACTCTCTTCCAGAACGGACATTTGTAAATCGACTCCAAATTGTCTGAAACGGATTTGGTCCAAAGAAACTTGGGGTCTAAAACCAATATTTCGATGAGTCACATTTTTGCCGTATCAAAGCCATAAGGCTGAGAGTATAAATATATGAGCTCTTATCTTCGGTGTTTTTATTCTGAAATTGTGTTCCAGCTGTTTAGTAGTTGTTTAGTAAAATCCGCGTTCACAACTTATCAATATTACATCTATATTAAATAAGATGCACACACATATACACCTAACAACTACATTTCCCAGCAATTTATTTGCCTGCATTAATGCACCACTACGCAGAGCAACATGGCTAAAGGTGCTAACTAAGCTGATGCTATTTTAAGTTGCGCGACAATAAATTTAGAAAGTAAAAGCAACGGCAACGATGGCATAAATATTTATGGTCGTGTATAAACTAAGTGCAGGTATGCATCATTTGTATCCATTGTTATCACAGCGGCAGTAGTAGCTTCAGCCACAACACCAAACACCTTCACAATATGTACACCGCCACAATCCACCTGTTCCACCTCCTCCTTCGTGTTACATATGTCAAGCAATTTAAGGTTAGTTGCATGTACCTCTAACGGTGCCTTTTATGAATGGATGAACCTTGATATTTACTTCTCGGTGTGTTTTTCTCTGTGTGTATGTGTGTGTGAGTAATTGGGTGCAACAGTACCCAGACACCGTTACATTGGCGTAACAAAATGATAAAGAACAGTGTAGCGTTACAAAGATTTGCACCATCTAAGCTATGCCATTACATTTGACAAATTAGCACAATTTACTGGGTAAAGAAATAACATCTTATTATTGTATATGGCTTTGGGTAATTTTCGGAATTTAACGAAGAACAAGATTTATGAAATGAAATTAATTGGGAAAAAAACACAGATAAATATATCACATGGGAGTAAGTATAATTGGGTAGCTTAAAACATTGCTGTAAATTCACATGAAGCACTGGGTGAATGTAGTTAAATGAATCCACAATGAAGGAAATTGAATCAGTACACATGATGATAATTTTAAAAATATTCTATGGAATATGAAGTGAAAACTCTACAATGTATAGATTTTATGTTGAAATGCTCTCCATCAATAGACCTTCTATTCTTTATATATATATTACGATATGTCAATTGTTATGTTGTCTATAGTTGAAATATTAAAATATTTTCAGTCTATATAAGACGTATCAGTACACCATAGGCCAGGAATCCAATTTTTTTGGCAGTGAGTCCATTTTAGGTACAGCCGATAAAACGTTATATATTTCAAATCTAGAGATAGCACCAATCGACGCTCTATATAAGTTCCCTGAACATAATTTTGCGTTTGTTCATAAACTTAAGATTTATTGCCGATAATATATAAATAGTCGTTGAAATGTGCATCTAAAAATTTAATAAAGAAATTAAAATTGATTTTTTCTAACATAGCATGCCGATGGTAAAATTTGAAGATATTAGTCTCCGATTTAACCAAATGAACTATAATTTGGTATTATGAGTTATCATAACGTAAGGCATATTCTTACCAAATATTATTAATTTAGGTCCTCTATTTGGGGTAACCCACATATAATGATATCCCCCATGTTGGTTTTTTTGAAATTTTATTCGCGTTTTTCAATATTGACTTAGGTTTCTGGGTTGTTTCCCACAAACACGGACCCCACATTATTTGGTAGTTTGGGTATTTTGAGCACTATTTCAATTAAATTGGATAAATTTGAAATTTATTTGAAGTATGCCATAGTTTTATGACCATGTTATTTTTACTTTAAATACTGCAAAGAAATGAAATCTTTAGTTTTTTTTCTTATATTGAGTGCGCCTTATTGTATTAATTTTAATAGAATTTCAAAATCTGATTTCACAATTGTTATCAGTGGCTGTAGTTCTACAATACATGTTCTTTTTCGGTTCTCCCTATTACATTTTTACTTTTTTCTTGCAGAATCATAATCGGCGTCCTCGAAACCTTTACATCTCATATTTATTTCATAAAACCACTGCTCTAATTATGGCAAAAAATTGGGATCTCTGGCCGGTAGTGCAGTAGAACACCTGTTGAGTGGTCTTCTATATGACTCCTATCAGTGGTCTTCTATATGACTCCTATCAAGAGCAGTCGAATATATAGAGAATTTATTAAGAGGTATTCTATATGGACGATCTGATTAAAATTAATGGTCGATTAACAATGAATTGTACTGTGACTTTGGATTAAGGAATATTTTTCGTGTGTCTCTAAGACATCTTAAGATTTTTTTACAAAAATATTTTTTATATCTCATTTTTATAAAAAAAACTTGGAATTTATATATATCGTCCTCTATTTTGTGATTATCTCTTTTCATATTCAAAATAAATACAATGGTTAATCAATGATCATTGGCCTTTACCATTTAAATTTTTCTACATTTCTTACTTTTTTGATTGTTCCTCTTCTAGGATTACAAACTGTGTCTAATCTTTAACCGTGTCTAATCTCTATATATTTTTAACCTTTTTTATTTACTTATTATCTTTTCAGTTCTCTAACCAAAGTCGGAAACAGTTTCGGGAATCATTCAAAGTTTTGTAAGTATTGTACAAATTATTATTAAACAACATCCCAATTCTAGTTTTCAAATTTCGACAAGAAATAACTAATAAGAAAATTAATTGACCCAATTTTGTTATTTTTGTAATTATGGAAAAGTATTTTTTTTTCCACCGCAGGTATGATTTCCGATCAACGGAACCTCTGAACCAGGATTATTAACTTCGCACAAAAATTAACAAAATGTGCACAAAAAATGTGTGTCGAGTTTAGTTGAAATCGGTTCAGATTTAGATGTAGCTCCCGTATATAGTTTCGTCTGATTTTAAGATCCAAATTTAAACCAATTGTCGCAACATTTTGCACCTAACATGTGGAAAGTTTGGTTGAAATCGGTTCAGATTCTATATATATCGGTTCAGAAGGTTCTGCTATGCATTTGGTGGAACTGAGAGGGGATTATTTATTAGGAGCAAACATTAAATTGTAATATCTACCATCAACAACGGCCAGAATTGGCCAACAGAAGAGGTATCGTGTTCCACCAGGACAACGGTAGGACACACACATCTACAGTGACTCGCCAGAAACTTCGGGAGCTTGGTTGGGAAGTTTTAATGCATCCGCCATACAGTCCGGCACCAAGCGATTATCATGTTTTTCTTGCATTGCAAAATTTCTTTAATGATAAAAAATTGGTATCTAGGGAGGATCATGAAAATCGACTTCCAGAGTTTTTTGCAAATAGACAGCAGGACTTCTATGAGAGAGGCATTATGAAATTACCTTCAAAATAGCAACAGATCTTGTTGTAAGATTTGGCCCGATGCATATTTGGCCCAAATCGGACATTCCGAAGCATGTTAAATAAAGTCCTATAGTTCATATAAAAATAATGGATTTCTTTTTCCCCATATATGCACCGTTTTGTTGTATAATTTGTTGCCATTTCTCCGATTTAATCGACATTTTCGACGACCGGCTTACCTGTGCGATGTGTGTCTTTAACATCAAATACTTTACGAGAAATCTATCAGTACAGCCATCTGCCGAAAAAATAATGGATTTTTTAAAAATATTTTTCAACGCCTAACTACTGGCGTGGATTTTTACAAATATTTCTCAAAGTCTATATTTTTCCAAAGACATACAAATATTCGTGGATTTTTCAAAAAATATTTTTCCAATAGCCTACAAGTAGGTGTGGATTTAAAAAAATCAACGTCCATTTTTGAGTGTGGATTTTTAAAAAAATCAAGAGCATACGAATAGGCGTAAATTTTATAAAAATATTTTCAACGCCTATTTATAGACATTGAAATATTCATTTTAGGATTCAGCTCTGGTTAAGTAGATTTTCTAGGAAATCTACATGACTAACATCGAGTATTCATATAGAACATGTTGGAGTCCGAAAGTGGCAAAATCCTTGAATTCAGGTACGAACTGGATTTTGGAGTTTGCAATTTCAATTTAATAAGAACCTTTTTTTCTCTGTGTTGTGCTAATTATGTGACCGAAACTGTAATATATATTGACTATGCAATGGCTTTACGGAACCTCTTTCTTCACATCCCCCGCTATTTTAACAGAGTTCAACCATTTTTTTTTTCAATTCAAAACAAACGTATTTCAGAAAATTATTTCGTTTTTTGATTTTCTTTTTATACCCAACTATGTTGTCAGGGTATTATAGCTTTGTGCAACCCCAATTTTGTAACGCCGCGAAATATTGGTCCTAGACCCACCTTTAAGTATACCGAACGTCATAACTCGACTAGCTGAGTCAATCTAGACATGTGTGTCCGTCCGTCTGTCCATTATATTTTGTAAACACGATACAGGCCACAGTTATGAACCAATCTTCACGAAATTTTGCATGTAGGATGGGTTCGGCCCAATGAAGACCCCTGTTATTTTTGGTAAAGATGGGTTAATATTTAGGGGATGAAATGGACCAAATACTTAATTTTTGTCCGTTTTTCTGGTCGCTCCAGAGGCCGCCATTATGGCCCGAACATGAAGTACGGGATCGGGCTATAGAATAAGCATGCCTGTTTTGATAAAGATTGGTCAATATTTAGCGGGTCAAATGGACTCTCGGACTCGGATGTGGGAGTTACACTGAAATATTTACAGGTGCTTACGTATTCAGATATTATTTAGTAACCCATTACCACACTTGAGGGCGGAAATATAGCGCTTATCGCTTCGAAATGTTCAATGGGGTTCCAGTTACGGTCAATGACAACGCCTATAATTTTCGGCGATGATCAGACAATAATTTTGGGATGAAGTGGGCCGAAAACTTACTTTTTTTTGAATTTTTTCGAGTCGCCCTATAAGCCACAATTATAAGCCGAACATAACCACAGAACCCACGGTGAAGAGGATATGGAAATGCAATTAGAAGGGCTGTATTGAATATTAGTTATATTTTTTGACCTCAAGTCGGTGAAGAGGGTGCAACTATCACGAAATATTGCCCAGGCTCGGAATAAAAATCCGCAGAAAGCTGGAGTTCCGAGGTAGTTGTGTAGGGTATCTTATGGTCGGCCCCGTCCGACTATACAGCTCCGCTCACTGGTTTTTACTTAAAAAAAAATTATTTTCAATTTATTACTTACTCGAACTCATTTATTTCCAATTTTAATTATCATACTGATTAAAATTTCATCATTAAAATAAATGTATCCCAATACAAATTAAGCTTTATAATTAGCAATCAAATATTTATAAATCACATGACGAACTTACCTCGTTTATATTATTGAAATGTCTGTCATGCATTAAACTATTCCATTTTTGGCGAAACCACGATGACGAAGACATGCAAGATTGTTGTGTTTCTATGAAATACAGTTTCCAAATATATTTGTTATTTTAATTTCTTTTGAGATTCAGAATTTATTTCAGATTAGAATTCAGATATTTTTTCATCGATTACTGCTGTAATTACACACAAAATATTAGATTTTATTCACAAATTAAAGCAAATTATTAAGTTAATTATTCAAAAACTGTGTTCAAAATCATTACATATGTTATCGTTTTTCACTTGTTGAAATATGTTCACAGGAGCGTTTTTCACTGCGTATGCTGATTATAAAAACTCATTCATCTTTTCTTTTTTCACTTTAAGTCAAAATTTCACATTTTTTCGATGGCACAATATTTAAATTCTTTGTTCGTAGGGGTTTTATTTTTTGCTCTCCTTATATACAAAATTCACATATGTTGTGTACGTGTGCGTAAATTTACATATGTATATATACGTTTATTGTATATTATTTATATCCTTTCAATCCGAACAACTTGTGTGTGCCATATATATTTTTATATTGTTACAATTTTATAGAACAAAGCGTACAACTAAACTGAACCGAACCTCAACATTTTCCACCTGCAGCTGTTTGTTACAATGCTCTTCAACTTGGTCTCGGCTAATATTTCCAACAAAACGGACATTAGACGATTTTTGCACCGGTTTCATCGTTTTTCATCACCATTAACGTCGTTGCTTACGTTCGTCCATCCATCTGTCCACCCACTTGGTTTTCTCGTATTTTTTTGCCCCATTCTCACCCTATTGCTGCATTTATATCCCTGCGGTCTTTTGATAGTAGATGTACGTCTGTATTGGTAAATAGATGTACACATTAAGATTTGTACCTAACCGAACGTTCGTCCGTCTAACCGTCATCCCCTCGAACAGCAACGAGTGGGTGTTCATTTACAGGTCGTATGAACATATTTTTCATTATTTCATTCATTTCTTGTTGCTGTTGTTGTGAATGCCAGAGTTATTCGTTTGCTTTTCGGTTTTCGTACTTTTTTTTGTGTTCACAAAAAGCTATACCCAGTGATGACGTCGTTATTTTCCACTTTTCCTTTCCTCCGCAGTTAGCTGCGAGCATTGCCAAAATAAAGTCACCACCTTACATCTGAACATTTCACCACACCGCTATAATGAATTGCTCTACATGTGTCTGCTACAATCGCTTGCTACAAGCTAACTGAGACACTGACTGCACACTGGGTGATAAATAGCAACAAGTGAGTGCGTCAAACAATATTTGGATGATTTTTACTAGTTGCCTTGGAAATATAGAAATCTTAGTAGATTTTGTAAAAATAGGAGACCTTGTACCTTGTACATTATTAGATTTTTGTTAAAGAACTGAAATACGATTAAAGTTCCAATAGTCGGGTTTGGGCTTCCAAAAAAACCTAAAAAGGTCTATATTGTTTATATTGGTCTATTGGTCAGAGATGGAAGTTCTGCCACAAAGCTTCTATATATAGAAGGTCTCCTTGCGAACTTTTGTATATATGTGAGAGATTCTGTTTATAGAATATCGACATTATGTATTCTTTAAAAAGAAGCGCTCATATTGACCTTCTATATTTAAAGAATCGATCTTTAATAGATTGAAGAGGACTTCTATAAAATATGAATTCATATAGTTCTACCATAGATAAAATAACTCGTAGAAAACATCATATCGGTCTTTAATAGATGCTAGGCAACATATCGATCTTCAATAGATAATAGAGAACCTATTGATTTTCAATAGATAATAGACAACCTATCAGTCTTCCATAGGTATAAAACTTACTATGTGTCTTCAATAGATACATGACCTCCTATGAGTCTTCAATAATAATTATATAAAAGAAGGACCTCGTATATGCCTTGTGTAAAAGAAGAAGATATCTTATGGAAGACTCCATAGAACACCATATACCGGTCTTATGTATATCAAATACATTATTTCGGTGTTCAATAACGGGTTTTAAAGATTGAAGACCTCATATTCCTCTATAAACATACATAGAAGAATTATTTTCCGTCTAATGTATATTAAAGGTCTCAAGTAGGCATTCCGAAGTCAGAAGATCTTTTACAAGTCTTCTATGGAGTGAAAATCTTAATTGTCTACTTTGAAAAGAAGACCTTAGACAAAGTATATATAAACACAACGCATCTTTATGGATCAAACATATTTTATTGACCATCTGATATTCTTTGGATACCAAATCTGTCCTGCCATGAATAGAAGATTTGGTATCTATGTACATGTGACCGACCACTACAATTCTTATTTTGCGCAGATAGTCTCCTAAATATCTTCTGTAAGACATTAATCACTCCACAGAAGATCCTCGGGTGATCAAAGAAGATCTCTTCCCCATAAGTCATTTATTGGTCTTGCAAATTTTATCTGTCTTCTGGATTTCTGTGAAAAGAATTGAATATATTCAACATGTCCCCCATGCCAGAAACCGTGTATCTGCAATGGTGAGAAGAATGCCTTTTACAGGTCTTCTATGGGCAGCACATCTTGCTTATCTACTTTGGAATGAAGACCTTCGACTAAGTTTCTATCTATATACAAAAGACCCTTATCACCTAACTACCCTTTCCTGGTCTTTCATAGTCGACAGACCCAATAAGATTGTTCAGTAGAACAGAGGACCTCATAAATGCCTTTATTGGGTAGAAGTTCTTAACCGCCCAATTTTTGAACAGAGAACATTATACTGGCTTTCCATGTACGATAGATCCCCGTAGGTCTTCAGTTGTTCTACCATTCTGCAGGTTCTAAAAATGGTACTAAACCCACTACAAATTTTATTTATCAGAGAAAGTCTCCGAAATGTCTTTTGTAGGACAGTAGTCCACGCACGGGAGATCCTCTCAAATCAAATATGTTATCTTCCCCATAAGTCTTTTATTGTTATTGTTTTTCATTATTGAAAGGAAGTTCTTAAACGTCCAATTTTTCTATGTACCGAAGATCCACAGAAGTCAATAGGTAGGGGAGACTGGGGCACCTTCGGCATCGGGGCACCTTCGGCAATCGCGTTTTCAATATGAAGCTCTCTCACTAGTTTCGATACATAGGTATCGAATATCGAAATAAATAACTGACACAAAGTTTGAAATTTCTAGCTAATAAACTTATTTAGATACATGGGTTTTTATATTTTTATAGATGTTTCTGTAATATTTCAATTCCACTTCGTAAGTATTTCGCGTATAAAACTTTTTAAATTTTTAAGACAATATTATTAAAAAGTGGTTAACTACGATGTGTATTATTATATAAATGTTTAAAAATATAATGTTTTTAAAAACAGATCGAAAAAAATGAAAAAAACTATAAAAAGTACATTCGGGGTACATTCGGCATTTTAAAGTGGGGCACATTCGGCCATATACAGATTGTGTAATATTATTTCCTTAAAATGTTTTTGAGTTTGTCTTTAAAACTAATCCTTTAATATGGTCCGAAATTGCATATATAAGATCAAACGTACTTGTTTTGACGAAAATGCGATAGAAACCCCTTATTTCTGATGTTGTGTGCGAGCTTGAGATGTAAACGTACGCCGTTAGAAAATAAAGTCCTATAATTCAAACATTGTGTGGCGTATTAAAACCAAATAGAGCCTTTAGAGGATCAGAATTTCAACCAGACTGATAGCGATGACAATTACTTGGCTATGACTATGTTGCCGAATGTGCCCCATCAAATGCCGAAGCTACCCCGGGTTGGGGCACATTCGGCGAATTTGACTTTTTTTACAAAACTGTAAATTTTTTTAACTAATACTATTGTTTTATATCTTTTTGGTACTATTTTTTATAATTAAGTGTCTGAGGACAATAATCAGCCATAAAGGTCTTATATATGTTGAATAAGTACTGAGATATACAGCTCTAAAAAAAGTGCCGAAGGTGCCCCAGTCTCCCCTATATACGACCTTTTTGCAGAATTTAAAAATCCAACTGAACCCACTACAAGTCTTCCTTAAGAGTGAAAGTTTCCTAAATCTCTTCTGTAGGACAGTAGACCAACCACGGAAAATCCTTCGGATATCAATGAAGATCTCTTCCTTATAAGTCCTCTATTGGTCTTCCATAGAAATATTACCTTTCTGTAGGATTTCTGTGAATAGAATTAAATATCTTCTACAAATCCTCCATGGCAGAAAACGGGGGTCTGTTATGGACAAAAGAATACCTTTTACCAGTTTCCTAAGGATAGAAAATCCTACTGATTTACTTTGGAAAGAAGTCATTCAATTAAGTTTCTATCACTACGGGTTTTTATGGACAAACGACCTTTAGTGCCTTCTGGCATTCCGTATGTAGAAGGTACTATTTTGGCATCTTGGTATAAAAGATCCTCGTCTTAGTGTCCAAGTATCATATCCTGGTCTTTGATAGACACAAGGCCCACTTAAGTTTTTCTGTATAACAAAGGACCTACCAAATGACTTTTTTGGATATAAATATTTAACCGTCCAGACAGAGAACTTTGTACTCGATTTCTAGGTTCGAAAGATTCCCGCAGGGCTACAGGGACATACGACCTTTCTGCAGGATTTAAAAATTCAACTAAACCCACTGAAAGTCTTAACACAGAATATTCTCAATCAAAGAAGATCACCGTAAGCCCTTTATTAATGTTAATGTCTTCTTTAGGGCAGTATACCTCCCTTTCTAAGGTCCTACATAGGTCTTCTAATGAAATATTACTTTTCTGCAGGATTTCTGCGGATAAATGGCCCTCTTATATAAACAGAATATCCCATACAGGTCGGAAGACCCTCTACTGATCGTTTATAGACTCAAAATCCGTAACATGAATTCTAAGAACTGAATATTTTCTACCCGAAAAGTAGACCTAAAATTTTTACACTGGGTACCAGTAATACTAAAAAACATAAAATACTGATCGAGGGTATTATTTTATGGGGATATTGCCTAATCGTGGTCAGAAGTAACCCCGAACTTTTCATTAAAATTAGCGTGAAATCACTAAATCTCATGAGAATTAAATAAAAAGGAAATGACAGGTGTTTCATATATTCAGGTGTACTACACATTGAAGACTTGCGTAAATCCCTTCTAGATCTTTTTTAAATAAAACATTGCAACATTCCCACAGTGTTTAACTTGTGGCCCCTTCGACCACAAAAGCTCCCACTGTTTAGCTACTTTCAATGTATTCAACATTGTTGCTATTTTAGGATAAATACAAAACCCTGGAGCTAGAGAGATGAAACTGAGCATATTTACTAACGCCTTGCCACGTACGCACGAACCAATATTAGATGCTGGTCATTTACAGTATTTCTTTTGAATAAAATAACAAACAAGTAAGAAGAAAAATGCGAAGGTGTAATGCTTCTATTGGTTTCAAATTACAAATGGCCTTTGGTTGAACTGGTCGAATAAAGGAAAGTTTATATTTTGACTTTTCTCAAATTATTTTATAAGCTAATTTTTGATTTCCTTTTGGAAGTCTACAAGGAAACTTATTAGGTATCAAAAATTTGAGTCCTTTAACATATTGAAGAAATTCGATTATAAGATGGAAAGAGAGGTAGTAGCGGAAAATGTAATACAGATTCTATAGGCAATTGTGGTCTGTAGACGACGTCACGACAGTCACAAACACAAACGCCTTCACAGCAGGATACATTTACAACTGCGCCCTTTATCCTCTGGCCGATGCCACCGAAGGCATTGAATAATGAATGAATTTTGCCAAACAGCAGGCTGGCAGGCAGGCTCTGCCAAGCTTGACGTAAAACAAACAAAAACCGTTGGCTAAAAATAGAATCGCTACCAAACTTGGAAATTGAATTGGAAGTTATGCCAAGTTATCATCAATCATTCGGGTTTGTTTGGGTATAGACGATAATAATTTTCTTGTTGTTTTGCGTTGTATGACGACAAATGGTGGTATTTTGTAGCCCAAACACACAGATGAGGGTGGAACACACTGCGCGTCGTGGAATAATTTGCCAAAAAAAATAACGACGCAACATATTGAAGTTCAGTAGAGTTTTCTTCTTTTTTGTGCTTGCAATTTTGTTTTTCAGAAATGTTGTTCGCCAAACTTTCACATTTCTCTTGGCAAGGGAAAGCTCTCTTCACTTTTTTTTTGGTCAAATGTCTGGAAATTTTCGTGGCCAAAAAAAAAAACGAAAACTGCGCTTTTATGGTTTTTACTTTGGGTTCACTCCTTGCTTCGTCGTTCGTAGTTCACTTTCACTTTTTTTCCCTTTCAGAATCCTGGGGAACTTTTATTTAACTTCATGCACACACACACCCACAACAGACACACATACACAGGAGATTGTTAGAATTTCCTCAATTATGGAAAGTTTTCACATTTATTTTGGACATTCACATGGACATATTCTTTAGGATTTTATTTACAATTTATGTTTGGTTTCGGATTACTTTTATAATTCAATATCTCATTTCACAATTACAGATTGTTATTTCTTTTGCGTTCGTTTTTCTTTTTTACTTTTTCTGTAACTTGTTTTCGTTCTCTTTATTTTCTTTTTTCGATTTCACACGATGATGGCATCTGACGAAGGACTTCTGTCCTACTGAACGGTTTTCTATGTCGTGGCAAAAATTCAAGCTCAACACTCTGTCGTCGTCTGTCGTTGGTGGTATACAACACACGCTCACGCATTGTATTCTCTTTGGTGTATATTGTGTTGGATGGTATTAGTGAGTGTGTGTATGTGTTTTTTTGATTGTGGGTTGTATTGGTGAAGTATGGGGGAGTGAAAAGTCTCTAGTAAATGGTGAGCATGAAGCAAATCAGCAACGTAAGGAGAGGTGTCATAGGTTCGTGTAGACGCAGTGTTGCCACCAAATAATCACAATTGACCATAAAAATCCAGAAAACAAATAATTGTATTGTGAACATCTTAAAAATAAAGACATGTTGTCCTCTGCTATAAAATACGTCTCAATTTCGGCTATAATATAGTTTTCGACGAATATTTTTACCCGATATCTAAGATTTTCAATTTTCAGATTTCACAGTGAACTCGGGACCAATTCGGTGATCAATTCATGTATTCATAGCACGTTGACGGACAGTAGAAACAAATGAAATTCGAAAACATGACACTAGGCTTCTACTTGTACGCTGGTAAATGCACATTTGTGCTGCTACAGCCGTCATCTCACATAGTGAACTTGAACTTGACGGCTATAGACGCAACTGTCCGTCCACGTGTTAACATAATTATGGACTATGTCTGGCGAGTAATCGTGAGAAGAGAAACTTCTAGAACCCATTTAATCGGCAAATCACTACAAGAGAGGTTGTAGTTGGAATTGACATTATTGTTCAGTTCATGCCTAGCAATTGTTACGAATGTTTTAGGAATGAAACGTGCAGTAGCATATTACTAAATTTTAATCAAAAAGAACTTTCCATGGAAATCGCTGTTGAACATCGTGTACAACGTTCTAAGATAAATGGCGTTTTGCATCACAAATTATTGGGCCAAAAATTTCTCAAAAATGTATGTCCACCGAACTTATCCGAACTTATCATCAGTCTACACACAGTCGGAAATTTCATTAAAATTTCAAAATGAATTTTACTGGCCAATAAAAAACTGTATAAATTTGTTGTTGTAACTGGCAACCCTATACAGCTGTGTGTATAAAATAATGGAAAGTAAGGAAAGCTTTTTTTAACTTTGTATATGATGCCTACAAATGTCAACCGCTCAACTGCACGCATACCTTATAACGGTCGATTAACAGTGGTGGATAAATGTTTGAAGGGAACTGGATCTGGATGGTTCTTAAATAAGTAATAAAAGAGAAAAGTGATTGACTGACTTAACGATTCACCAGACGAAACGGCTGAAGCTAGAATCATGAATTTTTGAGTAAGGGTCATTCTTGGTCCGAAGTTGTCAGCAAAGGCTGGGTTTTTTGAAATTCGTTATTCAACGATACCATTTGAATTTGTCGAACTGGTAGAGTTGAAACTCTTAAATGTGGGTTACTGTATATATGGGAAATTACAAAATTCTTTTAAAATTCCATTAAAAAAATTTGAAAAATTTTTTTGCGAGCAAATTTATGATTTTTGGTACATAAGTTAAGAAAAATATGCTGATTCGAAATCTGTTCACGTTCACAAATTCGGATGCTGCGCACGAAAGTTATAACGGTTTTAAATCTTGTATTTCAAATATAAATTAAATGAATTTCTATTTGTTGTAATTCGCGAATTTCTTCACAAATGATTAATTAGTTTAGTCCATTATCTGGATGCGCATCCTAATTATAAGAAAAATTCAAAAAACACCGAAAATCTAGTTTCAAAATGTCAGCATCCATTTTGGGTGGATGCAGTGATTATATCGAAAAATCATACATTAGAATCATATTGTCCATAGGGTATTCTGCAACTTTCTCACTGATCACATGTGCGTACGTTGTGTAGTTTAGCCACAAATCAGGAACGAACACAAAAAACTCGTTGGCTTCAACACATTTTCACCCATTTTTTTTACATTACCACCATCACAGCTTCCACCAAACTTATTATTTATTACCAATATTTTAAGATTTTGACAAGAACACTTCATTTTATAGAAATGAATTTAAATTATATGCCATATGTTCATATTTCGCGAGTTATAACCTTGCAAACCTCAGCTTCAAAGAATTTAAAAGATTTTTGTAATTTCCCATATGTACTACATATTTTTTTAATTTGAACTATATGTATTCGAATAGTACTAAAATGTACTAAATTTGTTACAATTTCGTAGGTGGTGAACGAATAGATCCAAAAATGTGGATATAAGATCATGATTTTGGAAGTGTGTACTCATGTAAACGAAAAGTACTAAACAGTACTAAATTTGGTACAATTTGAATTTGGAGGAATACTAAAATTTGAAATTAGCATTACCGTCGGAGTTTTGAATATTTTTACTTGTGTGTACGAAAAGTACTAAATGGTATTATATTCAGTACAAATGAATAAAGCTGGAATAATGAAATTTGGATATAATATTACTACACTGTAGAATTTAGGTATGTAGGTAGTTTTGGAAATACGTACTTATGTGTACTAAATATGGTAAAAATTGGATTTGGTAAAATATGAAATTGGGAAAATTTGAATTATAATTACTGTTAGTGTGTAGAATTAGGATATGTAGAAAGGTTTGGAAACTCTTATTATGTTATACTCAGCATCCTGTTTCCCGTGAACAAAAAAGGAGACAAGACGATATGTGCCAACTATAGAGGAATTAGTCTCCACCCCTGAACGACTGAAGTCAATGGTCAATGAGATTATTGGATCATACCAATGCGGCTTTAGACCTGAAAGATTTTCACACTAAGTCAAATCCTAAAAAGACCCACGAAAAACACATTAACACATTTCACCTATTCGTCGACAACGAAGCCGCATTCGACAGTCCAATGCGCTCAGAGATGTTTAAAGTTATGTCAGCGTTTGGCATTCCTGCAAAATAAATACGGCAATGCAGGATATGTTTAACAGGTACAATGTCTGCATTTAAAGACGGAAGGGACCTATCGGAGTCCTTCAATACCGAACGAGGATTCAGACAAGGTGACAGTTTGTTGTGTGACCTGTTTAACATCTTACTGGAAAATATCATATGAGATGCAAATGTCTGCCAAAGTGGGACCAAGGTGATGGTATCAATCCACAAGACGTGCGGTACACTCGGACCAACTTTGGAACTTGAAAACAACAGCTTAGAGTTAGTGAATGCTTTTACATACCTCGGTACCACCATTATTAAAACTAATGACATCAGTTTTGAAATTCGGAGATGGAGAGTGTTGGTCAACAGATGCTACTATGGTCTAAGTAAACAATTCCGGAGCAAGGCCACCTCTCGCCATACCAAATCCACACTCTACAAAACGCTGTTGTATGGATTTGAAGCATGGGTACTTATGCAAGCAAATGAGGCAGCTGTCGGAGTGTTTGAGAGAAAAACTCTCAGGGAAGATCTATGTAGCGATCTGGGTTGACGGTGAATACCGTCGTCGAATGAGCCATGAGGTGTACCATCTATTCTCGAACATCGGCCTAGTCAAACGTATCGAGCTGCAGCGACTTCGTTGGCTAGGTCATGTGCGATTGGATGAAGATGCTCCAGCTCAAAAGGCATATAAAAGCGAACCAGTTGATGGTTCACGCAGAAGGGGAAGGCCACGAATCCGATGGAAAAATCAAGACAAGATCTTTCAAATTGGATGAGCTACGCAAAGGGCCGACGCGCCGTTAAATCTTTTTTAAGCTCGGCTTATGGAACAGACGTACTGTTACAAGCCAGCTAAGTAATATATATGTATATATATATATGTGTGTGTATAGATGTTAGACCTTTCATACTTTATAAACCTAACGAAAAATTAACAAACCAACGATCTTATCGTTTCCCGATTTCCTTTTATTTACGGTGTTGGTCCACATTTTATTCAATAGAATCATATGCATTACAAAAATATATTACGAACATTGAAAATTACATTTATCCAGTTGTGTTTTTTAATTGTCCTCGACAGGTCGGACTGTAAAAAAAATTATGATTAATAGAATCTGTATGTGATTTTTTCTACAATATTTTTCAACAAAATGTGTTATTTTGATATACCCGGAATTTTGGAATCTGCCAGATTTTAATATTTTGTTCTCTGACGTTTGGCAAATAGAAACTACTCTAAAAATAGAACTAACATTTTACTGTGTTTTTTTAAATACCCCAATAAGTCATGAGAAAGTATATCTTTATATAACAGTCATTCTATAAATAAAAATAAGTATTTAAATACATTTTCATTCACTCGTAAATGAAATGCTAACATTTACCCACCACTGTAAAACATCCGCCTGAACTCTTCTGATTTTGTACATATATGAATTTACAATGTAAAAGTTTTTAACTCCCCCGCCAGAGTCAGAAAGAAAAGAAGTAAAGCTTTTAAAGTACATATTCAATTCTATTTGACGCAAGTTGACAGCTGTTTTCCAAATTCTAGCTTTTTCAAGTACAACCCAACAAACAGCAGTGGTCGCCGATACACCCAAACAAAGGATAAAATTACAACAAGACGACGACACAGGAAGAAGCAACAAATACACATACAAATAAAATCGTTGTACAAGAAAAAAAGTACACATATAACCAAGAGAAAGCTCCAGAGCCAATTATTGATTTTTAACACACACTGAAAGTCAGTCACTTTACTACACTGCAATCGTGGTGGTAGTGACAACCAGCTTTGAGAACGAACTACACAAAACAAAAAAGAAAAACAAACAATTTACGCAACAGTTAGTAGCGATACGACGACGACGGCGACAACTGACAACAGGATATACCGCGTTCGCCACTTCTCTGCTCTCTGTGTCTCGCTTTATTTTTGTCTGTTTTATTTTTGGGGATGGTGCTCCCACGACGTCAAGTTCAAGATACTCTACAGGGCTCTCAAAAGCTTTGTGCTCTAGAGAATATAATTTCATGTGGCCATGTTTGGTTTGTTATCAAAAAGAAAAGACCACATCCAAACACATCCATATGTAGTGGTGAGTTTGCGTTCAAATCAACTGACATACAGAAACCGCCTGTTGCCATACTTGGTTTGCATGTGTGTGTATTGGTATGTATGTACGGAAGAATGGACAGACTGCTGTTGTCGGTTTGAATGTCGGCTCTTGTTTTTAATTTTTCGTTTCAACAATGTTTATTTAGAGGTCGCTGAGAAGAGGCGCATAGGACTTTATAAAGTCACCCCCATCCTACCGCTCTCCAACTTTTATTGTTAAGAAAGCAAATATATTTATGTAAATTTGATATTGCTGTTGTTATTTTTGTTTCCGTTTGAATATTATCGAGCGAAATATGTTTTTCTTTTTTTATATAAAATATTCTGGTCTATTGAAAGTCATAAACATAAACCACAAAAAATACAATGTTAAGGATCTAATGGGGTGAAATTGTGTGTATGGCTGTGTTTGCCTATATGTAGATAAGATATGTATGTAAATAGAGTCCTAGTGGTGGTAGTAGTAGTACTAGTACATAAATAGTTATATAGCATATTGTTTTTGTTATTGTTCGCTATAAAACCCACCCAGCCATGTGAATGGAAATGTCGCTCGTTTGACAGCCACTTGTTGTTTCCCAACATCACTCACATTGCAATGCAGAACTATCACAAGGCGTGTTTACCTAAAAATAATGGAACAGATGTTGGCATTTTTATTTCTTAAATTATTTTTTTACAAATAATTTTCAGAAAATTTTATACTTTGTATGATTTATTGCATGTAGTCAGTATTTGCTGCAGGAGGAGTTCTATATATAAAAAACCTATCAAAGGCGTCGGGGTCGGAAAAAATCACATACTATTGCAGCTGGCATGAAACGAGACCTGAATTTGGCCGCGGATTTATGGTTAACAGTATAATAGAAGACCTCGTCTCCAGATTCACTCCAGTAGATGATTGCTAAAGTACGTATAAAAGCGAAGTTCTTCTACGTCAGGCTCATTTACGCCCATGCTCCGACCGAAGACAAAGATGAGGAGACCAAAGACATATTTTACGAGCGCCTAGAATAAGCATATGACCGCTGTCCTGGCCATGACATTACAATTTTACTAGTAATGCACAAATTTGAAGGCAAATATTTTGGAAAATTCAGCCTCCATGAAGTAAAATCCGATAACGGTTGATTAACTTTGCGGCAGCAAAAAAAAAAACATGGTTGTTAGCAGCTTTCTCCCGATGAAACAACGAGAAATGAAATTGATCGTGTTGTGATAGATTGAAGGCATTCATCCAGCGTTTTAGACGTTCGATCGATACGAGGAGCTAACATCGATTCGGACAATTACCTTGCGGCAGCCAAGGTTCGCACTCGTCTTAATGTTGCAGCAAAGGTGTGATCTAACACAACACAGGAACTCGATGTCGAAAAGCTGCAAGCACAACAGTTAGCCGAGGCCTACTCCGCTCAACTTACCCACCTGCTTGACGAAAGCACTTCTTGTCCCGATAATAGTATAGAAGCACAATGGCAAAGACTTGCCCATTCCCTACATACTGCAGCAACACTTGGTTACAAAAAAACACCACCAAGAAACCCATGGTACGATCAGGAGTGTCGTAATGCTACTAATCTGAAAAACGCTGCGTTTACGGCAACCTTGCAAACAGTAGCAGCACGCAATGCGAGAGGGAATTATCAGGAGAAAAAAATTAGAGAGGAGAAACGCAGTTTCAAAAAATAAAAAAAAAGAAAGGAAAGAAAAGAAAATGATGAAGATGTACATGAGTCAGAATGAAATCCGGAAATTTTGCAAACGAGTAAAACACCAAACCGAAGGCTTTAGCGCAAGCACATCCTCCTATAGAGATGAAGAAGGAAACCTAGTGACAGATACAGACAACGTGTTGAGGATCTGGATGAAGCATTTTACAAGGCTTCTGGTATTAAATAGTAACGGTGAAGAAGATACCCCAGAACCAATAAGATATGACCGTATAGATTGTATACCACCTAGCCAAGATGAGGTCAGAATAGCAAATAATCCGTTGAAGAATAATAAAGCCGCAGATGAAGATGGATTAGCAGCCGAACTTTTGAAGACCGGTGGTCAGACACTAATCAGGAGCATGTACCAGCAGATTAGTACAATTTGGCTAGAGGAATGCATGCCTAATGATTAGAACCTTAGCATCCTTGGTCCCGTGCTCAAAAAAGAAGACAAAACAAGATATGTGCCAACGGTAGAGGAATAAGTCTACTTCCCATCGCATATAAAGTGCTATCCAGCGTGTTGTGTGAACAATGAAGCCAATATTATTGGATTATTGGTTTCAGACCTGCAAATACACCATAGATCAGATTTTCACACTGCGACAAATCCTGGAGAAGACCCAGGAAAAGCACATTGACAAATTCCACTTTTTCGTCGACTATAAAGTACCAATCCGCTCAGATGTGTTTAAAGCCATGTCTGCGTTCTGCATTCCTGCAAAATTAATACGGCTATGCAGGATAACACTAACTGACACAAGGTCAGCAGTCGTAAAGTACCCCTTGAAGCCCTTTAATACCGAACGAAGATTCAGACAAGGTGACAGTTTGTCGTGTGACTATGACAGTAAAGTGCTGCTGGAAAAGGTCATACGTAATGCAAAGGTGAACAGAAATGACTAAACAGTATATGTTACTCGCCTCCGCCGATTACAGAAGGAGTCAGCCAAAGTGGGTCTGGCATTTAATGGCGTGAAGACCAATCTGATGGTATCAACGATCAAGAAGTCCAGTGCACTAGGACCAACAGTGAAAACTACAACTTTGAGGTAGACCTCCAATAGACTCGAACCAACTGTGGGACTTGAAAACTACTGCTTTGAGGTAGTCAAAGATTGCATCTACCTCGGTACCGCCATAAAAAAGACAAATGACATCAGTTTTGAAATACGGATATGAAATACTATGGTCTAAGTAAGCAATTCAGAAACAAGACCACCTCTCGCCAGACCAAGCTAACTGGTGTTTGGATCTGAAGCATGGGTACTTGCGCAAGCAGATGAGACTGCTCTTGGAGTGTTTGAGAGAAAAATTCTCCGAAAAACCTATGAACCGATCTGCTGTCGAATGAACCATGAGTTGTACCACATATTCTCGAACATAGACATAGACGTATCGAGCTGCAAAGACTACGGTGGCTAGGTCATGTTGTGATAATGGATAAGGATGCTCCAAATGGCATATAAAAAACATATGCACAAAGACATAATACCCTGTACCACAGTGTGGTGAAGGGTATAACGAGCCAACTGATGGTTCATGTAGAAGATGGAGGCCACGAATTCGATGGAAAGATGAAGCGGACTGCAACATTTCATAACATGGTCTTTAAAATTGGAAAAGCTTAGCACAAGACCGACGCGCCAGGACATTTTTCTGAGCTCGGCTTATGGAACAAATGTTCTGTCTAGACCCAGTTAAGTATGTAATTACGAGAGGGCTTTGAAATTTTGCATATGCATTGCTACTACTCATAGAAGTTGCAGCATGATGGCATTTCCAGACGAAGTGTCTATAATTTGGCATTCCATGTAATTCACGGACGTTTACGTACTTTCAAGGTTCCAGGCACATCTCCAAGCAAAGAGGCTGTTATATCCCATTCCCGGATTACAAATCATGTTTGCACAAAATCATTATAGGTCACTAAAATGACGTAGACCTCATACAGGAGTTCCGCAACATTTTAAGTATTTTGATAACTCTATCCTCATTTCTCTGTCTATATAACTATATAGGAATTCCGAGGGATAAAATATCAGTTGAGAGAACATTTTCGTATTGACCAATGTTCGATATGTTGAATGTCTTAGCCGAATTTTTCAATATGATTAACTGCAATTTGGGTTTTCATTTTCTCAGAGAATAAAGAACGCTCCTGACAGATTATTTACAATGAATTAGGCAATATAAATATCCCGAGTAAATTTAGGTATAAAAAGTTCCGTACAGTAAAACTTAATCATATCGAATTAATGCTATTAGCACCTTCTGTGTATCGGGCCGAGGACACTTTCAGTTCAATGTTATAATCAACAGATACCTTCAACTATAAATGACCTCTAAATGAAGGTTTTAGTATCCCCTACCTTCAATAAAATCTAAAAATAGCAACAGATCTCCAGCTCAATATGAAATTGAAAAAAAAATGCCTGTTCTAATATTTAATTTATTACGAGTTTATTAAATCATTTTGTCAACATTATCATGGTCTTTGTTGTTGTTGTTTCCACTAATACCCTTGTAAGAATATCCATTATTATTATTTTTCCTATATGTTGAAGATAATAACGATGATGTCGATGATGATAGTACTCCAATGACATCCTTGACTTCTACTGCTTCTTCCCCAAATGAATGGCTCATTCAGTTTGTCTTCAAGTAGATGGATGGATGAATATATGGTGGCAGTTTCTTTCTAAACATGTCAACACCAAACCCTAAATGAGCCACAACAATATCCTGGCAAAGCAAAAACAACAACAACAAAAAACTAATCTTATCTGCGATGCTGTCATGTTGTGTTTTTTTGTTCGCTATGGAGACATGCGACACGAGCCAACGCACCCACTACCATTCTTCCGATATATTTACACAAGAATCTCTAAGGCACACACACATACACGTGTATGTGTAGTGTAGTGTGTATGTTTGCTGTTCGTAAAAAAAGTCCTGGCAACCATTTACACATAATCGTATATCCTTGATAATGGTGTTGTTGCTGCGGTTTGGTTTTGTTTTTTTTTCTTCTTCTTCGGTTCATCTTGTATTGGTATTTTCTAATAAAGTTCAGACGTTAATGGTGACATTTCATATTTTTGTACTGTGGGTCAGTTCGAATAATGTTTTTACTTTTTTGTATATTTACAAAATATCGAAGGACCAATTAGGTACATATTGCTCTTCTATAAATAAAAACTTTCGATTGTCCAGGACTTCTATATAAAACCCATAGGTCTATTATTGGACTTCTATAAAATGAATTATTAATATTCTATAAGAAGACCTATTGTTATTCTCTAAGAGAAGGATAATACTAGATGAAGGCATGAAAACTGTCCTCCTCTCTTATTGTTCTTATATCACAATAATTATCATTTAGTAATATTCGATTTAATTATCGTCCTGAAAAATCTATCTGCGTATTTTAATAATATATAGAACAATGTTTGAAGTTGTCTTCTCTTCAATTTCCAAAAAAAAAACCTTAGAGTTCGGTATCGTTTCCAATGAGTAACGTTATCTGTATATTTTCCCACAAAATATCCCACCATGTCCAGTGTTAATTCTACAACCACTTCAACGCATTTGCGGTTGATCTGTTTTTACGCATTCAACGTTTTATTTGTCCTCTGTTATTTTTTTCCTTTTTTGTGGGGGGAAAATAAACACAATTATTTCTCGTTATTGTTTGTATTAAATTCGTTATTATTTTGTCGCACATCGCTCTATATGAACCAGAACAATATGTACATTGTCTATATGTGTGAGAGATAATGTTATTGTGATGACATTGTTGCTTCGCCCCATACAAAAGGTTTTTTTTAATACTTATGGTGGTTGGCTTATAAGTTCACAGTTTTATGGTCAAATTATTCGGTCAGAAGTCATAGAGAGGACATTTGAACTTATAAGTAATACACATATAAATATAGTGTGTTTGTTTTGCTTTAATGTGAACAATTTTTTTAATACTAAAATATTAGGAAGGTAGTAGGTAACCACGTTGTGGAATAGCCTCCATACAAAGGTAGGTTGTATCAGGATTTTCCAAAGGAAGAGTCTGTGATTTGGCATTCCGCATTCATAGCGGGTGAAATACTTCTTCACTGATTTTTTTTTTCAATATAGGTACCCCATAAAAAGTTCCGTTTAGGACCGCATGTTCGAACCGAAATCATTCCAATTTGGCAGCCCGTGTTCTCAGTGAGTAAAATATGTCTTCGTAAATAAACAATATTGGTCCATGTTTTTTTCATAGCCTCGACAAAAGACCACGCCCCAATTTAGGTATTTTCCAAACCATGATGCTGACATTTGGCAATACGTGTATATTTGACTCCTGGTGACCTGGTGACAGATACAGGCAGCGTGTTGGGGATCTGGAAGGAACATTTCGAAAAGCTTCTGGTATCAAATAGTAGCGGTGTAGAAGATACTGCAGAAACAATAAGAGATAACGGTATAGGTTGTATACCACCTAGCCAAGATGGGGACAGACGTCAGCTGAAGAATAATAAAGCAGCAGATGCCGATGGGTTACCAGGTGAACTATACAAAACCGGTACACATACCAGTTGATTAGTGTCAAATTTTTTCAGAGGAAAGCATGGCCAATGATTGGAACTTTGGGAATGTGCAACTATAGGGGAATTAGTCTCCTTCTCACCGCATATGAGTAAAGCCAATGGTCAATGACATTTTTGGACCAGCTGAAGACGCATTGGCTTCAGACCTGGTAAATCCATCATATACCAGATTTCCACTGAAATCCTGGAAAGACCCAGGAAAAACACATCGACACATTCCACCTATTCTATAAAGTCGCATTCAACAGTCCTATGTGATGTTTAAAGTCACGTCTGTGTTCGGGATTCCTGCAAAATTAATACGGCTATGCAGGATAACTTTAACCTGCACAAGGTCAGCAGTTGAAGTCGTAATAGACCCCTTAGAGCCCTTCAATACCGACCGAAGATTCTGTCATATGTTACTCGCCAACGACGTCGACATAATGGGTGGAATATTGCAAGCGGTAATAGCCACCTTTGAACAAATTGAGAAGGAGTCTGCCAAAGTGGATCTGGCAGTAAACGGCGAGAAGACCAAGCTCATGGTATCAATGCGCAAAACGTCCACTAGACTCGAGGTGGTCAAAGATGTTATTTAACTCGGTATCACCATAAATAAAACGAATAACATTGAAATTCGGAGACTAAACTCACACTCCACAATACGCTGATATTACCCGTGCTGGTGTATGGATCTGAAGCATGGGTACTTGCGCAAGCAGAGTAGACAGATCTACGGGTCTTTTGCGTCGACGGTGAATATCGGCGTCGAATGAACCATGATATTCTCGGACATCGACATAGTCCGACGTATCGAGCTGCAGCGACTAAAATTATGAATGGTGTTTTTGGTTCCGATACTGTAACAGCCAATTATGTGCAATTTTGGTTTCGTAGATTTCGTTCAGGAATTTTTTATGTTAAAGATGTACCTCGCACAGGTATGCCGATCGTCGAAAATATCGATAAAATCGGAGAAATGATCGAAGTTGACCGGCATGTTAGCAGTCGTAACACCGACCAGGAGCTAAAAATCGACCGTAGAACTGTTTTAAACCAGTTACAATTGACCAGAATTGGCCATCAGGAATAAAGTCCTATAGTTGATATAAAAATAATGGATTTATTTTTCCCCAACCTAATATTAACAATTGTCCGGTAATTAGGTATCACATGGTCGGCCTCGTCCGGCTTTTCTTTGCCGCATACTAATTTTAACTTTCATTATCGTATATATATATGTGTTGTACATATGTGTAACTCGTATTATTATATTTTATTGTTGTCAACGTTGTTCAAGCAACTCTATAAGCCATTTTTAATGGACTTCAGTTTGTCTAGGGACCTTTTCATTCTACTTATCCCCTTTTGTTTAGCTTATTGTTTCCGTTTGGTATGACTTTTCTCCCACTCTCTCTCTCTCTTTTCTCTATCTGTACTCTATATTTCTAAGTAAAATTAAGTACATATTAAATTGTAATCTCTGGCATTTGACTAAAAGTTATATTGATTATTGTTGTTGTTGTCATCGTTGTGTTTTTTTTTGTTTGCTTTCAGGGTAAAAAAATAGCGGCAGTCAGAACAACCGAACACAAAAGCAATTAGCAACAGGTGCTGCCTGCCTGGCAGGATAAAGGAATTCTTCTATTTAGAGATGGCAGGAAATTACGAATGGCTTAGATGGAACGCCGTCTGCAGAAGCCGCACAAGTAAGTCAGTTTTTAAATAGTTGAAAAACTGTTGTAGATATTGCAACGCTTTAGTTTGAGTAATGAATGTATATATACTTAAAAAGTGAAGTATATAGTAGGATGTGGATTGTCAAGGTTACATAATGGTTACATTATTTAATTTTATACGTTTTAATAGGAAATGTATGTTTGGAGTTAAATATATGAACAATTTTTGTTACGGACATTTGTTATACAATGCGAACCGAAAATATGAAATTACATCCAATTTGGTTGAAATTGAGTAAGTGAATAAAATATGACTTTAAACTTTTCCAAAACTTCCTACAAGCCGAAAGTGGTCCAAACTAAAAATTTTAGGATTCCGTTTATATCGATTCACCTAAGTACGAATTACAATGTGGCAGTAATCACATTGCAGCCTTATACGATCACTTAAGTAAATATTGCACCATTTTAGTACTATTTAGTACACATTAGTACAAATTCCCATAACATCCTTCAAACCCCAATATTTTCAATTATTGGCGTAATATAGTCTTCAAAAGCAGAACGAAGTCGAAAATGTTAAAACCCGGATTCAACAAAAACCTTATGTAATAATTCTTCTATCGTTATAAGCCCTTTTGAATTTTTGGGTCAATTTCACAAAAATACCAGGGGTACAAAATAAAATAGCAACACCCGACCAAAAACTAAAAAGTTTTATCTAGCAACTCCCAACCAATAATTTCAAATTTGGCAATACTCTACCCGAAAAAAAAAAATGGAGCGCCTAAATGTATGCTACACATTTTGCCACTGTTTCTACTTTTTTATTTTTTGGCGGGCTACTTTCTATTTTATTCTGGGCGCCTGGTATATTGTGTGAAATTTGCCCCAAGCCAAATAACAAATATTGTGAGGTCAACACATAAATATATGTTACACGCGTAGGGGCATGTATACTTACCGTATTTAAATCCGTAAATAAAAACAAACTATATTTATAGTAAAATCTCCTCTTTTCATTTTTATTAAATATATATTAAATGTTGTAAACAAAAATTACATGCATTTGAAAAATATATAAAATGTAAATTTTAATATACAATCATTTTCTTAACAACCTAACCCACTTATTTGGTATCTAGTGTATTGCAATCCTTCCTTGTATAATTTGACTGATTGATCGAGAGAACTGGATAATTCCAAAATATATAATTATCGTTATAGGCGGGTCTCTGCCAAATTTTCAAATTTTTTTCAAATTATTTCTAGATTATCCGAGCATATACACTACGACCTGGAATGAAATATAAGAGATTAATTAAGAAATATATAGATTTTTAATAAAAGTAAGAAGTTTTAATTAAAAAAAAACATTTAAATAATACTGGCTAAACAAATTTTAAACTGTGGCAAAATAGTTGGCATTTGCTTGTCGAGATGTTATTTGTTCTTGAGAAATGGAGAAAATTCCCAATTTTTGACATTTCTTTAAAGATCAGTCATGTGGGATTTTTATATAAATCCTCTTACTTCATGAACTACCAATGCAGTTATGTTAAAATTTCTTAATTATTTTTATAAATTTAAAAATGTGGCCTCTATTGTATTGCATTCTTCATTGTAGAAGTTTACGATTGAGAGAACAGGATAATTCCAAGTGTCGAATTTTTGTAGTTTCTTTAGGCGTAGTTTTTTCCAGATTTCTTCGAGAAAAGGGGAACATCCCCATTTTTTAAAAACATTTCTTTAAAGATTACTAGAGCAGTCAGGTGGGATTTTTATAGAAATTTCTACCTCTTATGGATAGAATATCCACGACAAAAAATACACACTCCAAACTTGAAGCCTGACTTCATTCGTCATTCTTTCCTCATTCTTACTATTAAGTAAGTAGTGTATGTAGTTCATTTTTTCTTCTTTATTGAAACAAAGCAAATAAATAGATTTAAAAAGAAATACTAAAAATGTATTTTATTTAGTGGGGGTTCGTAAAACCATGTTAGTATTTAATAGAAACAGTAAGGTCATATGTCTATCCTGACTCCCAATGAGTTAAAAAAAAAAAAACAAATATATTGTGCATTTTGGGCAAATTTCACAAAATACCAGGCGCCCAGAATAGCAAGTGGCCCGCCAAAAAAACATTTGGTCAGGCAACACCCTACCCCCGAAAAAAAAAATCGAGCGCCTAAAAGTATGCTACACATTTTGCATTTTTTCTATTTTTTATTTTTGGCGGGCTACTTTCTATTTTATTCTGGGCGCCTGGTATTTGGTGAAATTTACCCAAAAATTCACAAAACCAAGTCAAAGAAAAATTGTGACGTCATCACATAAATATATGACGTACGTGTAGGGTCATGAATACTTACCGTATTTGAATCCGTAAATGAAAACAAACAATATTTTTAATATTTTTTTTATGTTTATTAAATATTTTTTTTAAAAAAATACATTGCATACATTTAAAATATATATAAAGTATTAACATTTATATATATTAATTTTCTTAACAACTAAACCGACTTATTTGGTCTCTATTGTATTGCAATCCTCGTAGAATTTTATGATTGAGAGAGGCGAGTCTGTCACATTTTTATACGGCAATCCGAGCATATACAATTCAGAATTTCCTGGAATGAAAAATAAAAGATAAATTAAAAAACATATTTTTTCAAATTATAATGGGCTGACGGTCACACATGTCTAGATCGATTCAGATAGTCGCGATTAGGGATAAGTAAATCGACTTTCGACTAATCAACTTTTTGTATTGAAATGTCTAAATGTCGAAGTCGACTTTTGACCTTTGAGAAAATCGCAAAGTCGACTTTTCAAGATCGACTTTCGATTTGCTTCATAAATTCTTGGTTTATTATCACAAAGCCGAAATTGTCCAAAAATTACACATTCCAAAACTTTTTTCATCTGTTGACAACAAACCTTTTAAAAAATTAAATTTTTAGTCGATTTTGCTTTGTTGGTAAAAGTCGAAAATCGATTTTGATCAGGTTTGTCAAAATCGAAAGGCAAAAAATCGAAAAGTCTAAAAGTCGGCTTTTACGTATCCCTAGGCACGATGGGTATACTAAACGGCGGGTATTTTGAATTTAACGATGAGAGCTGACGATATAAATATCGTTATACCGAGATTCTACAGTATTTCCTAACATCTTCATGTACTTTTCATATACAGTGGAGAACAAATATTTTCGTAAAAATTTAAGTTATTTAAAGATATTTGTATTTTTACAATAACTATTTACATACGTATGTCAGTGGTTGCTGTCCTAACTAGTAATGTGTGTTCATTTAAACGTTGTCACCCGTTAATTATTCATATTTAATACGTTAGAGACACCCTGTTGAATGGAGTTATCGATATGTATCCCTGATATCGGTTTATTTCTATAATAAGTTAACATCTGATTAGTATATAAAACCACCATGAGGTAGATGATGACATTGTGATGGGGCCGTAGTTACACAACGTAATGTATATAATTTTCCTTTCGACAGATGTCGCCACTATCAAACATTAGTAAAAAAGATCAAATATCAAAGACATAAAAGTATGTATAAAGATAGGACAATTGATACGTAAACAATTTCCAAACGTATTAAACATTTTAATGCTATATATTAAGCTTATTAAATAAAATATAAATACATAATATAATTGAAATATTTTTAATTTCAGATTTCAAGACGTAATTTAGTTAAGAAGAAAAGACGTACGTCATTTCACATCACCAAAGAAATGAAAATTGACGACTGTCATATGCGGCCTATAACACGAGAGAGAATCGATTCAAGCTGTAACATTTTTAATGAAACACACTAATTTTGGAAAAATTGTTGGACGAATTATTTCAGCATAAATATTATAATTTGCAATGTTTGGACCAATCTGGAGCTGCTAAAATAGTATTATATGAATAATTCAGAAATTTTTGTTAAAATAAAAAAAGTACTTTTTATAATATGGTAATGAAAATTCTAAACCTTTGTTTTCATTTTACTGCTAGAAATATTTATTCCAAACCCCTTTTTAGCACGATTTTCTTGGAAAATTATGGCGCCTAATTTATCTGTATATAACAGTTTAAATTATCTATTATTAACTGTATATAACAGTTTAAATTATCTATTATTAACTGTATACAACAGTTGAAATATATCACATCTCGTTCAAAACTTATAGCTATATAACTTTATAAAACTACCTTGATCAATCTGACAATTTGCGACCATCCATTGATGCGGATTTACAAATGTACGTCCGTCCGTCCGTCTGTGTGTCATTCTTGTGCGAACGATAACTCTCGAAGTAACGACTGTACTGCATTGTTTACATTTAATAAAAAAAATTAGTCGATAGTTTAAATATCTTCGAAGTTTAACATAATGCTACTTTTTTCTTATATAACATAAGCTTATATAATTATTTTCAATATAAAATAAAACTTTAGAATTCCCCCCAACCATATGTGCCAAAATTATCGAAATCGGTTAAGTAGTCGCCGAGTTATTTGCATTTGAACTCAACCATGTTCCAAAATATACTTACTGTTCGGTGCTGGGCGCCTATTAACTGAAAATGAAAAATCACACAAAAATCGGTCTTTTAAAAATGGAAAAAATCATTTGTTTTGTGAAAGAAAACTTGCCGCTTTTAAAAAATCAATTTTTAGGTGATTTTTCATTTTCAGGTAATTGGCGCCCAGCACCAAGTAGTAGGTATATTTCGGATCATGGTTGAGTTCAAATGCAAATAACTCGGCGACTACTTAACCGATTTTCAAAAAATTTGCACATATGGTTGGGGGGAATTCTAAAGCTTTATTCCATATTGAAAATAATTCTATAAGCTTATGTTATATAAGAGAAAAATAGCATTTTGTCAAAGTTCCAAAATATTTAAAATATCGACTATTTTTTTGTTAAATGTAGACAATGCACACTAGTCCACTTGGACAGACAGCCTGTTCTATACCACACACAAATAATAGGTCACTTGGAAAGTAGAAATAGATGACAGAAAGGGACATACATTTTATAGATGACAGCCAGTTAATATTCACGATTGTCCTCTAAAAGACGTGTGGTCACCTTATCTATTTTAACCTGGAATGTCAAATTAAATTTTGTCGTTTGGACTATGTGGCTAAAATAACGAAACATAGATCTGTAGTGATCAGTTCCTGCAGATTAGAGAATTTTTGGTTGGAAAATACAGTTACAAATACCTAAAAATTGGACGGCACTTTATATAGGTGGGCATACACAAAGTGCGTTTTGCACCGATATAAAATACTGACAATTGGGTGGGACTTTATTTTTTGGGAGCCTGGACCCATATATCTCATTTGCAATGCTAAAAATCCTACCAATAGCAGTACAAAATTTCAAATATCTTTCCTTAACTATGAGAGCTCTATCGTGGCAAGCGGACGGACGCATAGACAGGCGGACATGTCTAAATCGACATAGAATTTTATTCTAAAAAAGAACATGCATATATACATTATGGGATCTTAGGATTATTTCTAGGTTCAAACATATTGAGGACCAAATATTACAGAAGGACATCTGAAATATATTATTATTATTATTTCATAAATTGTATTGATATTTTATAACGTCTTATGACGTCACGTACCCTTATTTTTGCACAAAAACAAATAAAATTCCTTCATTCTAAACTTCAGTTTTTACAACTAGTTAATTTTGTTAATGATTAATTTTATAAATGTTTTAATATCTATACACAAATTCTCTCCTAACATATAGTGAAAGTTGCATGCCAATACATGCATTAATTACTGAGATGTAGCCATTTGAAGTTGATGTTATGTCGAAATACAGCTGCTAGCGATTCTATCTGCCAAGAGGTGCTATTTTATCCTTCGATGTCTGTAATATTAAATTACAACCACTTTGATTGGAAAATCGGTGAATGGGAACAGCATTTTACCAATTGAAATGATGTCAAATTGCTAAACTTGCACCACAACATGTTTTCTTTATTTCCTACAAATTTCCTTAATAGTCCTATTTTTTCTCAAAAGGAATTATATTCCAATGACAACAAACATTCAGCAACAATCTAATATCAAAATTTTCTCAAATACTCCAATTTCCAGCCATTCAAAGCTAATTTAACGTTTCTGCAAACGATCATGATTTCCATAGTTCTCCGTTGTGAAAATACTTGTTTATCGATACACATACAAACTACACAATCTCCCGTAAACAATGGTACACGTTTGATGTCAATACGTTCATTCATTACTGAGTAATAGCCATTTAAAGTTAACCTTGTGTCAAAATATAGCGGCTACACGATTCTGTTGGCCTGGTACCTCAAATTGGAAAAATGGCTGAAATTGGCATTTTCACTAAAGCGAAAAAGTACAAAACAGCAGCATCATTGCCACATTGTTCGGGGTTTCTTTGATTTGATGGTTGGTTTACAAATTCTGAGCATACTTTCAGGCGCATCATTTCAAATTATATCCATATGAAAGTTATAAGGCTCGTGATTTTAATGTAACGCCTAAAGGTATGCTCAGAAGTTATAAACTAACATTAAAACACTATGGTTGCGATCTGGTAACATTGCAGTATTTTATGTTTTTGCCCATGTGCGATTTCTTCATTTTTCCAATTTGAGGTACCAGGCCAACAGAATCGTGTAGCCGCTATATTTTGACACAATGTTAACTTTAAATGGCTATAACTCAGTAATGAATGAACGTATTGACATCAAACGTGTACCATGGTTTAGGGGAGATTATGTAGTTTGTATATGTATCGATAAACAAGTATTTTCACAACGGAGAACTATGAAAATCATGATCGTTTGCAAAAACGTTAAATTAGCTTTGAATGGCTGGAAATTGGTGTATTTGAGAAAAGTTTGATATTAGATTGTTGCTGAATGTTTTCTGTCATTGGAAAATAATTCATTTTGAGAAAAAATAGGGCTATTAAGGAAATTTGTAGGAAATAAAGAAAACATGTTGTGGTACAAGTTTAGCAATTTGACATCATTTCAATTGGTAAAATGCTGGTCCCATTCACTGATTTTCCTATCAAGGTGGTTGTAATTTAATATTACATGCTTTGAAGGATAAAATATCACCTCTTGGTAGATAGAATCGCCAGCAGCTATATTTTGACACAACATCAACTTCAAATGGCTATATCTCAGTAATGAATGCATGTATTGGCATGCAACTTTCACTATATGTTAGGAGAGAATTTGTGTATAGATATTAAAACATTTATAAAATTAATAATTAACAAAATTAACTAGTTGTAAAAACTGAAGTTTAGAATGAAGGAATTTTATTTGTTTTTGAGCAAAAATAAGGGTACGTGACGTCATAAGACGTTATAAAATATCAATACAATTTATGAAATAATAATAATATATTTCAGATGTCCTTCTGTAATATTTGGTCCTCAATATGTTTGAACCTAGAAATAATCCTAAGACCCCATAAAGTATATATGCATGTTCTTTTTTAGAATAAAATTCTATGTCGATTTAGACATGTCCGCCTGCCTATGCGTCCGTCCGCCCGCTTGCCACGATAGAGCTCTCAATGTTAAGGAACCAGATTTGAAATTTTGTACTGCTATTGGTAGGATTTTTGGCATTGCAAGTGAGATATATGGGTCAAGGTTTTGTCGTAGCTCCCAAAAAAAGTCCGCCCAATTGTCAGTATTTTAAGGCTTTTGTAGCATTTTCCAGCCGATACACAGTAATTTTGCATTTTTAGGAGGCTGGCATATATCTGTGCAAAAACTAATCATTATAGGCCCACCCATATAAAGTGCCGTCCAATTTTTAGGTATTTTGAGATTTGTTACTGTATTTTTCAACCGAAAAAGTCTATAATTTGCAGGAACTGATCATTACAGGTCTATGTTTCGTTATTTTAGCCACATATTCCAAACGACAAATTGTAATTTGACATTGCAGGTTCTAATAGATAAGGTGGCCATACGTCCTTTTTAGAGGACAATCATGAATTTTAACTGGCTGTCATCTATAAAATGTATGTCCCTTTCTGTCATCGATTTCCACTTTCCAAGTGACCTATTATATGTGTGGGGTATAGAACAGGCTATCCAAGTGAGCTAGTCCCCTAGTCTATATTTAACAAAAAAAAAAAAAAAATAGTCGAAATTTTAAATATTTTGGAACTTTGACAAAATGCTATTTTTCTCTTATATAACATAAGCATATATAATTATTTTCAATATGGAATAAAGCTTTAGAATTCCCCCCAACCATATGTGCAAATTTTTTGAAAATCGGTTAAGTAGTCGCCGAGTTATTTGCATTTGAACTCAACCATGATCCGAAATATACCTACTACTCGGTGCTGGGCGCCTATTACCTGAAAATGAAAAATCACCTAAAAATGGATTTTTTAAAAGCGGCAAATTTACTTTCAAAAAAGCCATTTTTAAAAGACAGACTTTTGTACGATTTTTTTATTTTCAGGTAATAGGCGCCCAGCAGCGAGTGGTAGCTATATTTCGGAACATGGTTGAGTTCAAATGCAAAGAACTCAGCGACTACTTAACCGATTTCGATAAATTTTGCACCCACATGGTTGGGGGGAATTCTAAAGTTTTATTCCATATTGAAAATAATTTTATAAGCTTATGTTATATAGAAGTAAATTAGAATTATGTGAAAAGTTCCCAGATATTTTAAATAAGGACTAATTTTTTGGTTAAATGTAAACGATGCAGTATAGTCGATACTTCCAGAGTTATGGTGCATACCAGACAGATACACAAACGGACGCACGTACATTTGTAAATCCGCATCAATAGCTGGTCCTGCCGTCTCAAAATGGCAAGATTGATAAGAAAAATCAAGTTAGTTTTTAAATAGAAATAATTTTTGAACGAAGTGTGGTATTTGGATAATTTAAACGATTATATGCACATTTAGTGTCGCTGATTCTATGTGTGCCAAGACAAATTTAAAATATGAATACACAACTAGGATTATATTACAAATACTTTTTTCAATTATAATTTTGTTTTCAATGAAATACATTTTTCTTTTTTAATCCATTTCTCCATTTGTTCTCCCCCAAAATAAATAATAAACAAGTTTTTTTTTGAAATTGTTTGAAAATATTTATATGTATATTTTGTTTTTCGTTTTCTTTTAGTTTTTTGTAATTTTTAAAGGTAGGAAGTCATTTGAAAAGTACAACTACAATGGTTCTTTTTAAAAAAGATATATTCCTGGTTATTTTCTACAAATTAAAAAATATGTATTTAGGAATAGCAAAATTTTGTTTGTTTTTCTATATTAGAAATAAATTGAAATTTGTTGGAAACCCCTAAAAAATGTGTAATAATTATATATTAAAGCAAGACATGAAAATACAAAAAAAAAGAGAGGAAGAATAAACATTTGTTTAGTACAACTATGTGGTAATGAATTGGAACTACTCTCGCGTCTTAAACACGAAAACAAGAAGCTTAGAGAGAAAAAATACATTTACATAATAATTTTAAATTTAAATTGGGTTGGGTTTGGGAAGAAGACACTTGTCGTAGAAAAAAATGTTCGAATAACAAACAAAAATGAAGACAATTAATTTAAGAAAAAATACAAGAAATTTTCTTTAAGAAGAATTTTGTTTTTGAAAGAACGGGGGAAGAAATACAATTTTTTTTAAAGTTTTAGATTTTTTGTTTGTTTGGAATATAGGATAGTGGTTATTTTAAGGTTTTGTTCTTTATTTAATTTTGTTGTTAATTAGTAAAGATATCAGTGCTAGAGTTTGTTATATTATTTTTTTCATTTGTATATAACATTAAAAATATTTAGTTTTTGTGTTCTTTTTGGGAGATTTTCAAAGTGTATATTTTGGTAATATTTGGGGAGTGTTTATAGGGTAGCTCAATAAATGAATGTTGAAAATTTTTTGAAAATTTTAAACTTTGAAAGTGTCTGATGTTGAATTAACTTTGCAGTGGAAACAAATTTCGGTTTTAAAATGGAATTTGTTTTATATGATACCAATATCTTTTTTTAAAGAATTTCGGATTTCAAAGACAAACAATTCAAGGTTCGAAATAAAAATATTGTTTTTGGTTTCTATATCTCTATGAAATAAATGGACTTTTTTAGAAAAACATTTATAATTTTTTTTTTAAATTTATTTCAGACATACCTTATACCTGAATTTATAAAAATTGAATTTTTTGAGTCCAGTAAAGACAGAAATATTTAAAGACCACTTCGTACATTTGTTCAAAAAAAAATTGACTTTTTCGAAAAAGTAAAAATATTGAAGAAAATTTATAATTTCATAATCTCAAATAATATTTTGATGGTCAAATTTATTTTGAAGATTTATTTCAGTCATCCCTTATGCCTAAATTATAAAATTTGATTTTTTGAGTCCTGTAACGACTGAAATATTCAACGACCACTTGGTATATTTGTTCCAAAAAAAATTCAATGTAAATCCGATTATTTAGCATGAGTTAAGAATTAAAAAGATTTCATAGAACAAATATTGGACTTTTGAATTTTTCTGCCTGGGTTTTTCTTTATCTCTCATACAAATATTAATTGAATGATATTTGGAAGAGAATTTCAGGCGAAATTTTTTGGGGTGAAAAGTTT
Source organism: Musca vetustissima (assembly GCF_032173495.1). Classification (NCBI taxonomy): domain Eukaryota; kingdom Metazoa; phylum Arthropoda; class Insecta; order Diptera; family Muscidae; genus Musca; species Musca vetustissima. Next base: position 266,622 of record NW_026883678.1, read on the forward strand.
TTCTTTAATTTTCTATGAAATACATTTTTTCTTTTCAATCCCACATTAGCTAAATTTTGGATGGGAAAAGTTTTTCTTCGACAGATTTTATCGCTTCATTTCCTTTTCAAAAAATATAATTTAATATTTTTTTCTATACAAATGGGACGATTTTTTTCAACATGCCAATTTTAATACATTCATTATATTGTGACACCCTATCACACACCATCATAGCTACAAACATAGGGATTTTTTTTTTTTAAACATTAAGATTTTTACTTTTGCGGGACATACAGGACAGACTTTCTTGGTGACAGAGTGAAAAGAAAAATAAAACAGAACGAAAGACACACTTTTACAACGAAATGAAAACTAGGAGGAAGGAGACAGGTGATTACAAATATTTCCATATTGATTTATAACTAATATCCTATATATATATATATATATATATAATTATAGATAGAGGAGGAGGAGACAAGTCTAATTGGTTGTGTGACAAAAAAGGAAAGAAAAATAATAATAATAATGAAAAAAACTAAATTCAATAATTTAAATTTTATAAATGAAATGAAAAAAATACATATTACGTTTCAATTATATTTATATATAAACTATATAGATATATATGTATATTTTTCAATGTGTATGTATGTATAAAGTTATATAGATAATAACTATAAAGCATCGTTGTTTCATGTTGTTGTTGTTATGTTTTCTTTTTTAGTTTTTGTTTTATAATTAATTAATTATATAAATAATTAAATATGCTAAACTAAAGTCAACTATTTTATGTTTATAAAAAATAAAATAGTTAAATTAATTAATTAATAATAATTATATATAATTAATATATGGATTTAAAGTAAATATTACAATCAATTTATACAATAAAGGCTGGTTTTGTGTTCTTTTTGTTATTTGTTTTTTAAATATATAGTATTTTTTATTATTTACTAATATCCATTCGTATAGAACATTAAACATTTAGTTGATCTATTTTCTTATTTTGAAGATGAAGGGGAAACCACTATAAGAAAATTTTAGATTTTTATAATTTACAAAATCAATCCCTTATAATCATTTTCCCTTTATTTCTCTTAATGCTGTTTTGTGTGAACGTAATTAAATATGGAATCATCATCATGAATGGATTTCAATTATTTGTATTCCATAAAAAAACATAAATTTTGTTGCATATATATCTATTTATAATAATTTAACACATTTCAACATGATTTCTTTTCTTTTTTCTTTCTTCTTGTTAATAGATTTTGGTTTTTTCCTATTACTTTTTTTCCTTTCTTTCTTGACATCTTCATTTAGGCATTTTAACTTACAAAATTAAACATTGTTGTTATTTGAATATTATTATTAATAATAATAATTATATTTGTATGGGTGTTTTTTGTTGTGTACCTATCATAATAATAATAATGATATATAATAATTATATATCACTTTTTTAATTTTTTTCCATTTTTTTCAAATTTTTGTTTGAAAAAACTAAACACAGTAATTAATTATATAAAGGCTTTTAAGGCGTCTTCAGTAGTATATCTTTTTTTCGGGTTCGTGTTGGTGATGTTGCACCCAATTGTGCAGATGATGATGTTGGGAGGCGTTGATAGAAATAATTGCGTCCAAATTTCTTTTGCAATTTATAGCCTTTCCGCTGTAGGAACTTGGTTAATGTTTGAACATAACTGCTAACATCCTCTTGATTTTCTAATAAATGTATTGAAATAATTTCAATTTTTATTTTGTCAAAAGGTAATGTTTGTAAGATCTGTAAAAAGAGAAACAAAGAAAAATCGACACGTTAGTCATGAGTTGTGTTAATGATTTTTTGATACAAACAGAAAAAAACAACCTAATTAAAAAATCACTTTCATTTTTTGTGTGCTACTCAAAAAACTAAATAGAAGGTGGAGTAGTAGTTTAAGTTGCTTAAGTGCAAGGTAGCAACAGCAGTTGTAGCAGCAGCATGCAATCAACCACTGCCAATTAACACCACCAAAATAATTTCAAATATGTTTTTAGAGCAAGTATCCCAATAAATGTGCTATGGTAAGCAATATTGAAATGTCATCAGGTTTGTGAATTTTAAAATACATAGGATAATTGACTCCAAGAGAAGTATATAAAATGTTTTTGATAGATATTTTAAAATGTTTTAGGAGGAAATATGAAGAACTGCCGAAGGACAGAATTAAACCAGTGAGCGGAGCAGTATAGTCGGACGGGGCCGACTATACGATACCCTACACAACTAACACGAACTCTAACTTTCTGAGGATGTTTATTCCGAGTCTGAGTAATATTTCGTGATATTTGCCCCCTCTTGTCCGATTAGAGGTTAACAACATCTCTTTCTTACTTTTTTTCGAATATACAATACAGTCCTTCTAATTACTTGTCCAGATTACCTTCACGGTGGGTTGTGTTGTGATTTTCGGATTATACTCTACTTGAAAACACACAAAAAATATGTTTTCCGTCCATTTCATCCCAAAATTTTAATCTGATCATCACCGAAACTTGTAGGCGTTGTTCTTGACTATAATTGGAACTTCATGAAAAATTTCAAAGCCATCAGCGCGATATTTCTCCCTCTAATGTGGTAATGGGTTACTAAATAATATCTGAATACGTAAGCACTTGTAAATATTTGACTGTAACTCCCACATCTGAGTAGATACATCACTATATTTGGTATCAATTTAAAGGTCAACCACTCCTCTTGGATATGCTATCAACTCCTGGGGTCGACATCCTCCAGGAGTAAATATATATGCCATAGAATACAAATTTTGTCATTTTTCACACAAAAGTCAGGGTCCATTTGACCCGCTAAATATTGACCTATCTTTATCAAAACATGCATGCTTATTCTCTGGCCCGATCCCCTTCTCCATGCAAAAATTCGCGGCGTTACAAACATTTGGGGCTGCACAAAGCTATAATACCCTGACAACATAGTGGTGTAGGGTATAAAAAACGTAAATGATTTTCCAATCAATATAACTCAACACAAGTGGATATCGATATCTTTCCAGTAGGAAATATCAATGTTCTACTTTTATAAATAACAATAAACAGGTCAATCACCGATCATTTTGATTAGGAATTGGTTACGGTCATATAACTTTTCAACTCTTCCTTGAATTCCTTCATTTCTGTTGAAGATCTAATGCTCGGTATTACAATAAATTCGTAAATAAGAAAGTTTATCATTTTCAAGCGCCGAAACATCAAATAAACAAGCAGTAAAGGCGGACGGGGCCGACCATATGATAACCTACACAACTACCACGGAACTCGAACTTTCTGCGGATTTTTATTCCGAGCCTGAAAAAATTCGTGATGACTGGTCCATAACTGTGGCCTATATCGTATTTACTAATTATAATGGACAGACGGACGGACACACATGTCTATATCGACTCAGCTAGTCGAGATATGACGATCGGTATACTTAAAGGTGAGTATAGGACCAAGATTTCGCGGCGTTACAAACTTTTCGGGCTGTACAAAGCTATAATACCCTGACAACATAGTTGTGTAGGGTTGGGGTACCGACAGATTTATACCTTTAGCCTAAGTAAGGTATATTTTAAATATTTTAATTCGATTATTCAATTCTCTTCGAATAAAATTTACAAATTTATAAAATATTAACCCCGGAAGTAGTGGACTAATGGGTTCCACCTTCGGACTTGGTCTATGCTTGGTAACGATAATAAGTTTTGCAAACTTTGGTTTAAATCGGAAATTCCATTCGCCTGATATTGGATTTATAGATATTGAAAATGTTAACCCTTTGTGTGGGAGGTACCAGAAGGAGAGGACCAATGGGTCCCATCTTCGAACTTGATCTAGGCTAAAATATATCTACATACACTAAATTTCTGTAGGTATTTTAAAGTTGTAAAATCGTCTGTGAATCGAAAGCCTTTTACAGTGCTATAAGAAGGTCACTTATATTTATACTCAGTAAATGGAAGATTCATACAGTTTTCTATGGAAAAAATAACGTTTATTGGCAATATGTAGGTCTTGGATACCGAGATAACCCTGTACCGAACATATCTCTTGAGAAGTCCCTCTTTAAATAAGATTTCTTTGAAAGAAATTTCTGTAAATACATCTCCAAAGGGATATTTCCTTAATTACTACAGTCTACAAACACAACGCCTAAAAGTATGCTTTAGTATATACACTGAATTATACTCGCTTTTCACACATTATAGGGCACACAAAAGTCGTGGCAACCAAATCTAAATTTTCTACTTTTTTTTTGAATTTTTGGGTATTTTACAACAACAAACACTTACCTCCAACTCATGACCATGCACGCCCAAGCTAAGAAGATCGTATTCAACACGATTTGAAGCTAGCATGATTGTATAAAGCGGAAAACATTTGACACGCGAATTGAACCATGTCGTCTCCTCGTCAAGCAGACTATTAATTCGCACTTCAGACTCTTCGTTGTGTACAGTAATCTAAAAAACCGAAAAAATAAAATAATTAGTTAACAAATCCATATATATCATAATTTTTAAAAGGAATATTACCTCTTTGGGATAAGGATTTGGTGAAACACACGCATGTACGACTTGTACACGTGGCCTCAACCCATTCTGTTTACGCAATGTAAAAAACCGCCGTGGCTCTGGTTCCACAATAATACCGGCCCAATTTAATGTATCCGACAGCCAGGGTGCTGTCATTAGATGACCCAAGGAACCGGTTAGGGATTGTATGACGGCACCATTTGTTTTACCCTGCAGTAAATTGGCCACATAATAGGCCATTTTTGGTGTTAATTCATTGGGATGGGCACTGAAATTGAAATGTGGTTGGACACCGATTAGGCCACCGCCCGGTGTACCGCCATTACCCGGCCCCAGGGTGGAGGGCGATGATGGTGAAGTTTCAACGCCGCCGCCATCCGTTCGTGTTTTCAAAAAGTGCATTGAATATTTGCGCATATGGATTTCACGCAGGAATGCTATAAGTTGAGGATCGTCTTGAGCCACGCCATAGAATTCATAATCACGCGACATATTCAGGCGAAATTGTTGATGGCGAATTTCTGTAACGAAAAAATAAGAAACCAACAAATAAATAAAATGCAATGCAAGTTTTAATTAAATCGACAAACAACAATGAAAGAAACGAAATTACAATATTGAGTTTGATTCCATCATGATGATGTTGGCGGATCGCAATCATCACATGATGTATGTAGGTAAATCAACTTCGTTTTAGAAATTGGTAAGAGAGGTGAGAAGGGGTTGGTGGGTTTTACTAAGGTGGTAATAACATTATGACTACCAACTTGTAAGATGTTTGTTTATGAGGGAGGGAGAGTTAGATCTTTTGTTTTGCGTCTGATGGTCGGGTGGTCTTGTTGTTATGTTCGGCCTGTTGGTCATGCTTCGCTGGTCAGTTTTATTTACAAAATAACGACGAAGCTCTAAAGATGAAATCCGTCTGAAAAGATGTTTATATGGTGATGGCCTGTGTTGCTTGCTCGTTGTTTTGCATTTGTTTAATTATAAACATAACCACCACAACATGATTGGTCTGAACTGAAGTGAACTTTTTCTACTAGAGATTGGGTTAATAAAATAGTTTTTGTAATTTCTCTCTTAAAGGGGGATATGTTTTTCTTTAATTTGTGGAGAGAAGAAACGCATTTTCTATTTTAAAAATAATATCAAATGTATAGAATTTTTGTCCAGAATTAACATAATTCAGCTGGGCTGAATATGAGATTTTTGGGATAATATTACATTCTGCTCAGTTAATAAAATTTTTTCTTGGCAAATATTCAATTCAGCTGGGCTGAATTTGACATTTTTAGGATTATAAAGGGGGGAAATGTATTTTTTAATTTGGAAAAACTATGTATTTAAAGACAAATATCAAAATTTAGCAGGGCTGAGTTTAGCATTTTTAGAATTATAAAGGAGAAATGTATTCAGCAGGGCTGAATTTAGCATTTTTAGGGGTTAACATAATTCAGATGGGCTGAATATGGAATATTGGACATAATATTATTCAACATATTGTGCCCAGTTAATATAAGTGTTACTTGGCAAATATTCAATTCAGCTAGGCTGAATTTGTCATTTTTAGGATTATTACATTTTTAAAACTTATACAGAATTCTATGAACCAGAATTTAATGTTTTTGGAGAATTATATACTCAGAAGAGCTGAATTATTTAAATTTTATTCTATTGTTTCAAGTAAAAATATTAAAAATATTCCCTCAGTTCAGAAGATTTGAAATTACTCTTTGTTGGAATTCATTTGAGCTGAATTGAAACATTTTCCTTACAAGTTGGCATTACATCGTTTAAATTGAGAAAGCAATAAAGAAAATACAATTCAGCTAGGAAAAATATCTAATACTAAGCTGAGTTGACATTTTGGTACAATTTCTGTATTATAATATTTTTCTTTATTGCTGTATGGGATTATTTCTGCTGAACTGAATAAAGATTTAGATAAAAAATATAATTTTTGTTTCAATGAATTTAAAAAAAATTGATTTATTCAGTAAAGAATTGTCAAATAGAAGTATTTACATGATATAAAAAACATTCAATTGATTTTAAATCACTCTTAGTTAAAATTCAATTGAGCAGGATTGGATTTTTGAAGTTTTACTAAAAAATATGTAATTCAGTAAGCTGAATTGAAACTTTTTTCTTAAATGTGGGCTATACGTGTTTTAAATTGAGAAAGCTATAAAGAAGACACAATTCAGCTAGAACAAAATGCATAATTTAAATATTTTCAAAAGTGTTGAGTTAATAGTAAACTTCCTCTGATACCATGGGGAAGTAGGGGGCATCTTTTTTCCCTACTATGTATATAATTATACTATTCACCAAAACACAATTCGAAATAAAAAGTAATAACAATTTGAAAAAGAAGAAGAAAAAAAACAACAAAAACAAATATTTTTTTAGCTAATTATTATCATTATTATCTGTTATAGTTTTGAAGCTCAGGTGGTGGCGGTGGGAAGAAATGAGATATGAAACAAAAAACTAGCAATAACAATGCCAAGCAAGTGCCAAAAACCAAAAAAAAAAAAACCTTCAAAATTTTAAGGTGTGTTTTGACATAACATAATCACCCAGTAATAAGTCCGATATGAGATTGGAAGCCACCGACACCACAAACGATGAAATAAAGTAACAACAATAAAGCTCCAGCTGTAATCATAAAAAAATAGTTTGCCGGCCTCATAATGAAACTATTTGTAAAAAAGCCACAAGTGCAAGACATAAATTCCCAAACCAATTAACCATGGCCGGGCGGTGGATGGATAGATGATGAGGGTTACAGTTAAAAATAACCATATAAAAAAACTATTTGTAAGGGTGATCGAGAAGAATATAAATCAAAAAATCAGATAAACGAAATAAATTAATAGAAGAAAAAAATAACCAAAAAAATAATGCCAACTCCATAACATATGTTGTTTCATTTATATGCAAAAAGGCCGCAAAAGGAAAAAGTTTATAAATGTATCAAAGCTAAATCATCACCTGATAAGAGGCTATAAATAATACCATTTCCCCCATTAGTAGCTGTACTACTAATATGGTGGTGAGTAGGTGGTACATTTTTGCTGTAAATGTTAGGTAATTTAACAAATGTTTTGAAATGAAAAAACTGGTAGTAGGCCTTCTATATGGCTTTATCCTAAGGACACACATTTGTTTGTTGGCTGGAGGCCGGTGAGAAATAAAAAACGAACCTAAACAACCTTGGCCCCACCGTGAGTGTGTGTATTGGTGTTGTCAAGGGGATTTTCTTTTTTTGTTGGTTCTATCAGTTTTCTTTTTTTGTTGCTTTTTGGGTCATCATACAGTGTAATAGTTTCAAAAGGTGAAAGAAAATAACAACAAAAATAGCCAGTTCGTTTTTTTTTATTATTTAAACTTTTTGCTATTTGAAAAAAAAAAACAAAAAAATGAGTTAACAACCTTGTAACTGTCTTGTCGCCGCTCTTGCTTGACCAAAAACACTTCGAAACCTCAACTACAAAAAAATTGTAACAAGAAAACCCCATAACCATTAAACGGAATTCAAGTGAAAATAAACGAAAACAAGAAAATTTAAAATTGTTAATTTTTTATTTTGCTGAAGAAAACTGGGAGGGAAAATAATGCCAAATTGCAAAAAATAATTGTTTATAAACGGTTAATAGAGAAAGGTGTTAATAGTGACCAAATTTTCAACACGTTTACCGCAAATGTTATGGGTCAGTCAGCAGCAATTCCATTATGAAGAAAGTGATTATTTCAAAGGGCTTGAAAGATGTTTTTTCTTATGGAAATTTAAATCAGCAGTGCTGAATTCCAGTTTATTAATTGTATATAGTCAACTAAATTGGAGTTAAAGACTAAAGGGAGTTAGTTTTGGACATGCTGAACTTATTGGATGGTGATACAGATTAGGTATAGTTCGAGGATTGTATTCAAACAATAGGGAGATTCTCATAATAGGTTAATTGAAATGTAATAGGTTTTGTACAATTTTCCAGGAGAGACAAAAACAGCCAGCTACACGTGAAAAATTGGACTTAGAATTCCATTGGAAAAAAATCGGGTGTAACGTCGAAAATAATACAATGGATATACACAACTAGAAAGCTTGAAGAAACAGCCGAATTATGATCCTAAAATCCAATCACCTAGGCCCAATCAACCTCTTGACATTTTTAGGAAAAAATAAGCCTAATTTCTGCAATAGAAGGCAGATCAGAGAGCTATGTCAGTTATTATCTCTGAAATCAAGGAACTTTTTAAGAATTGTCAGTAGACTAGAGGTGGAATAGGAAAAACCGACAAGTAAATAAGTGTCAGTCGGTGTTGCCGACATTTACATATATACCCTCAACCTATAGTTAGTGGAGATTATATTATTCACTTTAAATGAGGTATATGTTTTTATCAAAGAGCTTTCGAATATAATATTTATAAAAACGGATATTCAATTGGCTTCAAATTTAATTTACAACTTAAAAAATGGCTCTTTGTCAGGGAGTTACCAGAAGAAGAGGTCCGACGTCTTGGTAAATAATAGCTTTGCAAAGTTTGGATGAAATCGGACATCGGAATCCTTTCACCTAATATTGAATTTATATACATTGAAAAATTTTACCCTTCGTGAGGAAGGTAGCAGAAGGAGCAGACCAATTAGTCCCATATAGGACAATCTATTTTATTCTTGGTAAAAATAAAAGGTTTTACAAAGTTTGGTTTAAATCGGACATTCATTTCGCCTGATTTATAGATTTATGATTTATAGGAGTGTACCAATTGGTCCCAGCTTAGGGCGTGATTTAGGCTTAGTAATGATAATAGGTTGTAGTGGACCAAAAGGTCCCATTTTCAGACTTGAGCTAGGCTTGGTAAAGTTAATAGTTTGGATTAGGGATAAGTAAATCGACATATCGATTAATCGAATTTTTGTATTGAAAAAATCTAAAAGTCGAAATCGACTTTAGATCGACCAGACAGTCTTTGGAAGCTCAAATTCTTAATTCGTGTTTTCCCTAAATTCCACATATATTTATTTTCTATTCGTTTCATTTTCATTTCATTCTCAATTCTGCAACGTTATTTATCATAATTAAGATATGTATTTTGGGTAAGTTTTATCTGGGTGTGTATTTGTTCCGTAGGCGTTTTCAGATGATCATTTATTTGCCTTAATGTTTCACCAGTTCACTCTTCGAACATTATGAAATATCGTAACAAAAACTTTTCTTCTCATATTTAATGAGATTAAAAACTGATATCAATATAGGTTTCATATTGATAAGGTTTATTACAAACATTTTATTTAGTGATAATTCCCAGAAGTGAAGCTAAAACTATTCAACTAATCGGCGTATTTCACTCTTTTAACTAAGACATTCGAAATATGAAACCCCATCACATTTGTGGAAAGGTGTTCAAAACAAACTAATAAACTAATTTTCGATATGTAATCAATGCTATTCAAAACTATTTTAATGACGTTTCGAATGTTGAATGAAATCAATGCTGAATGAATGCTGTTCAAAAAAGTTTGTAATGACGTAGAGGAAACTACTCCATATTTTTGTTGGGGTATTAAATTACTGAGGGTTGTGCCCCGTTGATGAATATTTGTAATTTCCCAATTCTTTTTTTCAATTTTTATTTTCTTTTAACGTTCTTTCAAAAATGTGAATTGAACTTTCAAATAATAAACTAATTACGTTTTTTAATATGGGAATATTGGGAGTAAGATGAAACATTAGGAGGGAAGTTTGTTTGGGTTGTTATTGGGTTGGGTTGTTTTTTGGTAATATATGTATTAGATATTATGAACATAATTAGTTATTATCACTCAACAAAATATTTAAATAAGGGGTGAGGGTTACTATGACTCCACAAAATACTTATCCCCTTTTGCAGAATATTCAGGCTTAACACAGTTTTGTTGTTTCTATAAAAAAACAACTATTTATTAGGGAAAGTATGACATTGTCCGCCAGAGGTGTAAAGCAGGCAAGACTATAGTTTCGCATCTCGCCACTGATCCTCATCAGTTCACTTAATTTTTTGTTGGGATATTCTCCCCAGAAGCTTTTTATTTATAACTTCTTTACAAAAACCAAAATGTCTCTTGTAAGAAATCGAAGTACTTAGGTTACCAGCGATACCACCTCACTGAGAAGTTCGTTGGTGTCTGACTTCGTAGCTAACAAGGCATTTGCAAACAAATGTATACTTTTTCCACTGCTATGTGTCGTTACGTTTTTCTCCTAAAAATTCAAAGATATCTGGTGGAAACGACCACAAATCCAACACACATAGCTCACGGTTACTTAAAAATCACTATAGATTTTCAACATGTCGTTTAACAGATTTCGAAATTTTGAAAACCGGATAAGTTGGCGTTTATAGGATTTAATGGTGGGACATGGTAATATCGATTGAACCAAAAAAGCACTTGATTTTTGAGCCCTTCTTTAAACATTGACAATTGTCTTATCAAAAAAAAAAAAAACTACCTCATATGACCTTTATCTTGATTTATATATTTACATAAAGACCCATAGTACACCTTCTTCGAAGCCTAAAGGTTTTAATTTCCCAAATTTAATTAGTCAAATAAATTTTAAAGTCTCAAGACACCCAACGAATTTAAAAAAAGTTTATGAGAGCAAAGCCTGCGTTTTTTTTAATTTTTACATACAGGGGTCAGCTAACCTCAAGCTGTACGTACAAACATCAAAATAACCCGATATACGAATATATCATCAACCACATGAATAATGTCTCGAAGAAGTAAATTGTAAATAAAAAAATATTTGATTGCGGTTAAATGTTGGCCCGACAGCACACTTAAAGACAATAAAAAGGGGGTTGTTCAACAAAACTAAAAAAGAAGAAAAAATAATATGAAAGACAAAAAAACTACCGAAAATAACCGAAACCTTTAAGTGGTTAGTAAGTAAAGACGTAAATATTGTGTGTGTAAGAAACACCCCTTGCAGGATAATGGGGGTAAGGGAGTATTGAATTTTTGATTCTACAATTGAAGATACATAAATTGAGCACCCCATAAGCCAAAGAAAGAAGAAACCGACGAAAAAACTACACAATTAAAATAGCGTACACAATAAATACAAGCCAATACAAGGACATGTATAACAAAGGATAATGGCGTTTAGGGCCCGCCCTGCCAACCTACTACCTACATGTGTTTCCACCATACCATCGCTAACTGAATTTACTATGAAACTCCTCTTTGGCCTCATTTTTCAATTTACACCGTTAAATTTATAGCTTTAAGCTTGGAAGGACAACACTCTATTGTTGAATATATCTTCCCCTTCCCAAATTTAACATTATATGTAAAATAAAAATAATGGGTCCACCACTCGGGGTAACCTATTATTACATAGAAATACCTATCCGCTGGCATTGTTATACTACAATCATTATTATTTTTTTCTTGTTTTTGTGTTGTATTAAGAGTTCTATTGATTTTCTGCTAGGCTTTTGGTAACAACAACACAGCCTGGCATTAGAATGAATTTTGCATGTTTTCCCTAATGTACCTCCCTCATTGGAACTCAGAACCCATTAAGTATTGGTGAGTACATTAATTTTGAATAGTCAAATCAATATTATTGTGCCATAAACAAAAATCACAACAATAGCTATTATTGTTGTTCGGTATTTGTTCGTGAGGGGCGAAGGGGAGAATGCCTGGCAGGAAGATACAAAAACTAGGACTCTATGTACATGGCAGAAAAACATCAATATCTAATTTGAAAAATGTATTTTGATTCATTCATGTCCGACCGAAGCGGAAATTTATTTATTTATTGACAGGCGAATAAATTTTTGTTTTGGATAATTGTGATAAATTTGAATCGGCATGAAAATATCAGATGGAAGTGGTAGAAAATTTATTGAGATTAATCATATAGATATGATCAGAGAGGGTCCGCCCGAAAAGTGACTCAAACGACATACTTTTCCTAGTTTTATTTACATTGGTACCTAGGGTTGTTTACATTACAAAATATGGAAATTACATAAGCTGTAATGAAAACCACATCAAATTTCAAAAATATTAAGCTTGAAATAATTTACTATTTTGTTTGGACTATTAAGGAAGTATCTGAAATAGTTTAGAATATTTTATATATTATTGTAGAGGTATACAATATTTTTGACTTTTACAACTGTTTGACAGTCGAAAACCTACAAAAATTGCCGCACGGAACATCCCAGGATATTATATTTCATAGTATTTTGAGCAAAAACTTCATATATAATCATTTCAAGACAAATACATGTTCTCTTATTGGGCTCTACTTTTTCCGCTTTTCCTTTAATAATAGAAACGCTTCGAAATAGACATGCGTTGCGACGATCGCCTCTTCATTCTACGAACATTTTTTAGAAAAATTATTTATGGGATCTGAGAACAAAAAATAGTTAGATTTAGACAGATCTGGAGTGTATGTTTACTGAGTCAGCCATACGAGTCTGTAGGCAAAGGCAATATTTTTCCGTAAAAAATGGATAGGACATTCGAAATAATCGACTCAAAAATAGAATTGTTCGGGGTCAATATATATAGACTATATAAAAACGTGCCATAATATTTTAACTCTGTGAAACCATAATTATAAAAAGATAACTTGCAAAATAAAGCTGGGACCATCTATTATTATTGTTATTTCCAAGCCTAGATCACACCCTAAGGTGGGACCCATTGTTTTACTCCTTCTGGCACCTCCCCCACAAATGTTCAACATTTTCTCTATTTATATTATGTTAATCAATATCTAATTTGAAAAATGTATTTTGATTCATTCATGTCCGACCGAAGCGGAAATTTATTTATTGACAGGCGAATAAATTTTTGTTTTGGATAATTGTGATAAATTTGAATCATGAAAATATCAGATGGAAGTGGTAGAAAATTTATTGAAGATTAATCATATAGATCAGAGAGGGTCCGCCCGAAAAAGTGACTCAAACGACATACTTTTCCTAGTTTTATTTACATTAGTACCTAGGGTTGTTTACATTACAAAATATGGAAATTACATAAGCTTTAATGAAAACCACATCAAATTTCAAAAAATATTAAGCTTGAAATAATTTACTATTTTGTTTGGACCATTAAGGAAGTATCTGAAATAGTTTAGAATATTTTATATATTATTGTAGAGGTATACAATATTTTTGACTTTTACAACTGTTTGATAGTCGAAAACCTAAAAAGATTGCCGCACGGAACATCCCAGGATATTATATTTCATAGTATTTTGAGCAAAAACTTCAAATATAATCATTTCAAGACAAATACATGTTCTCTTATTGGGCTCTACTTTTTCCGCTTTTCCTTTAATAATAGAAACGCTTCGAAATAGACATGCGTTGCGACGATCGCCTCTTCATTCTACGAACATTTTTTAGAAAAATTATTTATGGGATCTGAGAACAAAAAATAGTTAGATTTAGACAGATCTGGAGTGTATGTTTACTGAGTCAGCCATACGAGTCTGTAGGCAAAGGCAATATTTTTCCGTAAAAAATGGATAGGACATTCGAAATAATCGACTCAAAAATAGAATTGTTCGGGGTCAATATATATAGACTATATAAAAACGTGCCATAATATTTTAACTCTGTGAAACCATAATTATAAAAAGATAACTTGCAAAATAAAGCTGGGACCATCTATTATTATTTCAAAGCCTAGATCACACCCTAAGGTGGGACCCATTGTTTTACTCCTTCTGGCACCTCTCCCACAAATGTTCAACATTTTCTCTATTTATATTATGTTAGGCCGGCCGTCGAAAATGTCGATAAAATCGGAGAAATGATCGAAGTTGTAACATCACCCAGGAGCTAAAAATCGACCATAAAACTGTATTAAACCATTTACACAAAGCTAGATTCAACCATGTGCGAAAAAAATCGTGGTCAAAGAGCAGTGAAGCACCTTAAACGATGGCCAAACCAGGACTAACAGCCAGGAAGGTTCTGCTATGCATTTGGTGGGACTGGAAGGGGAATATTTATTATGACATGCTTCCATATGGCCAAACGCTAAATTCTGATATCTACTGTCAACAACTGGACCGTTTGAGCATATCAATTGCAAAGAAACGGCCAGAATTAGGCAACAGGAGAGGTATTGTTTTCCACCAGGACAACCAGAAACTTCGGGGAGCTTGGTTGGGAAGTTTTAATGCAATCGCCATGCAGACCAGAGAGATGGCTCCAAGCGATTATCATCTTGTTCTTTTATTGCTAAATTTCTTTTATGATAAAAATTGGTATCTAGGGAGGATTGTGAAAATCGAATACTAGAGTATTTTGCAAATAGAGAGCAGGACTTATTTGAGAGAGGCATTATGAAGTTACATCTACTAAAATGGAAACAAATCCTACAACAAAACGGACATTCCGAAGCATGTTAAATATAATGATGTATCCTTAGTAGCCGATTTTTTGCTTTATCATTGACTATATTTTCCACTCCTTTTAATTCTAGCAGCGACATCTATGTGTGGCTCCGGAAACGTTTCAATTCATCCCTTATATAAATCTCTTTACATTCTTAACTAAGAGGCGAATTTTTGGGTGCCAAAAGTGTCTACCTTATTACACATATTCAAGAGGTACCACTTAAGTCCCCCTTCGAAGTATTACTGGGCTATAGTTTTGTAATATTCCGTCCCCTATACAAACAAGTATTGTGAGAAATTTTCCAACTATTAACCTGCAAGCAATGTACTTGTTGCCAGACACCTGTTATCCAAAAAACAATGCGGCAAATTATAAGCCTACAAAAAACATTTGTCAGGACATAAAAAATAACTGATCCTCCGCATCTTTTTTTCATTACTATCAAACATATGGTTGCAACGATTAATACCAAAAATATTTAAGATAAAACGAGGTAGTACAAATTATTTTGCAAAAAATAAAAAAAGAGCGAAGCATGGAGGAGAAGTTCAAACAGACAAAAGTTGTCCTTTAAGAATTTTCTGGCATAGCAACACCACCACATGGTGTGACATTTTCGGTTTCTAGGCAAAGAAAAAAAACGAAAAGAAACTAGAATGGGAAAATTACAAATTGCCTAAGCGAGAAAAATTTACATTTGACTATAAACTATAAAATTCAGTTATATGTACAAACCCCCACACACGAAAACAAATAAAACAAAAACTGAATTAATTGACCTAAAAGCGGATTCCCCCTTCCATATAGAACTAAAAGTGTCTGCCTCCCTTAAACTCATACCAGACAATTGTCATATGTTTTTTATGCCAGCGAACCTTTATTCATTTTGTCACGTGCTATGCCCGGGGAATTTCGTAAACTTACAAAACAATAAAAATTCTTAAGATCTTAATCTTTGATTGAAATCTTCTACGCAAAATGGAGAGAAAATAAAACTAAAAGGGAAGAAACCGAACAAAACTCGCATTGCAATAAAATAAATTTTCGAATATCTTCCCCTGTTGTCGATTTTTTTATTCTACTCAAGAAATTGCGCAATTTTTTTGTTTTGTTTTTGTTGTTTCATAAACTACCAGGGGTTGTAATTTATCTTCATCGGTTAGTTTAGCAGTCAGAACTGCACTTCGACGGCGTTCGAACCTCTTTCTGTTACTTCTTTAACTCTGTGTCGTTTGTGGCACGAAGCAGAAGAATGCCACAAGAGTTGTTGTTGTATGTCAGCCGGGCAGAATGCATTACCTCATTTGTTTTTCCATTTCAATGCAGCACCAGGTATGTGGTCGTAGGAGTGGAAGAAAGAACGGACCGACTGACATCAGTTTTATACCCTTAGCTTTTGCCCTAATACACACAAGACACTTACAACAACTAAAACAACAACAAAAAGTGTTTTTTTGCGGAAAGATAAGACTCTTATGCGGGTTGTTCCATTGAAAAATGAAAAAGAAAGAAACTAACAACAACAAGAAATGAAGAAGAAGAAAACGTAACAAACCATTATAACACGCACATCCTAAAGAGTGGTAAGAAAAAAACTGCAACCCATGCTCTCGCTCTAATTCCCTCTTTCTCTGCACATTGTTCTAACCCAAGAAGAAATCTGTTTCCTAAAACAATCTAAGATATAACCTCCCAAAGTGGAGCGGAGCGAAGCTAGGGCTTGGTAAACTATTTTATGTGCCCATACTTTATGTACCAACCACCACCATCATCATTCAATGTGAATGGACGGCGAGCGTTGTCGTCTGCATTTTGTTCTGCCCTGCTGTCGGACACTAGACTACTCACTGTGATAATGTGGTTAACGTTGTAATTTCCAACTTGAGTCTTAAAGTGGAAAATCATCAAAACGCAAGCCACCCGGTTGGCTCTATTTTGTCCATCACCAACCAACCACCTACCAACGAACACCGCATGAAGTAAGGCGGCAAGGCAAGCACATACGACTAGCTAGCTAGTGAGCCAAGTTAGCCTCCTGAGGCAAAGGGAAATTTGTTTGCATGAAATCCAATATGGATATTTTACTCCAGTTTCTTTCTTTCTTACTTTGCTTACTGGACTTTGGTTAGTTTCTCTGATTTCTAAGAGTATTGTGGTTGTATTTAGAAAAGCGGAACAGTAGGTTTGCGATTGAAAAATTTGAAATTTATGTTTGATGAAAAATTTAGAGTTGGTTTAGAGTAGGTTGACATTTTTCTCGCCGAAGAACTGATGCTGTATGTCTTGTTGTCGAAAAAGATATTTCCAATTCTTTACAAGGTTCAAATATTTTTAAAACTTTGAGGCTTGTCAAAATTAATTTTGAAGAGTCTACTTGTAGAGGAATAAATACATCTGCAGAATATTTCCAACATAGATTCATGTTTTGGTATAGCCCTCATATTTAAATGTGTCTCCCAATTTTTGGCATTGTAATTTTTAATTTTTTCTGTCTGTAATTTTGAATATCGGATCCCTTAGGGGGTGAAAAATATCTTTGCTGAAAATTAACATCTTGATTCCCGCTCAATTTTAGGTATTTTGATAATCGTAGAAGTATTCTCCAACCGCAAATAACTCCGGGTTCCTGGTGAACTTCGATATCTTGGGAGGTCTATATCCCACCATGTTAATTTCCCACGCTATATTACATATTTAGATTAGATGGATTTCTATCCGAAATGACTGTAGATTGTCATTATTACTGATTCTTTGTGGGTAAACAAAATTTTCGCAGAACATTTAGAGGTCTATGTTTTACGTAGACCCTTCACAAAGGTCCCATACAATTTTTGAGTATTTTCAACCAAACTGGTTGTAATTTAGTATTCCGGATGATTTTTATCCTTACACACAGTGAGTAAGCAAAATTTGCACATTGTAATATTTCTTTCAAACACAGTTCAAGTTCGAAGATAGGGGATATCGGTCCACTTCTTCTGGTACCTCCCTCAAAAAATGGTCAAAATTATGTCAAAAATTAATTTTATATCATGAGAACGGAATATCCGATTTGAACCAAACTTTTCACAGCCTATTAGCCTAAATCAAACCGCAATATGGGACCCAATGGTCCACTCTTTCTGGTACCTCGCCAACGTTGACCTGCAAAGTGTGGATTTGTGTTTCTGGTGATTTTTTTAAATACGTTATATACTATTGAGCTATATGACTTGAACTGAAATATGCGGATTTAAAAAATATTTTTTTTCGCGGACTTAGGCGTTGCGTTTTAAGAGGTGTTATTTTTTTAAGAATATTTTCCAGGGCTTTTCGAGCGAAGTTTTGTGGATTTTAATCTAAGAGGTGGATGCTGAGCAGTATAGTCGAGTCCTAATTATTTGATAATCTACACGGCCTTAAACTTTAAAATAAATACCTGAAGCTGATCAAAAGTTCCGCTTTATTATTTTAGTATATTTTAGTATATTTTTACTTATTTTAGTATATATCCGATTACAGCAATTGATATCGGATTCAAATTAAACAAATATCATTGATACACTGGCAACTTTTCCGGTTCATGGCTGGCTGTTCAGACCAGATACCAAAATTGCCGAAATATTAATATTTATAATCAGGATGCTTTCATAACTAGGTATAATCCTTTCAAAAGCCACATATCCACGAATTCTCTGGACCGAGATTTAAAACAAAAAAATATATATACGAAATTCGAATAAAAATAAGAATAATTCGTACAAAGATTTATCTCTAATATCTCTAATTCTGTAATTAAAAATATATACAAATCATTTAAATTTAATACGAAGTCAATTTGACATTCAAACCCCACTGTGCCTTTCAAAAAGTTAAAAAGAAGTGACAAACATGTAAAGCACACAAAAGTGAAATAGAGATTTTTTAATCACTATTGTCGTATTCGAAAACAAATGCAAACCACGCTAACTTCCATATAAGCCCTGTTTCGGATTGGTTGGTGGTGTTGATTCAATGTGGAGCACACTTTTATCCTCAAGGGTGGGGGAAGGCACAGCCAGAGCGAACACACAGAGCAGGCCCTTATTTTATCGACCCACCTTTGGCATAGGAAACCTGCATTATTTGTGAACTGCTGCTATTATTGCTGTTGCTTGATTTAAAGTTAAAGTTCACTAGGTTTGGTGTGCTCTCTATCTCATTCTCTCCCTATATGAGAGACTTTAAAAACTAGGGGCAGGCAGACAAATAGGTCTGGAAATAAGTAATCTAAACAGAGAGATTACTAAGCGCCGTCTTGCAGCAATAGATGAAACAGCATGCGGAAGAGTTCAAGTGAATGTATGGAGGGATGTATGCAGACGCGACACAATATTAAAAAATGTCATAGGCCAAAGATGAGGGGGCAGGGGAAAGGTAATAACATTTGTAAATTAGTTTTTTGATGAAAAAAAGAGACACTTGAGCGACAAATGCTGAACGTTTTCATCAACATAATCACACACCACCAGACAAATGAAAAAGAAAAAAATCCAAAGAGTAAATTATGAATCACATCCGGTGGTTGTCATTGTCGCCAATTGTCATTAGCAGCAGCAGAACTTCTAATGCCGTCTTGGAAATTACTCTCAAAGAACTCAAGGCAGAAAACAAATCAGCTCAACGCAATAAAAAACACAGCAAGTAGTAAAACAAATAAGGTTGGCAAATAATAATAATAGTAATAATGGCAGAGGGCACAAAAACCTACATGGAATACATGGGGCGAACTATTAAGGGCTTAATTTCAATCACTGGCAGTTATGTACTTAATGGTTGCAATAAATCCGCATATGTTCGTTGACGTATGGAGAGATGGAGTCTAGATAGGCCAACTCATTTGATTTTCTGATTGATGTGGCTAATTTTTTTAAGGCTTTTGGGTAAGATTTGAAAATCTTTAGAGATTTTTTTAACTATCTCTCTTTTTTTCTACATCATCACTGAGCGAAAAAAAACGCAACACCAAAAATTGCAAGAAAAATTGTTTCTGGCCATGGTGGAAAAAGGAAGAGCCTCAAAATAAAATAAACAACAAACACAATAAAAAATCACATTCATTTCAACCAAGCGTAACACTCACGACGATGAGATTTGGGCTAATGCGATTTGTTAAGGCTAATGACATTGTATGAATCGGCATTTGTTTGTAATGTTGTATTTAGTTAATAAAGAAAAAACAACAACAGCAACTAGTGTGGGGGAGACAAATCAACAGTCTAGTTAAAAAAAAAACAAAAGCAAAATCGAAACAAATTGCAGAATAAAAAAAATGTAGTTAGAGACCCCCTCCGATCTAAACAGTACTTCCATAGCCGTGACCAGTGGGTGGCAAATCGAAGGCATCAATTGAAGGTTGTTGCTTGCGGAATGACTGATTTTCTTCAAGTCCATCAAAATAACATGATTAATATCTTCAAAATGAAACTCGAATGGCCACAACGAATATAGTCTATGAGATGGGGAAGTTCTCTTAAGGCTAGTAAATTAAATGGCGAATTTTTGGTCAAGTTACCAAAAATAATTCCAGTGAGATTATAAATCAATATGTAATGGCATAAATTACTATTTCGAACTACGTCATTCGGTACGAAATCGAACGAATAATAATTTGAAATTTATCTTGGAATGTTCAAAAGAGAATTAATCGGGAGCTTTACAGTTATATTCCAATGCGTATACAAAATAAAAACATATGAAGACAATTGAAAAATGTCCGAATTTTATATCCGCAGCCTTATGGCTAATGAGGGTATATATGCTCTGATACGGCAAAAATGTGCCTCATTAAAATATTGGTTTTGGACCCCATGTTTCTTTGAACTAAATCCATTTCAGACAATTTAGAGTCCATTTGCAAATGTGCGTCCGTCTGTCAGGCCGGCTGGTGCACATGATAGCTCTCAAACTTTCCAAATCGTAATATTTCTTCCATACATAGTTCATGTTCGAAAATGGGGAATATCGGTCCACTCCTTCTGGTGAAAATTTTGCTGAATGACAGTTTTGATAAACATTAAATCCAAAACGTCTTGGATAAAAACAGATAATTTTTATAAAATGGATAAAAACCCTGTGTGTAACTCCAAAGACCTTTGCAAACCATTGGTTGAGGGCATATATCTGTCGGCAACACCGACTGACATTTTTTACTTGTTTATATAAATGACAATATCAATTTTAAATCCACAAGAATCCACTATCCTTTAATAGAAGGCCGTTTAAAGGAAGGAATCTCCGAAAAGCCGGAATATTTGGAGAAAAATGTCTTCTAGACAAATTACCGTTACAAACCAATAGACCCAATGGCAAAATACTATAATTTGGGGTTCGAATTGTTTCCTCGACCATCATATATTTCTCTAGATGGACCCAATGATTATTTTCAGTTCTCAAATGTCAAAATAATGGTCGTCAGATGTAACACTTCGATTATCACTTAAACGAACACCTATTTCGATTCCAAGGAGAAGACATTTAAACCTCCAACAATTCGTAATACAAAAATAAGGCCATATTTCGAAAATACGGATATGACCCCTAAAATACCCGAAATGAAAATGTCTGCAAGGAGGACCTAGTGGTCTTCAGAAGAAGGTTATAATGATCTTCAGTTGATTTTCTCTAAGGAGGACATAATGGTCTTCAGAAGGAAGACATATTTTGATTCCAAAGAGAAGGTATTTCTCCGCCTTTTTATGTGATGAAAAGTGCCAAAAACAAAGAAAAATTATATTTTTGATCGATTGGATCCTCAAATATTGGCCAAAATAGTGACGATTGTTCCATACACAAATAGTCGGGCCTAATAGCATTTTTTTTGGTTACAAACTCTTTGGTCCCAACTTCATACTTGATTTAGGAGGCTTGATAAAGAAAATAAGTTGTGCAAAGTTTGGTTCAAATCGGACATTCCATTCGCCTTATAATAGATTTATAAATATTGAAAATTTTGACTATTCGTGGGGTACCAGACGGAGTGGACCAATGGGTCCCCATCTTACAATTTGATGTGAAAATATGTTGTGCAAAATTTGGTTCCAATAGGACATTTCATTCGTCTGATATTGGAATTATAAATTTTGAAAATTTCGATCATTTGTAAGGAACGTACCAGAAGGAGCTGACCAATAGGTTCCATCTTCGAACTTGATCTAGGCTTGGTAAAGATAATAGGTTGAACAAAGTTTGCGTGTGTACTAGCAGGCCAGACAGACAGACGGACGGACATTTGTAAATCGACTTCAAATTTTCTGAAACGAATTTCGTCCAAAGAAACATGGGGTCTAAAACCAATATTTCGATTAGACACATTTTCACCGTATCATTAGCCATAAGGCTGAGGTTATAAAAATCGATTAATTAATATTCGGAAAGTAAGTAATTTTAATACTAAATTTTTTAAATCTGCGCCTATTTAAATTCTGAAGAAAATAAATTCAGTAAAATTTTAAATTCTCGCCAATTTTTTGAACCAATTCCCCCATCATATTCCCCACCTATCAACATTAATTAAGTTTTCTTTCTTATTCGAGAATAAAGATGGCGAGTAATAAACCTCCGAAAAACGCAGCTTGTCATCATCAAAATGAAATGTCAAAAAGTTGAAGAAAAAGAATTGCCTACATTTATGACAATAATTATAATAGAGAGCAGGGAGGGCTTTTCCATTTTTTGGAAGCCAAAAAGGGGGATTTGGTTGAACCCGCAAAATAAGAAATCTTTATTAACATCAAAACTCACAAACACACACACATACAGAGCAATAGAGAATAAAACAAATCATCAACATTTTAAAGAAACATGGCCGTGATAGTTTGGCCATAGAAGAGTTTTGAGTATTCCCAAAAGTGAATTGGAACGTGACTGCATGGCATAAACGTTGGATTGTGCATTTCAAAAAAACAAAAACTAATCTTCAATGTGGGAAATGGAAATGCACACAGATACCCAACGACACACACACACACGGTGAGAAAGAGGGGAAAACAATTAATCTATTTGAAACAGAATGAAAATTTCTAAAGAAAAAAAATTAAATCCACAAAAAAAAAATAGAAAAGAAAATTAATAGAACGTTTATGGTAATAAAGTTTAAATGAATGAAGGAACGAATTAAACAAAAAAAAAAAAAAAATGAAAAATTTTTTTGATGAATCATGAACGGTAGTCGAGAAAAGGTAGAGGGGAGGGATTGGATGAGGTTAGTGGGAATTTTTTTCCATGAGAAGAATTTCTTTGATTGGTAGCAGCGGAAAAAATGAACTATCATTTTTGTTTATAAAGAGATATTGTTTTTTCAAATAAAACAAAGACAACAAACAGCCTATATTAACGTGACATTTTTTAAATAACTTAATAAAATACTCAAACAAAATGTATGGGAATTTTGTTGTTGTTGTTGATATTTTTGGACAAAGACAAAAATATTTTAATTAGATTGGGGAAAAACCGAGTGAGGAAATAAGAGGTGTTTTGGAGGGAATTTGTAAGACCATTACAAACACTGTGGTTATAGCGTGATGCTTAAAACTCCTCGCACCATATTTAAAACTACATCAATATATCGGTCATGTTCCTCCATGATCTAGGCTTGGTAAAGACAATAGGTTGTGCAAGGTTTGGTGCAAATTGGACATTCCATTCGCCTGATATTTGATTTATAAATATTGAACAATTCTAACCATTTATGGGTGTGGTACCAGAAGGAGGTTGTAAACGTTTGGTTCAAATTGGACATTCCATTCGCCTGTTATTGGATTCATAAATATTGAAAATATTCACCATTTGTGTGGGTGGTACCAGAAGGAGTGGACCAATGGGTCCCACCTTCGGACTTGATCTAGATTTGGTAAATATAATAGTTTGTACAAAGTTTGATTCAAATCGGAAAGTCCCTTCGCCTGTTATTGGATTTACAATTATTTAAATTGTTTACCCTTTGTGGGTGAGGTAACAGAAGGAGTAGACCTACGGGTCCCAACTTCGGACTTTATGTAGGCTTGATAAAGATAAAAGGTTGCACAATGTTTGGACTCGGACATTCCTTCCCCCTCATATTGTATGTATAAAAATTAAAATGGTATACCCTTTGTGAGAGAGGTACCAGAAGAATTGGACCAATGGGTCCACCTTCGGACTTTTTCTAGGCTTGGTAAAGAAAATATGTTGTGTAAAGTTTGCTTCAAATGGAATAGTTCGTTCGCATGATATTTTAAAATTGATTTTCAGGAAATATTTGATCATTTTGTGGGGGAGGTACCAGAAGGAGTGGGGGAATATCGGCCCACTCCTTCTGGAACTTCAAACTTGAACTAAGTTTTGATGAAATATTATGAAGTGCAATGTTTGGATGAAATCGGTTACACCCTTCGAGAGTTATGATGCCCATCCTCCGGCCAGATAGATGGATGGATATTTGTAAATCGACTGCAAATTGTCTGAAACGGATTTGATCCAATGAAACATGGGGTTCCAAAAACCAATATTTCGATGAGACACATTTTGGCGTAGCAAAGTTTATATACCCTTATTAGCCACCTCAAGTAAGAGCTATTCTATAATAGCCTCCATTTGGCATGAGCTTTTTTAAATCGGTTCGTAGACCGGCGGAGTCATTGGACCTCATTTTGGGAAATGAGGTTGGGTTAAAATTCGTTAAATTTTGTGTGATATAAAGTGAGATGTTTAATGTTGAGTTGTTGTTGATGATACCTTCGGATCATTTATAAAAAAAATATATTTTTCTTTAAATACCGAAATCACACTTCTTATTCGAAAACCCTAAATGTCTTCTAAAAATCAACGTGTGACAAACTCCAGGAGTTTATCACGCCCTCTGTCCACCTCAATTGCCATAAAATAGAACAAGGCGAAAATATCTCACGCCCCACAACAGCAGTACAATATAATTTCATTAGCAAAATGCTACGAAGGTGTTAAAGCAACAAAAAATTGTAATTGCAAAAAAATACCAGCAGCAACAACAAAAACATTGAGAAAAAATAAAACGAAAAATTCCTTTGAGTCTCTTCTTGTAAACGGCACATGCATTTCCATGACGCGCGTCTAGTCTGGGTGGCGTCCATGTAATTGCAATGTCCGCCAAAGTAGATTTGGTGCTAGGAGTAGGAGAAGAATATGAACAAGAAAAAAACCAAAAACACTTTTTTGCTACTTGAGAGAAGTTGTTGTGAGTTGGTGGAGTACGACAAAAAAACACTTCCGATACATCAGTCACGTATCGTCCGTCAGCAACCAACCAAACGAAATGAATGAAGGAATGAAATTTGCATGTCGTCCTAAACATTGGCAGCCAAGAGAGAAGAAAAAGAAAAAATACACTCCACAATCTTAACCGGAAGAACAGTAGGTGTTGAGGTGCAGCCAGCAGCGGGCGTGTGGCCACTATCATCATCAGCATTTGGCCAACCAAAAAATAAACCACTAAAAATATAGCCATATCTTAAGGCTAAACTCAATGAAGCATAACCAAAACATAGTTTCTTCTCTTAATAAATCAAAAGGAAGGAGGGGGTGGAGAAGAAATTGTCTTTGTGCCAAAATGTATGGGAGCAGAGGGGAAGGGGGTTTACAAAATAAAACATGACAAATATTGGCTGTGAGAAAAAGGAAACAGGCGACCATTTTCCGTAACATGTCTTGCATATTAAAATTGGCAAATGTAGTTGAAACCGAAACCAGAAACACAGATGATAAATTTCTGATATTATGTCCATGACATGATAACCATGTTGAAAAGGAAAAAAAACAAACACAAATTGATCGGAAGTTAGAAATATGTTTGCAAAATGCTTGTGAGTCATTTTCATTAAGGACTTCCAATGTCTGGGCAATGTCTGAGGAAAAAATTGGGAAGGCATATATAAAAAATGATTTCCTAAATAAATATAATAGAATAGAAACATTATCTGTGGTATCTAGATAATTCATCTATGATAAAAATATGATAAATTAAGGGCAATAAATTAACCACGATTATGTCATCAAGATGGCATGGATACAGTATCCAGATATCAATGTATTACAGATAAATTAGCTACCTTCTTAAAATCATTTAGATACATTATCTGAGGGATAACAATTAAGTTAGATCACCATTAAAGTATTGTAATTTATATAGATATTCAATCTATGGTACGAAGATGATGAAGATAATCTCATTTATGATATTAATAACGTAGATAATTTCATTATGTTCTAATTATGGCATTGAGATAATGTCTATACTTAACATATAATTTTAAGATAATTAAGATACTTTTATCATCTACTTAAAATGTGATTCATCTATAGAACTTAGGTGAAGTGGATAAGGAGGCATTAAAAATGCTGTAAAATTAGAATGCTCACGACTGCTAAATGGCGCCCAATGTTGGGCATAATCGCGAACTTTATCTCTTTGATATATAGATGACGTAGATACTTCACCTACTGTAAGAGAATTACATGGAAACTTTATCTATGACATAAAGTTGATGTAGATAATCGATATATGTAATCGATATATGATATGTAGATAACATTTATATGCTGTCGATTGCAATTAGATGGCATAGATAATTTATCTATGATATGTGGACAACGTGGATACTTCATTTATGAAAAGGAGATGGCGGAGATACTTATCTATGGAAAATATAGGACACTGATAACTCATCTATGCTTAAAATGTGATTCATCTATGGAATATAGATAAAGCAGATAAATTTGACATATAGATACATTAAATTGTGTAAAATCGCTACATTTTACGACTGTTGAAATGGCGCCCAACGTTGGGCATAATTGCCAACTTTTTCTAGGTTATCCAATGCATTGCAATATATTTTCGAGTCTTATGAGAATTATTTAAGGCTAGAAGCATACCCGCCAATTAACACGGAAACCATAATAGCCATGACCATAAGAGTTTTTAGGATAGGAAAAGAAAATTCTCAAATCTGTACAGTCAACTTTTATGTAAATTTAATTCAAAGTCAATGAGAATTATATGAAGTCAGAAGTACACTCTCAGACAATAGTAGATACATTTATCTAAGGCATTAAAAATTGTGAAAAATCGATAATTCTCCCGATTGTTAAAGGGCGCCCGACGATAGGCATTAACCTTTTCTAGGTCATCTATTGCCTTGCAATTTATTTTGGAGCTCTAAATATTTTTTGTATTATTTATTTATACTCTTCCTAGCTGGTGTCGTCCTCGTCTTCATTTCCTACTCCATTGCACTGTTTCTGTCAATCAATTTGGAACGCCACAGAAAAAAAATTAACGCCCAACTGAATTTCACAATTTTCTTTTGTAATGACATTTTATTTATTTATTTTTGTTTCATTGGACTGAAACTAAAAGTAGAAATACTTTTGATTTCCGATCAAAGCAGCATTGGCAAGCAAAAGCGGCAGACATGGAAAATGTAACAAGAACAAATAAAAATGGTTTTGGCAACATTTCAGACCATGACAATGTCTAGTAGAAATCTGGAGGCAAAAGAAAAAATCCATTGGTGAGTCATAACGAAAAAGGGATGGAACAGCCAACCAAAACAAAGGGAATTTCAGAATAAACTTTCAGCAGACCGGAGAAAAAAAGAACTTCCAACAAACCAACAAAAACAAGACATCCTTTCTTCCCGAGAACCCATTACCAAAACCACAATCGAAAATAAATTAAGGAGTGTTCTTCTCTTCCCAATCGAATCCTTAAATCCCAATAATTGTTTTACAAAATCTGTGCGTTTTCGCTGAAGAATGAAAACAAAGTTGAAAACCTGAACGCAGAAACACCCGCACAATCTTTTTTGTCTTTATTTTTTTTTAAATTATGTATGTCTGCTAAATTTCAGGTAACTTTGTTCCACCTCTTCATATGTCTATGCAACGGTGGAGTGTGTGCGTATATTTTGTCTTTCTTTCTTCATCATGTCGGAATATATCAGAGTTGTTTCTACAAGTTACTAGTCGCTGCTGCCTGTCATTCACTTATTGTGGTTTTGCGGGATTGTGGCGCATTGCGACAACAGTCGATGGAGTAGTTGGTTGGTGTCTTTTAGCGCCTGCTTACAACCAACAGACAAACTGCCTAACGTTATTAGACAAAAAAACGAACTAAACCACAAGAAAACTTAACGCCGGCTTTGGAAGCTCAAGTGTGACATATTGCACGTTAGGAGTGACGATGACGACAAAACCGACTCAAACACACACACAAAAACTCCAGCCCAAGAGACTCTGGCTTCAATGACAGCTGTTGAACATTCAGTGAACAGCCCTCTGGTGGTAATTCGTGTTGTCATTTATGTGCCGACGACTTTGCCGTCATCAAGCTTCAAAATAAAAGCAACAGCCGCAAAAACAAACGTTTGCAAAAAAAAAGTACCCACAACCTAGGAAACCAGCAAGTATTAGTCGCGGGAAATCCATTAACGCCTACTCAATTGGAATTTCAAGGTTTCTGTTCCGGTGCATAGTCCACAAACAAAGGAACGAACGAATGAATGGTTGGATAAATGAATAAATATCGGTACAGACAACGTATCAAAATATTATGTTGTACGCACAATATTTGCTGAGAGCATTTTCGTAATTTCGCAATGTGTGGTGGATATCAGTATAATTGGTCGGAAGTTATATTTCAATTGCGAAATTTAATATTGTTAGATGAGAATAGAGAAAAATTGGCAAACTGATGTAATTAATTATGATGTAAATTTCTTTCAAAGTGAATGAGAATTTTCTAATGTTAGAAACATACCCAGGAACACGGAAATCCAAAAATACGTGAATGTGAAAGCTTTAAGGGCAGAATATCAGTAAATATTTAATAATAGTCCATCTTTTGTAGGAATTTTTCTAATTAATCTCATTTACGTTGATTATTTAATTTGTTCTAACGCATATAAGTATTATTTAAAGCTAGAAGCATACCAACCAAATGACAATGAATCCATAATCGTCATGAACATGGAAGCTTCTAGGATAGGCTCTCTGATAAAGTTGACAGTAAATACTTTATATACGGTTTTAGAAATCGTGTATAATAGATAAAAGTAGAATGCTGTTAACTGGCGCCCAATTTTGGGCATAATCACCAACTTTTTCTAGGTTGTCCATTGCATTGAAATATATGGGAATTATTTAAAGCTAGAAGCATACCAACCAATTGACAATGAATCCATAATTGTCATGAACATGGAAGCTTCTAGGATAGGTAAAATTCTCAAATCCATACAGTCAATTTTGATGCAGATTTTTTTCAAAGTTAATGAGAATTATTTAAGGTCAGAAGTATATTCTCAGACAATGGAATCAATATATGTGCGATCGTGTAAGTTTTTGAGATAGGATGCCAATTTATATGTTTTTAAAATCAAATTAATGAGCATCAACGATCATCCCGGAAACATTTCTTACGATCACAGATATGGAAAATTTGCTCTTCCATCGCAGTATTCTCTTGATTTTATCTCAACCAATACTCAAATCACAGAATGATCTGATCAGACATATTTTATTTAAATATGTTGCTAGAAGTGAAAATCTATACGATTTTTACCAAAAAAAAAAGGCATAGAGTCGATTTAGATTTTGTTGTAGATTCAATTCAAAGTTAATGAGAATTATTTAACGTCAGAAGTATTCTCTCGAACAATGGAATCAATATATGTATGCAAACTTGTATGTTTTGAGAAACTATTTTCATCCTGGAAGCATATCACAGACATGAAAAATTTGCTTTTTCGTTACAGTATGCTCTTGTAATAATCTCTTGGATTTATCTAAACCCGAAATCACATGAAGAGCCCATTATATTTAAAAAATGTATCTAGAAATAAAATGTATTGGGATATTGTTACCGGAAAAATAGGGATACAGATTCGAGGGCGAAAATCGACATTTAAAATATCTTATTAAGGTCGCGAAAAAGATCAATCTATCGACTGTGTCAAGTTATACAATTATAAATCGGTTTTTTTACTTCTAAAGTCTAAAAACTGATTTTTTTGTTAGTGGTCCTAATTTTCGAAATTAGATTTTTTGATTTCCAAGATGATCAAAAGACTAAAAGTTTCCTCCTGGATTCATTTATCTAGAGATGCAAGCGTCAGTTTATATAAAATGTTGGTAAAATGTTAGATATGCAATAAATGGCGCCCAACGAGAGGTCTGAGACGCTGTCGTTTGTATTTTTTGAAATTTCTGTACGCCCGATTAGGGGTTCTTTTATTCGAACCCCCCATATATTTTGGTTTTCGTTTGATGATATCCAAAGGTTTGGGTTATATGAAAAAGAAGGCGATTAGGGATGGGTGCCTTTAATGCTATACGTTTGTAGAAGTTGATTGTTAATTGGCTTCATATGTTAATAATGCAATAAATGGCGCCCAACGAAAGGTCTAAAAATATGTGGTTCATATATTTTGCAATTTATGTGCTACATAATTTTCGAATATTTGACTTAATTGTTATTTGTTAATTGAGAAGGCTATCTGTGATTTATCAAAAGTCGGTTCGGAGAGTTGAAAAAATGTAAAGGATTGGCGCCCAATGCGAAGTATATAACTTCCATCATAAGTTTTTGTGTGGTGTTGATAAAGACCAACAAAGCTTTAACAATACCTCCAAAGTTCTTCAAAACACCGATAATTATTTCAAAATAAATGATATGGCACACAAAGTTCTAACTGAGAGAAAACTTTCTTCCACGAACTGATATAAGCAATTATCGAAATATAAATCCTACATATACAAGCGCTATTGGCGGCCGAGGTGGAGACAATGTTATTTGTAGATCAGAAACGCCTCTGTGAGCTACTGGAGCTCCATTCAAATATCCATGAAGTCTTCAAAATTAGTTTAACTCTATCAAAACACTTCAAATGTAAGTCGATGATCCACTGAAATCATTATTTTCTCATAAAATTCCGATAAAATTTTGTAAACTTTTGTTATTCAAGGGGGACACGAGTCTTTTATTTTATTCTTCAGATCTTGAGCTGTAAGGGACATAACAGTTCTGAAAGATGAGGACTTAATCTAACTGAAATTCGTTTAGTCGGCCCGAATTGATATATTTAGGGTACTATTAGTCAAAACATATCAAATGACGCCCAACGTGGAGTCCATTCTCTACTTTTCTCTATAAAAATAATATATACTTATATATGAGATATTTAGAGTACTATTCAAGAAATAGGAAATGGCGCCCAACGTGAAGCACCGTCAATAATTGTGATTTTTATGAAATTCACCAAAAAGACGTACGTAATACCCTCTCCCATTCACCTTACTCTCCATAAAAGAAAACAAACATCCGCCTTTGCTAACAAACACCAAATGCCTGATGTTTAGCACAAAAAAAAAATTCCCCACTTCTCATTCTCTAACCACACAGAAAAAATCCTTAGGGAACATTATGGAAACGGAAATTAGAAAAATATCCTCCTCTCCAATTTCTATTTAAATATCACTAACAACAAATAGTAATAAAAAGAAGAAAAAAACAAAAAAATATTGAATGCAGACTCACCTGTCGTATCCATGTAAACAATTAAAATGCTGAATACAGTCGCAAATGATAGAATACACAATGCGATTGGCAATAGTTGACGATAAGGTGATGGTCCCAGACGCGGATCAAATTTCTTAAGGTTTTTACTTCCGTTCGATGATGAACAAGAAGACGCTGTTATGTGGTGGTGGTGATGGTGGGGGTTGTGATGTTTGTGCTGATGCTGCTGGTGAAGATCATGATGATCGTGCAGATATAGATTTTTCGTATTTGATGAAATTGTGGAGGAGCAGGAATTTTTTAGTGATGCTGGCGTTGTGGATGATTTTTGGCAACATGATGATGACTGCTGCTGTTGCTGATGATGGTGAAGATGTCGTGGCAAATGCTGTGGCGAAAGTCTTGTTGGCGTTGATAGGGGCGATGATACTGTACTGGCTGAGGGCGAACTAAATACACTGCTCATCCCACTGGTGCAGCCACCGCCGCCACCATCATCGTCTGCGTCACCAGCCAAACCATTATCTAGAACTGAGGAGAAATTATGCCGCGCATTAAATAATCCTGCGGTTCGACTAAAACGATGTTGTAAATGATCGGGTTCATCGTAGGACTCTAAACAATCTTTGGTGGTGGTAGGGGCAGCAGCAGCTGCTGCTCCCGACGAAGAGGTCAATCTTCGCCTCCGTGTTTCATCGCTATCGACCTCATCGATAGATGATGAATCCTTTTTTGGTGTAGCACTTCGATTGCATGTTGTTGCCGTCGCTGTCGTTGTTGTCGCCGCCGTCCGTTCTGTGCTAATTCTATTGGGCAGTGTAATATTTTCATATTCTTCTAATTTATTTGCTAAATCAGTTATGGAAGCCGATTTTGCCAAGGACGATTTACTACAGGCTCTCCCACTAAGAGAGCTATGCCTTCTGTGTTGAGTTGTGGTGCTGTTGCTGTGATTGTGTGATGTTGTGGGTGATGGGGTTTTGGGATTTTCACTGGACTGGACCTGAAACCTTTCGCAACGTTGCAGTAAATTCTGCTCACTTGCCAAAGCCTTTGCCGCAGCCGTTAGTGTGGTTGTTGTTGTTGGTTGATGTTTAGACATAATTTTATTTGCTGTGCTGCTCCTTTTGGCTCAGCCGCTTCTCTTCGCTGTGTGTTCTCTTCTTAGTTATTCGATGTAAATATTATTATTTGAAAAAATTACGATAATTTCGTTGTTTAGTAATCAACATGTTTGCTGGGTTGTTTCATCACTGGAAATAGAAAAAAAAGAATATTATTTTAGAGATATTTTATAAAAAAAAAAATCAAGAACAAATGGTGTACAATGTGGTCTTCGAAACAGAACCCTCCAAAAAAAGTTCATTAACATTGGATGCAGGATGTTGGAGGATTTCAACGTCATCTTGATGTTGTACCAGAAGAACAAAAAAATAAATACCGAACCGAAGATGAAGAAGCATTTTTTTCAATTGTTAGAAAACAAATCTGCCGCCCGAAAAAATACAACAACAACAATAAAAACAAAACAAAAATACTCTTCTCCTAAAGAGTGGCACTTGAAATATTCTACTACTCCCTCCCTACTCCCGCCGCTCATATTTTTAGGCTTCTTGACAGCTTCTTGCAGCAGACGATTATTGTTGGTCGGTCATATGGACTGAAATAAACACCACCTGTCAAAAATCTATACAAAAAAATTACAAAAACAAAACAAACCGCATGCATGAGAGGTTCCACTAAAAGAGAGAGTGAAGGTGGGAGAGCGAGAGAGCCCATACTATAGCCAGAGTGAGATAGAGAGTAAGTGCAACAATCTACAAGATCAACATGCGGCATTTTCGAAAAACAAAACAAAAATAAAAAATATTGAAAATAAAAACAGTCCGACAGACAGACGGACTGACAGACAGCCACACACACACAAAACACCAAACACTTTACCAACCATCAATTGGACAGACAGACATACCAACCAAAAAATTTTGTATTTTCCAAATGTTGCACACACAAGCCACGCTACGAACTCGTAAAAATTGTATTGTTTTTGTTTTGGGTCTCCACAAAATAAAAGACGACGCGTAGAAAACAAAAATCCACAGCCAAAAAAAGGTACGTTTGATGTGTTGAACGACTACAAAACAAATGAGGAATGAGCGCACAAAAAACCTCCGCACAACATTCCAATTTCAATTCAGAGTTTCAATACGGAGAGTATTGAAATAAGAAGTTGAGATGATGGCGGCGGTGGTGGTGGTAGTGGTCGGTCGGTCGTCGTTGTGATGCATGCAGCAGCAATAGAGCAAGTGGACGGGCGCGCTCACTCTCTTCAAGAAGACGAAAAAGAGAAGACTGTCAGACAGCCAGCCAACCAACCATTCATCCAGCCAGCAAGCAGCAGATGTTTCTTCCTTTTTTCGTTTCTTAAGCAATGGCTCAAAAAAATAAAAAAAAATAAATACTCTCATCTCAAACTCAGATGTGCAGTGAAGCGGTAATAGTGGTGGTCGTCGCAAAAAAAAACCCAAAAACTCTGGACCATTTCCAAACCTAACTGGCAGAAGCAGCCAGAACCGATCGACTGGACTTTTTATTCTCAGGATATCACATTTTGCAGTGTTACCTTTGGCTAAGCACACATTTTGCCCTAAGCAATTATGTTCGTCGTTGGCGTTAATTATAAATTCTTAGCTTATAAGGGTCTAACCTAAGAATTAAAAAAAAACAATACTTTTTAAACATTCCTATCCCAAGAATTCCAATTATTTTCATTAGGAATGTGGTCAGAAGAACAAGAATAAACTACAAGGATATTAATTTTTAATTGGCCAAATTCGCATAGCAACAGTAGATGGAATTTTGAGAAGAAATTTATTTAAAGCAAATAAAGTCTGTCTTACTGGTATTCAGTGTCCAAGGTGGAAGGGTTGGTTTCATGATATTTATAACAAACAATTTTCGCATGTGATATAAATAAATTCTCCCGAAAACAAATTACGATCATAAATTGATCAAATTTATTGTGAAATCTGTCATTCGTTAACAAGTGTAATGTAAGATGAATAAGCATACCAGTGCAATTCTCATTCAGGTGATTTTACGGATTATACTTATAAATCCAAGAATACGACTGTCACACGGATGTTGGAATAAATGGAATAAAAATCTATGACAACTTCAATGGTATTCCTGAAAGAGGTTCCACGGTATATGTTGTGAAGACCATAAATTATATATAGTTCAGTCCTACATTGGTCCTTGACAGTTATTTGTGATCCAACTAAACTACCACTTGCTAGATACACTCCTTTGAGCTAATTACCAGATAACTCTATTCTCACTGCATGAGACTAGTTTTTAAAAAGACTTGGATCTTAAGGCCTATAAAGTTCGATTACAACAAGAGGTGAAGCCGGGCGATCATCAATAACGTCGTGATTTTGCGAATAGGATCCCTTGAAATACATGAACATTATACGGAATTCCATCGCAAAATTATATTGACTGATGAGGTTCATTTCTACCTCCATGGATAAGACAATATAAGACTTTTTGAATGAGTTTAGATCAGTTAATGGATTGTGTAGTTGAGAGATGAATAATGATTTTTTATGACCGGAGTTAAGTGCTATTGATATTGACAAGGTTTACTTTCAACAAAACTGCAATACGTGCAGGAGTTGTATCGGTCCGGAAAGAACTAGTTCAAAGGAACTATTCCGAACCAGGAACGATCGGAACTAGTTCCGGATCTTTCGTCCTCCTAGTTACTTTTGCTCCAGTTGTTCCTTCTTGCTCTCGATCAGCGACCTAGTTCAGGTCCTTTTAGTTCCTTTTGCAGGAAAGATCGGAACTAGTTCCGGATCTTTCGTCCTCCTATTTACTTTTGCTCTAGTTGTTCCTTCTTGCTCTCGATCAGCGACCTAGTTCCTTTTGCGAAGGGGACCGAAAAAGATCGAAACTAACTCTAAATACGTGCCAAACAAGATACGAAACTATTTATTTCCGTATCGTCTTATTTCTCGAGGAGGTTATCATAATTGGTCACCGAGATCTTGTCAATTTGTCATTGCGTTAAGTTTAGGTCAAGGCAAACGTTTGTGATTGAACGAATGATGAAATAGTTCGGAAAGCTGAAAAATAACAATAGCTCATTTGTTACTTTCGACTTTCATCTGAACTAGTTCACTTGCTCTTTCAACTAAATCGTTCATCTGAACTAGTTCGTTCATCTGAATTAGTTCGTTCATCTGAACTAGAACAAGATCACAAAAATGAACTAAAGAACTGGATCTAGATCCTATCGTTCCTTTATCGTAATAGTTCCAATGAACTTGTTCGTTCTGAAAAAATACGATAACAAATGAAGAGTGCTTGTATAAAAGAACGGTACCACTAAATAAACGAAAGAACTGGATATCGTTCCTTTAACCCTACGGTCAATAACCGGTTACACTTGTACCTTTTTCTAATAAAAATGCTGTAAAACTTTTAATAATGGAGATATTTGGATAAAATTTTTAGGAATCATTCTTGAGGTATTTTCTCACACAATTATAAATATTTTCCATATATAATTTTAAAATATTTTATTGATCTACGTAGGTAATAGTAGATCAATAACCGTGGTACATATGTACCCATCCAAAGATAGCTCTGTAACTCATTAAAAAATTGGACTATCGTGAGGTATTTTATTTTAAATTAGTCTATACGGATCTGATCTAGATGTAGGATCTTATTTAGGTATTCCTCAACCCCTCTGCAAATTTTTGTAGCCCTACACAACATGGGGCCATCAGGGCGACTCGTGGAAGTCAGAAACTACCCTGGTTTTCCCTTGGTATACAGGGGCCTCACGATAGTCCAATTTTTTAATGAGTTATTAGTTGATGCAAAATTATTTGCTATATCCGATTTTGTGTTGTGTAAAAAATTCATATAAAGATCTATTACTACCCAAGAGTTCCGAAACTACCCAACTTTGCAATTGTTTTTCCTTTGGGGCTTCGTCATCAGCTCAGCGACGTTTCAAGACTTCAAAGATGGAATTCATGAGGGAATCGAGTACATATCGCTCTTTTGCTGGGAGAACGAAATAAATCAAAAATCGTGAAATCTTAATCACATTTTCTACAGAATCAATTTTTTGATTTATGCCTGTTTTGCAATAAATGACCAATATGACAGCTACTTTGCGATTGGGTTATGAAGCTAAATTACATGAAGATTGAGAAGCTGTAGAATCAGACTCTATAATAGATTTTCATTTGAATTTTGTACACAACACAAAATCGGATATATCAATCACTTGTAAACCTACATGTATTCCCAAGCAGATACCAGTATGTTGGTCCCATTTTTAAGTCATATCAGGGCCAAGGGAAGCAGAAGGAGTGGTGGTAAAAAAAAAATAATTACAAAGATATAACTCTTCTGTATAAAATAAAAATTTCTTTGAGTGCCAAAATATATTCTCTCCAGGGTTATATTGATTAAGTAAATCACCATCAAGTGGACCACCTTCTATGAATTCTGACAGAAAGTTACACGGCTTTTCACCATGAAGCAGACAATAAAAATTTGAAGGTAAATAAATTTGAACATTATCAAAAAATATGTAATGAGAGATTCTCCATTGGGTTTGAGAGATTTTTGGAAATAAAATATGAAACCTGCTGGGACATTTGAAAGATTTTTAGTGGTTACACGAGGAAAAAAGTATTAATATTTTATAAGAGTTTTTGACAACAAATATTAAAAATGGATGCGATCACAATTTCATATTATGTTACATATTTCGATAGACCAACAACACTAAAAATAAAAAAAATGTTATGCAAAATTCCATGAAAAGGACGTCGTTTTGGACTTGCTAAACTTCCATGACATCAGTATTTTTTGAAGGAGTTGGGCCCGTTTTAATATCTTGAAATGTAATAAATCTTCCAATTTTTTGACAATCTTAATTTGTTCCTTAAGAAAAATAATCATAAATTTGTATACAGTTATTTCATAGGTTTGGAAAAAATCTATTTTCTTCAGTGCCGGTTACTTATCCTTTGATTTATAAGAGGTAAAAATTATGAAGTGGCTCCCAAGAAGATCATTAAATGTCTCCCCTCTTCACTTTATATACTTTCAATTGAAATTTGGGTTTGAAAAAGAAATGGCTATCATCCATGAAAATAAGTCAAGTTTTTATAATCTCATTAAAAATCTCATGACGATTTTCCCAATAAAAAACAATTAATGATCGATGAAAATATTTCAATTTCCAAAAATAGATTTTCAAGCATTTAATTTAAAAGACAAATGAATTGAAATTAAGATTTTCAACACTTTCGAATTGCAATTATCACTTTTGTTGAATTAAAATCAGTAATCAAAGAGAGATGAAGGAAAAAAAACTTATTCACACACCACCAAGTAAATATTGAAATATTGAAGAGTGATTTTTTGTTGCGAAGCAGCCAGCAATCGAAGCACTTCATGTCAGTTCGGTTCTGGTGTACTGGCTCTGCTGCTTCAACGAAAATACTTTTACGCATTTTATGCGATCATGATGATGGTGATTTGATTTTGTTCTTTATGCTTTTACTTTTTCTACTTCTTATTTTGGATGAATGAACAATGCCGCCGCCAAATGTTGAGCGCTAAACTTTATCGTCGCCGTCGATAATATTGCAGTGGTAGTGGTGGTGCTGGTGGCGAGTGTAAATTTCCCAAAGTTGTGAAATTTACAATGAAATGCCCGGCATTGTTTTTTTTCTCGATTTCGCTTAGCCGTTCCAAAAAAGTTTTCTCTTTAACCCGTAGTATTTTTATTCATTACTATTGCACCCCGAACTTTGTTTTCCAACAATTAAATATTGAAATGTATGAATGATTTTTCATTACACTAATTGAATCCGAAGTCCACATGAAAATATTGGAGAAGAAATGTATGTACGCGCCAGATATTATTTATTCACACATTTCGCACAGTGATAAATATGTCAAACAATCAGGGTCAGGTTATTCACACTTTTGTGAGAGAAGAGGGAAACGACGGCGACGTGGTGAAAAATATTGTAAAGTGGTTTAAAATATTGATGGACTGAACTTGTAATAGCTTTCAGCCTGATAAGTGTTATTCAATAAAATTAAATAGATCCCAAGCGATAATGAAATCTAAAACGAGAAAAATAAGTGAAAATTATCGAGAGGCATTCAGTAGAACGAAGACATAGGTGGAAAATCTCTGTTGAAAAACTGACTAGAGGCAGAGAAAGGGTGACAGGGATCGGGGAAAAAATAACAAGGGTCTATGGATAGCTGACTAGATTCCGGGTAAGGTTGAAAGCGGCTTGGGAATAATCAACGAAAATCACACATATGTTCCCAAAGTCAGGGGAAGGCTGAGAATGATCAGTGACATACTGACTAGAGCCGGTAAGGGGAAGTCAGAGGAATGTTTGGTAGAAACAGTGAGGGCTGGCTAGAGTCAGGAGGAAGGCTCGCTATAGTCAGGAGGAAGGCTCGCTAGAGTCAGGGGAGGTTTAACTAGAGTCAGAAGAAAGATGGCTAGAATTTAGAAAAGTCTGACCAGAGCCAAAAATAGGAAGAGTCTGAATGGAGTCTGGAGGAAGGATGACTAGAGTCAGGGTGAAGGCTGACTAGTTAGGGTGAAGGCTGATTAGAGTAAGAGTGAAGGATGACCAGTCAGGTTAAATTCTGACTAGAGTCTGAAAAAAGTCTGCCTAAAGTCAGGGTGAATGCTGACTAGAGTTAGGGTAAAGGTTTACTAGTAGGGTTGACTAGAGTCAGGGTAAAGGGTGATTAGAGTCAGGTTAAAGGCTGACTAGAGTCAGGGTAAAGGCTGACTAGAGTCAGGGTAAAACCTGACTAGAGTCAGGGTAAAGGCTGACTAGAGTCAGGAGGAAGGCTGAGTAGAGTCAGTGTGAAAGCTGACTAAATTCAGGCGGGTGAAGGCTGACTAGAGTCAGGAAGAAGGCTGACTAGTGTCAGGGTGAAAGTTCACTAAATTCAGGGGGCTGACTAGTGTCAGGGTGAAGGCTGACTAAATTCAAGGGGGAAGGTTGGCTAGTATCAGGGCGAAGGCCTACTGGAATCGGATGACTTACATCCGGTCAGGGGAAGGCTGGGTAGAAACAATGAAGACTGGCCAGAGTCAGGGGAAGTCTAAATAGAATCAGAAGAAATATGGCAAGAGTCAGGTCAAAGGCTGAGTATAGTAAGGAGAAGGATAGGTGGTGTCAAGAGAAGTATGACTAGAGGCAGGGAAAGGTTGGCGGGAATCAGTCAGGGCTGCGTAGAGTCAGTGGAGGCTGACTAGAATCGGGGGAAAGGATAGCTAGAGTGAGTGAGAGTTGGTTAGAGCCAAGGGAGGCTGACTAGAGTCAGGGGAAGGCTGAGTATAATCAGGGTAAGTGTGACTAGTGTCAGGAGAAGACAATCTAGAGTCAGAGGAATGATGGTTAGATACAGGGAAGAAGTTTAGTGTTAAGGGAAGGATGACTAGAGTCAGGGGAAGAACGGCTAAAGACAGGGCAATGTGAAGGAAAGGATGACTAGAGTCAGGAGAAAGGCTCAATAAAGTAATAGTCAGGCTAAAGCCTGTCTATAGCACAGTGACACATTTTTCAACTTTAAAATCTTGAACCAATCGAGACCCCCAAAATCTTGAAGCTTGTGATGGTGGAAGAAAATCCCTAGCTGGGTTTTGCATTATTAGCTAAGGATTTCTTTTAAATTAATTTTTAAAATATTCGACTGGGGCGGATTTTAATACAATTTTCGAATAATACGTACTTATTATTGAGTCTATATCTCGTGAACTATTCGAAA
Organism: Musca vetustissima; assembly: GCF_032173495.1. Lineage (NCBI taxonomy): Eukaryota > Metazoa > Arthropoda > Insecta > Diptera > Muscidae > Musca > Musca vetustissima. Next base: position 307,017 of record NW_026883678.1, read on the forward strand.
TATTGCTTTTCTCTCTTAAGCAATATTTTTCCTCTTAATTAGGTCTACAAATTTTCTCTTGAGATAAAATCAATAAAACAACAACATCATACTGAAAATAGCACAACTGCAAAAAAAAATTAAAATTTAGACATACTTTTTCCATGTTTTTCACACTTATTTCAGAAACTGCTACTGACTCGGACAAAAAATATATGACAAAAAGATAGCCAATAGCAAATCAAACAACTCTTCTTAAAACCCCGATTGCATTGGTTGACTCCTTCACATAGTTATAGCCTCACAAATTCATCAAAATGAACCAAAGAAATTCACTCCCAATTGTATGTTTATAGAAATAAAAATTGCTATGCTTTTTTCAATAAATAGGTACAAAATTGAAGTAAAAATTAAACATGGAAAAAGTAAGTCGAAATTTTAATTTTCTTGCAGTTGTGCTATTTTCAGTATGATGGTGTTGTTTTATTGATTTTATCTCAAAAGAAAATTTTTAGATCTAATTAAGAGGAAAAATATTGCTTAAGAGAGAAAAGCAATATTTCGAATAGTTTACGAGATATAGATATAGTATTATTCGAAAATTGTGCTAAAATCCACCCCCAGTCGAATATTTTAAAAATTAATTTAAAAAAAAAACTTAGCTAATAATGCAAAACCCAGCTAGGGATTTTCTTCCACCATCACAAGCTTCAAGATTTTGGGGGTCTCGATTGGTTCAAGATTTTAGTGCTGCACAGTGTAGTTAAAAGGAAATGAGTAAGGGGAACGTTCCTCAGCTTTGATAGAAGGCTGACTAGAGTTTGACTAGAGGTTGACTGAAATCAGGGGAAAATATACTAGATTTAGACAAAGGATGAAGAAGTATGAGTAGGGACAGACGAAGGATGACTAGGGTCAGACGAATGATGACTAGAGTCAGATGACTCAATGATATAAATTATGGAGACATAACACTTCACCTATAAAAATACTGATTAAACCTTCACCTTCTTGAAGTATCAACATATATACTCTCAGCGCTCACATTGATAAAGTAAATCAACATCAAGTGGACCACCTTCTATGAATTCTGACAACAATGTACACGATTTTTCGCCATGAAATAGACAATAAAATTTGAAGGTAATTAAATTTGAAGATTATCAAAAAAAGTGTGTAATGAAAAATTCTCCATGGCTTTTGAGAATTTTTTTTTTTTTTTTTTTTTGAAATAAGATATGGAACCTGCTGGGAAATTTGAAAGACTTCGAGTGGTTCAAGATAAAAAAAGTATTAATTTTTCATGTGACATTTTTATTACAAATATTAATAATTTTCACAAAATTATATTTCAAAAATGTAAAGCCTTTTGAAATAGTGATCAGAAATAAAAACTCTGCCAACGAAATCCATCTGATTTCATCTTCCAAACCACCTACCCAAATATTTTGGCATTTTGTTTGTTTATTTGTTATTTTTGGAGCTAAAAGACATAAATGTAGATGGTTTCATGTAATGGGGTAGGCAAGTGGTGCTACCTGAGAATTTTAATTTCCCCCACCCTAACCACACGGCCAGTCGCCCTTGTTGTTAATCAACTGAAGTCCAATAATGCCACAGCAAACATTTTTATTTTGATCCAAATGGAACTAATGCAACACACAACATTCCAAACATTAGAACAAGTTAATATGAAGGCAAAAACCATCAACAAAAACAACAACAGAGAAGTAATAATAATAAAATAAAAAACACGCACGCATACAGTCACTCGATCGTTGACTAACATGGACAAGGTTTTTGTGCAGCTATTTGTTGCAAAAGAAGATGCCTCTTCGCAGTGTTGTGTTGTCTCAGTGTTTGTGTGTTGGGCAAAAGAATGAATGAAAAAAGCCAAGAATTTGGAATGCAACAGCGATGACTGCCTTAACTTGCCACACAACCATCACAGACAGCACAACACAACACATCACCTCAACATCATTGCCACCATTCACTCACTCGCTCGTTCACTCACTTACTTACTAGCTCGCCAACTAACTCACTTTAAATTGAAACTAAAACAAATCAAGATTTTTATTTAGTTTTTTTTTTTCCTTCGCCTTCTTTTTCCTCTTTACAACACATCACACATTCAGTTAATGTGTTTTGTTGTTGTTGCTGTTAAGTTGTTTTTCACAAAATTTTCCAAGAATCAGAAAAATGAAAATATGTGCAGCAGCAGTTCCGACGTCGAGATGTGTGCATGTTGTAACTGAAAGGAATGACAACGAGGAACAACATTTATGCTTTTGTTCTGTATTTGAACCTAGAGAACCCACCAAAAGGTTGCTGCTGCACTTCCTTGGATCTGTGGTCACAACATAACAAGTGATCACCAAGGCATAACGTAGACGAAGAAGAGCTGAAGCAGATCAGTTATGACAGGGTTACCACACTTTTTGGCATTTTTTCTTGCAAGAGGAGAATTTGTTTTGGCCTAAAAATTAATTTATCTCAGAAATACTCAAGAATATTTAAGTGTTGAACCTAGAGAACCCACCAAAAGGTTGCTGCTGCACTTCCTTGGATCTGTGGTCACAACATAACAAGTGATCACCAAGGCATAACGTAGACGAAGAAGAGCTGAAGCAGATCAGTTATCCACAGATATCCCCTGGAACATTGTGAACAGTGGTTACAATACAAAATCGATTAAAATCAAGAGGGGAAATGTGAACAGAAGCAGAGATATGATGGGTAGTTTTGAAGGTTACTTGACTAAAGTCCTGATTAAAGTCAAGGAAGCAGACTAGAATCACTGAAAGAATTAATAGAAGAGCCAAGGGACGGCTGGCTTAAGTCCCTTGAAATAGTCCGACGAGGAAAGGCTATTGAGAGTCGAGTAGAGACTTTCAGAGTTAAAGAAAGACGGACTAAAGTCATGACAATGTTGGGAAGGGTCATGGAAAAGCTGAGCAGAGTCAGGAGAGGGCTGATTTAAGTATAAAAAAAGGCTGGAGGAGGTTGCCTAACGGGAGGGTGATAGAGAGAATGCAGAAAGAGAGAATCCCGAGAAGGCTGGATAGAAGCAGTAAAGGCTTAGAGTTGAGAGGAAGGCTGACCAGTGTCAGGCAGAGTCAAAAAAGTTGTCAGACAGAGTCTGGATGAATGCAGACTAGAGTTCAGGTAAACGATTGACTGGAGCCAGAATGAAGGCTGGCCAGAGCCAGGGTCAATTCTGACTACAGTCAGGACTGACTATAGTCAGGGTGAAGGCTGATTAAGAGTCAGGTTGAATGTTGATCTAGAGTCAGGGAGAAGGCTGACTACAATCAGAGCAAAGACTGACTAGAGTTCAGGACGAGACTAACTAGATGAAGGCTGACTAGAGTCAGGGTGAAGGCTGACTAGAGTCAGGTGAAGACTGACTAGAGTCATGGTGAAGGCTGACTAGAGTCATGGTGAAGGCTGTCTAGAGTCAGGAGGTTGGCTGAAGTCTGACTAGATTCAGGGTGAAAGCTAAGGATTTTGGCTGAAGACTGATTATATTCAGAGTGAAAGCTGACTAGAGTCATTGTGAAGGCTAGAGTCATGGTAGAGGCTGAGTAGGGTCAGGGTGAAGGCCTACTAGAATCAGGGTGAAGGCTGACAAGAGTCAGAGTGAATGCTGACTAGAGTCAGGGTGAAGGCTGACTAGAGTCAGGGTGAAGGCTGACTAGAGTCAGGGTGAAGGCTGACTAGAGTCAGGGTGAAGGCTGACTAGAGTCAGGGTGAAGGCTGACTAGAGTCAGGGTGAAGGCTGACTAGAGTCAGGGTGAAGGCTGACTAGAGTCATGGTGAAGGCTGACTAGATTCAGGGTGAAAGCTAAGGATTTTGGCTGAAGACTGATTATATTCAGAGTGAAAGCTGACTAGAGTCATTGTGAAGGCTGACTAGAGTCAGGGTGAAGGCTAACTGAAGTCAGGATGATGGCTGACTATAGTCTGGTTGATGGCTTACTAGTGTTAAGCCATTAATTTGACCTTAGGCCTAATAAGTCAGTCAAGAGATAGGTTACGAAAGGAGAGAGGTTACAGTGGTCACGGGAAGACTGACGAGAGTAAAGAAAGAACTGTCTGGAGTCCTCCAGTATGTCGGGCTAGTAAGAGAAGGAAGGAGGCTGACTCAAATCAGGGGAAGACTGAATATATTGATGGGGAGGAAAGACTGAGTAAGGGAGGACTGACCCACATGAATGGCTGACGGGAGTCAGAGAAATGTTGATTGGAGTCAGGGGTGGGATGACTGGATTCAGAGGGAGGTTGACTAGAGAGGCTGACTTATAGTCATGGTTAAGGTTATAGTCTGAGGAAGGTTGACTTGAATCAGGAAAGACTCATTAGAGCGTGCCAAGCTGAATAGAGTCGGTTGGATCCGGGGAAAAGCTGGCTAGAATCAATCTACTGTCATGTTTGGCTAGATTCAAGGAATCGCTGACTAGATTCGGAGGAAGGCTATTTAGAGTAATGGCTTATTAGAGTCTAGGGAAAGTTGACTTAAGTCAAAATAAGGCAGATTAAAGAGGTAAACTGACCCGAATTAGGTCCGTAGAAGCAGACTAGATTGAGTATGATTATCTGAGAGGTTGTCAAAAGTCAAGAAAGGCATTATAATGTAACATTATAATGTAACATAAATTTAGGTCTGGACCCAGTGTGGTCTAGTGTATGGCGTTGCTGATAATCTCAAAACTTTTCCGTGGCAAGGACAAGACAAATTCCAGACAAAATAATAGAAAAAAGAAAATATATTCAAGAGACAAACATTTGTATTCTTTTCAATGAAATGGGGTTCAATATTAATGCAAGTAAGAAAAAGTCGATATAGAAGTGCGGTAGGAGGCAAAAGAATAAAAAAATCAATTCAAAGCTATGTTTCGCGGTTACCAATGATCGTAGTCGTGTGCGTTAAAATGTAACACAATACAGCAAGGACAGAGATCTTAGAGAAGGGGAGAAGAAATATTGAATATTTTTTTTTTTAGAAATGTAGAAGAAACAAAGTGGCAGGGTTACCACACTTTTTGGTATTTTTTCTTGCAAGAGGAGAATTTGTTTTGGCCTAACAATTAATTTATCTCAGAAATACTCAAGAATATTTAAGTGTTGATGGGCTCAAAGGGGAAATTGTTAATAGTCAAAACAAATTCACACCCTTCTTTAAACCTGAAGAAATGTCCAATATTACCCAAATATAAAGTCCATAAATGGGAAAAGTGATCCTTCAAATACTCTATTTAATTAGTTATTTATTAGGAGGTTCAATGATCCTCCGGTAACCCTTCGACATTGGCATCTAGAAAATATGCTATCATGAGGATCTTTAGTCTACAAGTTCTAAACATTGATATATAAAACGAAGTCCTACAAGTACATTTTCCTCTTCCCCCCATTGACGAGTGGAAGTGGTAGACTAGAATTTGAAGTAATTGAGGAAGAGCAAGTAGGAAAGAGAGGAACTATTTTTTCTTACAACTCAAAACGAATAACAACAACTACAATTCCAGTTGACCGCGTGCCCATATGTCATTGACGGGACGTTCCACAAAGAAAAAACTATTGCAACGTATGGTCTAAATATTTTGGGAATTTTTTTTTTTTATTTTTGCGCCTACTACCACACCACTTCGCCCGCCAAAAAGGATCGGAAATTTCTGATGTTGTTATTCATCTCTTGGTGGGTTTTTTTTTTCACAGGTAATTGTGAACTTGTTATTGACCCTTGTTAAGGAATTGGTTTAAGAGCTAGCGAGCAAGTGTGTGTGTGCGAGTTTTGGCCTCACAAATGAATTGTGTCCTTGTTGTGTGAATGATGAACTGGTTATAAAAATTAAGTGATGACGGCTGTTCTCGTCCATATGTTGGCATAAACTGAATGAAGTGAAGAAAAAAAATACATTAATGTGAGGGAGACATGGAGGGACGGAGAGAGAGTGAGTGAAAAACAAGCCCAAAGGCACTGTTGATCCTAATGGTGGCTGGCTGTCGGCTCATAACAGCAACATTAACAGAAAAAACTATCCCACCTGTGTGGCCAGTTTTTATTGCATTTTGAATTGTTTTTTGATAAGGAATTTGTGTTTCGTTTTTTTGTTCTTTTCTTCTTTAATTTTCTTGAGAAAAAAATGCGGAACCCCTTAAGGCACAAAACTAAAACGGACATGTGCTAAAAACTAAACTCGAAATGCATTTAAGAGCACGTCTGTTATCGTCGTGGACTTGTTCTTCTTCGTTTCATTATTATTAGTATTCGTCTCGTTATTAAGAAATGCTAAAACTAATTTTATAAAAATTAGCACACAATTGCCATGCTAGAATTCTTGGGGTTCGTAACTTTTATTGAAGTTAATGAATTACAGTGAAAAAAACGTCCTTAGGCGAATATATCTACATTAACCCATGCCAGGTTAAGATATGATCACAAAATTTTTAAATAAAAAAAATTTAGCTGAAAAAAAATTGAAAAAAGCAAAAAAACTGTTGTCCTGACACAGAAATTTTTTTAGATCGCAGAGAGGAGGCTGACTAGACGCTGCAGATGACTGACTGAAATGGTGGAATTGCTGAGTAGAGTCAGGAGGAAAGTTAACTGAAGTAAGAGAGCTGATAACTAGAATCAAGGAAAAGCCTGTAAAGAGTCTGAGAAATACTGATTGCAGTCTGGGAAAGGCAAGAAATAGGCTGACTAAAGCAAGAAGAGCCTAATAAGAGTCATAGAAAGACTGACTAGAATCAGGGAGAGGCTGACTAGGGTCAGGATGAAGGCTGAGAGTCTGAGAAATACTGACTGCAGTCTGGGAAAGGCAAGAAATAGGCTGACTAGAGTTAGGGATAAACTGACTAGAGTAAGGGACAGAGAGTGCGTGAAGTCAGGAAGAGGCTGACTAGAATCAGGGAGAAGCTGACTAGAATCAGGATGAAGGCTGACTAGAGTCAGGATGACGGCCGGCTAGAGTTAATATGAGACTGACTAGAGTCAAGATGAAGGCTGACTAAAGCCTATCTAAAAGGCTGGACAAGGCTGACTGGAATGTGGGAAGAAGACATAAATCAGGGGAAGACTGACTTGTGCCAGGGGAAGCCTGGTAGATGTCAGGATAAGCCCACCTTAAGTCAGGAGCTCGGAAAGTTGTTGTTGTCGTAGCAGCCCTATTGCTTTTACACAATGTGACAGGCGTATAACTACCAAGTATAACTCGGAAAGTGGTACTATTTGCTGCTCTTTATAGTCCGGCGGTATCATTTTACCTTATATGCCGAATAAAGCTGGGGAATCCGATTAGAAGGAAGAGTTGCTGACTAGAGCCATGGAAGCAGATTAGCGTCAGGTGAAAGCTGGTCGGTGGAAGCTGAGTGAGGAAAGGCTACATAGATTGTAAGTGAAGGCTCACTTAAGTCAGGTGAAGGCTGACGAGAGTCACGGTCTCGGAACGCATGAATGATTGCTGTGGTTTACAGTTCGGCGGTGCAATTCGATCTAACTATTTCGAATATCTACGGAGAGTGGACTGTGCTATCGAGAGAGTCTGGGGGTCGAATCTTGTGGCTTTTTTGCTGCAGTTTATATTTTTTCTATAGAAAAAATTCGTTGGGCCCTTTAGGACATTTTTCTATAGGAAACATTTTGTTGGAAATTTTTTTATAAAAAAAATCGTTTGGACGTTCTGTACATTTTGTCAAGCTCTTTAGGGCATTTTTTCTATAGAATTTGTTAGGATCTTCATTGAATTTTTCTATAGAATCAAATTCGTCAGGCCTCTCAGGGCATTTTTTTATAGAAAAAAAATCGTCAGGTCCTTTAAGGCATTTTTTCTATAGAAAAAAATAGTCAGGTCCTTTAAGACATTTTTTCTATAGAAAAAAATTTGTCAGGCCCTTTAGGGCACTTTTTTTGGAGAAGAAAATTTGTCAGGCCCTTTATGACATTTTTTTTTTCTATAAAAAAATTCTTACGACTTTTCAGGCCATGTTTTTCTCTAGAAAAAAATCATAAGACCCTTCAGGGCATTTTTTCTATACCAAAAAAAAAATCGTACGGTCCTTTAGGGCGTTTTTTTTTTTCTACAGAAAAACCCTGTCAGGAAAGGTTAACAACAGTCAGGTGCTGTTGTTTGTAGACCCCGGCGAATATACCTAGAATTCGTGAGTCACTTTGTGATTAACTATATGAAAAGGTCATGTAAGCGTGCTCGTAGTGGTCATTTAATAACAAATTGTTTTAATTTCATTCTACTAACTTGTAAGGGTTAATATCACAATTGTTCTAAGGCAATACAAAGCGAAATGACTGGCATTTTTAGATTTCTTGTGGACATGTCGGTTGGTTATCTGGAGTCGCTATGCAAATGAAATTGCGTTGCTTTTTTCCTTTTTTTATGAAACTCATTAGCATGTCTGTAGTTCATAACGGTAAAAAAGGGAACTAAAAGGCGGCAAACGAATGCATTAAAACTAAAGAAAAGCGGGAATTTAATTTCAAATTCCTTGCAACACGAAATGCCGTAGACCACACACACGCACACACAGGACGTGCGGAGCAGCATGTCCTTAAAGTCTGGAAGTAACATTTAACTTCTGTGATTTATAGTTTGTGGCTGGTGAAACGTAGCGAAACGAAAAAGAAAATAATGTTGTTTTGCCATAAAAATCATGACTTTTTAGTGGTTTGACTATTTTCTTTATCCTTTTTTTCTTTTTTGGCAGTAATTTAATTTGACTTAATGCCTTTTGACACAATGGGGGGATGGATTATCGTCCGCGGTATTGCGTCTTTCTACTACCATTATCCATAACGAGGGTCTGGCAGTGCTGCTCCTAATCAAATTTATTTACTTTTTATTCCATGAAATAAATCATGCCTTCACTCACTCTCTCTCTCTCTCGGCAGGACCTTTTTATTGCAGCATGGCACCCATTTGTGTTTTTGGGGATAATAAAAATTCAAGCCATTCATGATGATTGGTGGCCATTGTTGTGCTGTGGCTTTTCACAATCGCATCGATTAAATTGTCTGCAAAATGTAATTTATACACAATTTGAATCCTCCTTAGAGTCCTCGTTGTCCTCAGTTGTCGCAGTGATTGTGTCTCTTCCATGATGATCCATTAGATTTATTGCATTTTGAGTAATTTCTGTTGTTTGTTCCCCCCATGGGCGATAATTATCTTCAACATGTCCAGCCAAAGTAGAGTAGATAATGGGAGAAAGTAATAAAATCGCACACAAAAAGGATAATTGGCAAATAAGAGGAGTTCGCAATAGCAATGAGAAAAATAGATAATTGCAAAAGAAGCTTGGCAACAAAGGAGAAAAAATGAAATGCCATTTGAAAACAGTTAAACAAACTTTCAATGTAATTAGGAGAAGTTTCATTGCCATATTATGGTATTAACAAAGACAAAGGATTTAAAGGACAAATTATAAAGTCACAAACCAACTATAACATCAATTTTAAAAATTCCTTAGAATTAAATATTGGAAATATTTTTTTCGGTTTTTTTTAGAAAAAATCCTTAAGGCCTTTAAGGACATTTATCTGAAAAAAAAACTAATTGGGCCCTTCAGTGTATTTTTCTGTAAAAAATCGTAGTTCGGGCATTTATTTGTATAAAAAAAATTGTAGGACCATTCAGGGCATTTTTTATAAAAACAAAATACGCTGGGCCCTCTAGGGAATTTTTATATAGGAAAAAATTAGGCCCTTCAGGTCATATTTTTATAGGAAACATAATCGTTGGGTCCTTCATTTTTTATAGAAACAAAATCGTTGGGCTCTTCAAGATTTCCGATAATTTTTCTACAGAAAATAACGTTGTCCTGAAGTATTTCTTTGAATGAAAAATAGTTTGGAACTTCAGATCATTTTTTATAGAAAAAAGCTCGGGGTCTTCAGAGTATTTTTTCTAAAAAAAAATGTATAGCCCTTTGGGGCATTTATCCTCCAGTAGACACAAATTTGTTGGACCCTTAAGGTAAATAGAAACAAATCATTAGGACCATCATGACATTTTTAGGGCCATTCAGGACATTTTTTATAGAAACAAAATCTTAAGAACATTTTTTCTTTAGAAAAAAATTATCAGGAGCCTCATGGCATTTTTAGGGTCATTCAGGACATTTATAGACGTACAGAAATCGTTGGGGCTTTCAGGACATTTTTTCCATAGAATAAAATTCGTTGAGCCCTTCAGGTAATTTTTCGTAGAGAAACATTCTTAGGGAACTTCAAGTGATTTTTTTATAGAAAATTGGACCTTTTAGGACATTTTTTATACATTATCTTTGAGCCCATCAGTCAATTTTTCCGTATTGGGACATTCTTTCTGTAAAAAAAATCAGCAGGACCCTCATGGCATGTTTTCTATAGAAAAAAATTTTTGGGCTCCTCAGTGCATTTTTTTTCTACAGAATAAGGACACTTTTTCCTATAATAAAAAATTCGTTGGACCCTTCAGGGCATTTTTGTATAAAAAAAAATCGTTGGACCCTTCAGGGCATTTTTCTATGAAACAATTCGTTGGACCCTTCAGCGCATTTCTTTTTCGTATAAATTAAATTTGTTGAGTCCTTCGTCAGGCCCTTTAGGGAACTTTTTCTAGAGAAAGAAATCGAAAGGCTCTTTAGAGCAATTCTTTCCAAAAAAATTGGGTCCTTCAGGGAATATTTTTGTTGGAAAAAATTGTTGGACACTTTCAGCCACAAAATTTTATATAAAAAACATCGAAGGGTCCTTTGGGACTTTGGAAAACAATTGAAAAAATATTGAAAAACATGTTTAGCAGTTCTGGGCATTTTTTCTATAACAGAAAATTCACTGAAAATTATTTTTTATAACAAAAAATTTATTGACCACTTCAGGGGATTTTTTTCAATAGAAAAAACTATTAGTTGTGCCCTTCATGGCAGTTTATCTACAGAAAAAAATGTTGGGTCCTCCTGGTCGTTGGGCTCTTTATGACATAGCCCTTCAGGGCATTTTTTTCCTATAAAAAATATTTCTTGGGCCCTTGATCCATGTGTTATAAAAAAAGGTTGTTATAAAAAAAGGTTGTTGCCCTTGAGGCCATTTTGTTCTTATAGTAAAAACTTTTCCGCTTTTTTCGTATATAAAAAAAAACTGATGGCTCTTGAAGTAATTATTCATACCAAAAATGAAATGAGTCCTCAGGCCATTTTTTTAATGTCATAAATACGTCATTGGGGCTATTTTTTTCTAAAGGAAAAACATCGATGCGGTCTTGAATTTTTTTTTTTACAAAAAATCAGCAGGACCTAGATGCACTTGGGAACATTTGTTTTTCCATAAAAAATAATCTTCAGGAATTTAAAACTAGTTTTTTTTATTGAAATATCATCTGCAGGTCCTTAGGGCGATTTTTAATAGAACAAATATAAGATACTTGGAATAATTTTTGCCCTATAGAAAAAAATTGTTGGTCCTTGGAGAGCCGTTTTGTTTCTATAACAAAAATCGTCAGAGTACTTAAGACCTTTTATCACAAATAATTTATCAGGTATTCGAGGACCTTATCACTCATATAGGCCAATTATTTCTATAGAATAAATTGTCAGATCCAAGTATCAGAAACATGAGATAATTTTTGTCTGTTGAACGTCTTCGTCTTCTTAATATCATTTGTTCTTTAAAAAATTCGGTGGGTCTCTTTTATTCAATAAATTAACGAGGTCTCAAAGCACATATTTTTTTCTAAATATGTCAAAAATTGATTTTTCATCTTCCTTTTTTCTTCTTTCTTCCTCTTTTCTCTTCTCCCTCCAAAACAATCTTAAGTATTTTCTAAGTACTTGTGAAAATAATTATTTCTGAACATAAATATTTTTGTATGGAAAATCTCAGAACATGTGTTTTGTGGGCTCTCAATACATCTCTTCTCCCTCTCTCTTGTACAAAAATTTTCACAATACTATTTGTGTTAAAAATAAGGGGTGACTACTCTTCTCTCTTCCCTCTCGATTGGGATCATACCGGTCATTACTAACAATCTACCTAAAAACAGCACTTCCACTTAAATGAAACGGGGCGTGAAGTATTGAAAATTTGTAACTACTTGTTTCCACCAAATGGATGGATGGATGGACGGATAGATGGACAGGGGCCTCTCTCTCGGTGCACACAACAACAGTGACGAACAAGTGGCCAATATGAACGAAACCGACGGACATCATTTGACAAAGGCTGGATGGCTAGACGACATACATCATCATCATCGTTGGATGGCTGAGACAATGGACAACATATGTTGTTTGAATTCCCCCGTGTTTTCCGCTCTCTCTCCCTCTCTCTTTCACACTTCTATATAGGGAAATTAACAAAAAAAATTCTAGTTAGTCGTCTACCTACAGGTGGTGGTGGTGTGATGGTGAAAACTCCTCTTTTCAGCGTGTTGTGTTGTTTTCGAAATTCCTTTCCAACGCTGAGGGTCATTCGTGTGCAACATAATTTTGTGTAAATAGCCAATTTTCATCAATCCCTAGTGACGTTCATGGCTGCTGCTGTATGGGGTTTTCTGAGAGGGAAATAAATCTCGTTAATCTGTTTCTGGTTAAATCTCGATGATGGAATGCCTGAACGAACCAAACAAGGGAATATGAGAATGAAATTGGAAATAGTTGCCACCTTCCGGTTTTCCAAACTCAATAATCTCAATTTACAATTTTTCACCTTCATCGAACAAATGACACCTGAGAGAGAAACTTGTTTCCTTCCCCCGTCTAATAAATGACAATGCAACAACAACAAAAACATATTTAGGCATCTTTTGGGATATCGTTAACGGATAAAAGCCGAGAGACACACAGAGGGACCGACCGACAGAGATGGATAATACATATGAATAACAGCAACAAGAAAACATAATCATTATGGAAAAAAGGAAAAGAAAATAGACGACAGACATTCTTTAGCTACTTATCTGCACTTTGGATGAGAGAGGAAGAAACATCAAAATTAACATTTCCGTAAATGTACCTAAACCAAAGAAACGTTGTAAACAACAACACCACCATGCCCTACAATCACAGTGAAAATGAAAGAAAGACAAACTTGTTTTGATAATCTCTCTAAAGTCTGCGACGCACACCTTCTTCACATGATGATCATCAACAAAATGCCGCTCCTTTAGACTTCTTTAATTCCGTATTGCCATCAGCATGGCATGCCCCCGCATATGAAAGAAGAAGAAAAAATTGTCATTGAAAACAGCAACACTACGAAACATACAAATGTCTGGAGTTTACTGAAAAAAATCCTGATTAAATGAATTATTATGGCCAGACATAGATGTCGGTAGACATAGAGATATATTGAGTGGATCAACGATATAATGACCTTAGGTTGAAGAAAATCTTTACATTCTTAAACTGAAAAATTCCTCGAACATGTTTTATATAAAAAAGAATTCTTCAGACTCCAAAAGCTATTTATTTATCAGGATCCTCTGGTATTTTTTCTATAAAAAAAATCGGCAAGAGTTTCAGGTATATGATTTTGATTTTCCAAAAAAAATCGTCAGGCCCTACTTAGGTATTTTTTCTATAGAAAAATCGTTATTTCAATAATAAAAAAAAGTCTGGAGCCTCAGAACATTTTTATAGATGTTTTTTCAGCTCCCTTAGGGCATTTCCCTTAGCAGGACTTCCAGGTAATTTTTTCTACAGAAAAAAAAATGTGTCTACACCCTTAGAGCATTATATTTTCTAAAGAAAAAATTGTCAGAACCACACGGTAATTTTTTTCTATAAAAACTCTTTGGAACCCTCAGGCCTCAGGTCGTCAGTGACCTTAGGGAATTTTTTAAAAAATCGCAAAGTTCTTAGGTCAGCATTTTTATAAAAAAAATTGTTAGAAGCTTTGGATAATTTTTCCTATAGACAGAAAATTATAAAAACCGTTAAAGCCTTTCCCTTAGGATATCCTTAGATAATTTGTTTCTATAAAAAAAATCACCAGGACTCAATTCAAGAGGCACCTAAACACAACTTAACACATTTTTTCTACCAAAAACCATTCGTCCGGACTCTTATTTAATTTTTTTTCAGAATTTTCAGGTTATTTCTTTCTGTAGAAAAAAGTCATCAGGGCCACTGGGGCATATAGAAAAAATCGTCATGCTCTTAGATCATTTTTTTAAACAATCAAAATTTTTTCTTGAATATCAGGGCAAAAATCGTAAGGAATCTCGGGTCATTTTCTATGGGAAAAATATGTCAAGCCCCTCAGGACATTTTTTATATGAAAATATCGTCAGAACACAGAGCAATTTTTATGTCAAGCCCCTCAGGACATTCTTTATATGAAAATATCGTCAGAACACAGAGCAATTATTTCTATAGACAAAAAATCATCCGGGCCTTAGGGTATTTTTTCAATAGAGAAAAAAATTATTAAGACTCTCAGGTTTTTTTTTTTGTTTTGTCAGGAACCTTAGATTTTTTTCGATTGTTACATCTATAGGAAAAAAGTCAGGACCCTCAGTGTTTTTTTCATCTCAACAAAAATAGGGACCTTACCCCATTACTATATAGAAAAAACACTCAGTTCATTTTTGATATAGTTTTCTATCGTCAGGACCCTGGCGGGCCCTTAGTCCATTATTTTTTTTTTCGATTGATAGATCAGTCAGGTTACTTTTTCGTTCGAAACCTCCGACTATTTCTATAGACAAATTTTTTATTAGGAAACTCAGGTAATTTTTAATGGAAAAATGCCTCAGTGTCCTGAGGGTACACAGCGCGTTTTTGATGTAGAAAAATCGGCAGGACCCTAACCCCCAGGGCCTTTTTTGCTATAGGAAACAATAATAATAAAAAAGTCTGGACCCTCAGAACAATTTTTATAGACGTTTTTCAGCTTCCTTAGGACATTTCTCTTAGCAGGACTTCCAGGTAATTGTTTCTACAGAAAAAAACTGTGTCTACACCCTTAGATCATTATCTTTTCTAAAGAAAAAAAATGTTAGAACCACACGGAATTTTTTTCTATAAAAACTCTTTGGAACCCTCAGGCCTCAGGTCGTCAGGGACCTTAGGGAATTTTTTAAAAAATCGTAAAGTTCTTAGGTCAAAATGTTCATGCCTCTCAGGTCATTTTTTGATTTCTATAGAAAAAAATTTTCGGCACCACAGGTCAATTTTTTCTATAGAAAAAAGTTTTCAGATCCCTCTGGCCATTTTTATATAGAAAAAAAATTCAGTACCACCAAGGCATTTTTCTACAAAAATAAAATGTAAGGCAACTAAGGCCAATTTTGTTTTCGTAGAAAATGTCAGTACGCTTAAGAATTGTTTTATATAAAACAAATCTTCAGGACCCTCAGATCAGATCAGATATAAAACAATCCGTTGGGTCCCTCAGGGTAATTTTTTCTAGGGAACAAAGTCAGACATTTTTTTTAGAAAATGTCCGGTCATCACTCAGTCATTTCTCCTATAGGAAAATATCTTAAAATCCGCATGGGATAAACTCTAAAAATCATAAGGTTGTCCTTGCCCTTTTTTCTTATGTGAAAAAAATCCGCTCCCGCTCCTAAATGATTTTTCAGTAAAAAATATGTTTAGTATGTCCTACCCTGGCAGGATTTTCTTCTCTCAACTTGTCAAAACAAGCTTCTAACCTCTTGACTACTAGCCCTCTCCCAACCTTTCCTGATGATTTTCCTAAGCAGTTATATTTGCTCTGTTTGAATTTATTACCTGTAAAATATTCATTACCATCTTGTTAGGGGTTTGTCAATAAGTTGTTGTTGTAGATTAAAGTAAACCCAAAACAACAACATTGTGAATGACCACAGCAAAAAGGAAAACCCCTTGCTGGTCAATGTTCATTGTTTAAACAAAACGGTGAGTAGTTGCTGCGACGTTGTGAGAAAGAGAGAGGGAGAGAGAGAGAGAAATAGAGTAACAAATTAACTAATTGCAGTTTAATGAACACCGTATCGCATCGTTCTAATTTGTATTACTTCTAAGAAATATATACTTGCTGTTTTGTAGGAGATTAATGAATAAAATGCATACCTTTTTAGAAGGGAAGTTACCTTTTTTAAAGAATTAAAATTTTCCGGAGATGTTGAGTAATTTACACTTGCCACATTTGTAGATTGTATAGATACTAACCTGAAATGAAAACAAGAAATTAACATTAAAACATTTTGTCCAAGTGAAATTTGTCTTGTAGAAAAATAAAGAAAAACAATGAGACCCTGAACAAAAATTTATATAATCTAGAAACTAATGTTGTTTCTTTAAGAAAATACAGTCAACGCTTGATATAACAATGTATTGGATCTAACAATATATGATGTTTTTTATCTCTGTTCTTCTACTTTCATCAATTCTGCAATGAGAAAATATATGCTGATATTCTTTTCAATATTATTATTAGTTATTAATTTATGGTTTCGGTTTTGAAATTCTTCCCAATTTTCAAATGATTTGATCATCATTTCTATTTGTATCGGAATTACGGCAGTCGAATATAATTTATTTGAAAATTAACAAGAATAACAAAAACAGGCAGACAGACAGAGCAGAGTAGACAGTCTAACAAACATACATGGCAACAACAAATATCAATAATAAATGCGTGTTAAAACAACAATTCCAAAACAAAAGTAGCTCTCGGTGAAGCTTAGTTTTCAGTCGAAGCAAGCCCAAAAACAACAACAAGCGACAGACGTTTTTGAGCCATATGCCAGCCATTCAATAATGGCCCAACACAGATGACGATGGTAATGCTGATGATGTAGATGCTGCTTCTACTGATCACAATGATCTGTTTAGAGGATACCTTCTATGGTATCTTAAACATCTGAAAAACAATACAAAAAAACCCACAATCTGAAAGAATTTCCCATCGACAATGAGACCAAACGGCCGGCTATCTTCCACAAGAAGATAATCACAGACATATAAGTTACCTGATCGTGTGGACTGGATGGATGTGTTTGGAGATGTGTCTGGACGATGACGACAACGATGAGACTTGTTTCTCATTTCGGTTGTGTTAACTCTTTTATGTGTATCACATTATGTTCTGGGATCCTTCTTGTCTTTTTTGCAACGAGCGAATGAACGAACGCTTAGCAATGTTGTTGCTGTTACTTTTTATTGTGTGGCATTAGTAGTGGCCGGTCGAACAGAAATATGTCTGAGCCCGAGAAGACGACACATGGGGAAGTAAGTTATAATAATAATCAGTCGAAGAAGCCGACAACGACCAACAAGAACAAGAAGAAGACACTCAAACGCCCAGCTTATTGTTTATATAGTTTGTTGTTTTCGTCTTCTTCTTCTTCATGCCATTATTGGTTCTGTTGCCAGCCTGCCATCAACCAGAATCTGTGGTGTGGTCTAAAGCTTCGATAAATTTTTAGTGGCGGCTGCTGCTGCTGCACCTCTTCTCCATTTGGCTTAGCCATGTTTTGTATTTTTGTTGTTATTGTTCTTCTGCAACAACAACATAGCCATCATCATCGAACATGCAACGAATATCATCAACCATAAAGCCAGCCAAATGATTACTAAACACCACACCACCACCACGTATATATCGTCGGCATTCGCTCTGTTTTGTCTATAGTCCACTAACAACAATAAGCTATGGACAGCCGTCTAAAAAAAATGTTAGTCTTAATTCAAGTTTAAATCCATTTCATACACCTCCCCCAGCTGGCACTCCTAACTCTGAACTTCTTGGCAGTTCTTAACAGCAAACAGCAATAATAATAGTTTGAGGAACAACTGAAGCGTTTAAATTACAAAGAATAACCAACAAGAAATACCTTTGTTAGAAATAGGAAGATATGGTCAAAGAAAAGGTGGAGGTATAATATGGTCCTTCAACCAAAAAAAAAAAAAAAACAGCGGGGGCCGACCATACGATACCCTACACAACTACACGGAACTCTAACTTTCTGTGGATATTTATTCCGAGCCTGGACTATATTTCGTGATATTTGCCCCCGACTTGCCCGTTTAGAGGTCAACAGCACCTCTACCTTACGCTGAAATATTTTCCGAATATTACTAATATTCAGTACAGCCCTTCTAATTACTTGTCCAGATTCCCTTCACGTTGGATTGAGTTATGATGTTCGGCTAATATTCGACTAGAAAACACACAAAGAAATTTCGTTTTCGGTCCACTTCATCCCAAAATTTTATTCTGATCAAAGCGAAAAGCTCTATATTTCCGCCCTCTAATGTGGTAAGCACCTATAAATATTTAAGTGTAACTCCCACGTCCGAATACACATACGACCATATAATTGGTATCAATTTAAAGGTCAACCACTCCTCTTGGATATAAGATCAACTTCTGGGGTCTATGTCCTTCAGGGTTAAATCTATATGCTATAGATTAGAAGTTTTGTCATTTTTCACACAAAAGTCAAGGTACATTTGATACGCTAAATACTGATTCTTTGGCACGATCCACTTCTCCATGTAAAATTTCACTATGTTCGGACCATAACTGCGGCCTCTGGAGCGACCAGAAAAACCGACAAAAATTAAGTATTTGGTCCATTTCACCCCCTAAATATTATCCGATCTTTACTAAAAATAGGGGTCTTCATTGGCCAGAACCCGTCCTAGATGCAAAATTTCGTGAAGATTGGTCCATAACTGTGGCCTGTATCGTGTTTACAAATTATAATGGACAGAAGGACGGACATACTGACGGACACACATGTCTAGATCGATTTTTGTGGACAATTAACAATTTATTTCCGAACGAAAATTGGCCCCTAAATATTAAATTTTAGGTCAACTAATTTTATTAGACACGGAAGAGACGACATGGAAATTAAGATGTACCAACCTCAAAAAAAAAGAAAACAAAACAAGATTTGATCTGATTGTGAAGATATCAACATCATCAGCATGTCATGTCATATTTGTGGGGTAAAATTTCCACGGTCGCCAAGCTGAGCGACAACAACTGCAAGCTGGCTGGCTGCTGCTGATACCTATTTTATGGTCCGAAATATAACAATAAAAAACCAAGACGTCCAATAAATGTCAAATGATATTAAAGCACACCATAAATTGTTTCCCAAAAAAATACACGCACACACACACACACAGACTCATGCTCTAAAAGGGGGGCAATCACACATCTAGGTACGCTTCTTCTTAAAGAAAAAGGGAAAAAGCTAAGAAGGGGGATCAACATCGTCGTCATATCACACGACAAATAAATATGAGAACTAAACCAAAAAAATATTCATTTTTTGAAAATTAAAGTTGAATAAAAGGTTAAATGATATGGAATCACAACAATAAAGTGAGGTGAGCAGAGGTGAGGTGACTCGGCTGCTTGTGTTCCATTTAGTGGTGGATGGCTGTGATGGCCACAAATAAAAAAAAAATCATAAACAACAGCATTTAAATATACGAGGAGACCTAGAATGAAACGAAAAAGGGTTGGGGAAATAAGCAGACACACACGGGGGACCACAACGAGACAAATGAATAAAAATGAATGAATTATAAAACAACACCTGCCTGATTTTAACCCTCGTTGCCCTGTGTTGCCCCCACACCATTTCAAAAACCAAAAAAAAAAAACAAAAATTAATGCAAGGTATTTTGGTGGTACTGCGCTGAAACAGCCAACCAATGGTAAGGTGGGATAAGGGGAGGAGGAAAACGTTTTATGGAAGCAGGAACTTAAGACTTTGGCCTCCGTGTGTGTGTCACTTAATGTCATATAAAATTACGATTACAAGCAAAGTTTAAGCACTGCTCCTCAGGCAATGAAGGGTCAATCAAAAACCAAACACAGAAAAAAACGGAATAAGAAAATAAATTCTGGTGGTGGTTGCAAAACTTTTTTTGATGAGAAAAGAAGTTTATCCGCACTTAAATCGCCTGAAAATAAGGGGCACAGTGGTTCTTTGTTACAAACAAAAATAACAAAACAATTTTCCTATTCCCTATTCCTGTGTGGAGTGGAGATCAAAATGAATCAGCTGCTGATGGAATCAGAATTTCGCCATAAAATCGAATCTGAAACCACTGTCTTTCTCCTCCGATGCAAGGGGTTAAAGTACAGCACTTTCAATTATTATAATTTTTTGTTCGGGGTATTGGTTTATCAGTTACAGACATCAAACCACAAAAATTGAAACAGTTCTCTTTAAATCGTTCTACCCGCACTCTGATCGTTCTACCCGCACTCTGTAAAGCCACACAAATTTGCTGTTTTTGGCAAGCGTGTTTTATAGCTGTTAGGATTAAATGATCCTTCCCCTGTTTCCTAAGACAAAGAAAAAACAATTTTGTATGCAATTTTTTGCAGTTTTATACCTTCTTCTCACCACACACAAGTTATGTCCTTAAACACGAATCGATTAAAAACAAGGGATTATAAACATTTTGTAACTTGTTTTTGTTGTTGTTATAGTTTTCTTTATATCTATGAAAGATTACGACATGACATGGGTAAGACAAATGATAGGGGGATAGTATTTAAATAAAAAAACGAAAACTGTACGTGACACACGAACAAAGTGTTACCGAAATTTATAAAAACCGCAATCAAGGATGACAAGGATTTGTAAATAATGACTGAAGAAAGGATTATTTGGGGATATTACAGATTTTTAAGAATATTTTTCTAAGGACTATAAAGCCCTTAATACTATACAAGCTATAATCCGATTATATTTGAAAAATGCTTTAAAAATATTTTTAGGGTCTACCACAAGGCGTGGATGTTTAAAAATATTTTTTAGGTACTACCACAAGGCGGGGTAGTCCCAATCCAAAAAATATATATTTTTAGTGACTACCACAAGGCTTGGATTTTTATACCCTACACAACTATGTTGTCAGGGTATTATAGCTTTGTGTAGCCACAAGAGTTTGTAACGCCGCGAAATATTGGTCCTAGACCAACCTTTAAGTATACCGATCATATCTCGACTAGCTGTTTCGATCTAGATGGACCAATCTTCCCGAAATTTTGTATGTATGATGGGTTCTGGCCAATGAAGACCCCTATTGTTTTTGGTAAAGATCGTCTAATATTTAGGGGTCGCTCCAGAGGCCGTAATTATGGCCCAAATATCGCGAATTTGTACATGGAGAAGGGAATAGGACCAAAGAATAAGCATTCCTGTTTTGATAAAGATCGGTTAATATTTAGCGGGTGAAATTAATCCTTACTTTAGTGTGAAAAATGAAAAAGTTTGTATTCTATAGCGTATAGATTTACTCCTGAAGGAAATAGACCCGAGAAGTTAAGGAGTGGTGTACTCGGATGTGAGAGTTGCACTTAAATATTTGCAGGTGCTTATGTATTCAGATTTTATTTAGTAACCCATTACCACCGCTGATCGCATTGAAATCAGGTATGGTCAAGGACAACGCCTATAATTTTCGGTGATGATCAGATAATAATATTGGGATGAAGTGGACCCAAACACTTGATTATTTGTGTTATTTCGAATCTAAAGGCTACAATTGAATATTAGTAATATTTGTTGACCTCTAGTCGGTCAAGAGGGTGCAAATATCGCGAAATCTTGCCCAAGCTCGGATTACCACACAAGGCGTGGATTTTTTAAAAAATATTTTTTTAGGATCTACCACACAAGGCGTGGATTTTTTTAAAAATATATTTTTAGGGTCTAGACCCACACAAGGCGTGGATTTTTTAAAAAAGATTTTTTAGGGTCTACCACACAAGGCGTGGATTTTTTTAAAAAAGATTTTTTTAGGGTCTACCACACAAGGCGTGGATTTTTTTAAAAAATATTTTTTAGGGTCTACAACACAAGGCGTGGATTTTTTAAAAAAGTTTTTTTTTGGGTCTAAAACACAAGGCGTGGATTTTTTAAAAAAGATTTTTTTTGGGTCTAAAACATAAGGCGTGGATTTTTTAAAAAAGATTTTTTTGGGTCTAAAACATAAGGCGTGGATTTTTTAAAAAAGATTTTTTTAGGGTCTACCACATAAGGCGTGGATTTTTTAAAAAAGATTTTTTTAGGGTCTACCACACAAGGCGTGGATTTTTAAAAAAGATTTTTTTAGGGTCTACCACACAAGGCGTGGATTTTTAAAAAAGATTTTTTTAGGGTCTACCACACAAGGCGTGGATTTTTAAAAAATATTTTTTAGGGTCTACCACACAAGGCGTGGATTTTTAAAAAAATATTTTTTAGGGTCTACCACACAAGGCGTGGATTTTAAAAAAAAATATTTTTAGGGTCTACTACACAAGGCGTGGATTTTTTAAAAAATATTTTTAGGGTCTACTACACAAGGCGTGGATTTTTTAAAAAATATTTTTAGGGTCTACTACACAAGGCGTGGATTTTTTAAAAAATATTTTTAGGGTCTACTACACAAGGCGTGGATTTTTTAAAAAATATTTTTAGGGTCTACTACACAAGGCGTGGATTTTTTAAAAAATATTTTTAGGGTCTACCACACAAGTCTTTTCCTACTTCTTGTTTTTGTTTCCTAAAAGGTTAAAACCACGACCTACACATGTAAATTTGTTTCATAAAATCTTACCACTCTTTCCCAAATGCCACCGTTGTTGTAGTTGCTGTTTTTTTGGTTAATTTTAATTAAAAAGAGCTTAACAACAAAACAATGTTCTTAGTTCCCTTGAATGCGAAGAAGAAAAAAAGGTGTGTGTTTGTATATGACCCGGACAATTTACCCCAGTCAAAGACCCCATTGTCGCTGTCGTTGTCATCATCATCACCGTCACCATTACCACACATCCCAACAGCACCTCGAACGGATGGATGGGATGACAGACAGGTAGGTAAGCTAACAAATTATTGTGGGAAAATGACGGCTGATAAAATTCAATGGCTGTGAAAAGAAAAATTCTTATTGTCTTTCCCCGTGTGTATGACATACTGTGGAGCGACAACGACAAATGGGCACGCGTGTTCCACTCACATCTGCCGCCATCAGCCACCAGTGTGCCATTCGTCCTCCATAAAGCCATAAACTTTTTCGCAAATTTGCCAAAAAGCCAACAGGGTTTTTATTGCCATTTTGCATTCGGTCAAAACTAATTAAAATAAAATAAAAAAGCTGCTCCCATTTAACTACCTATACAACTCGCACTCTCTCTCCCTTTCTCTCTCTCATGGCGGTTGGTAACCCAACTATAACTCTGCTTTCTTTGTCATTCAAAAGGTGGTACCTCTCTCTCCTTGTTTTTGTGGAGTTCAAATGACCAAGTTTAATGAAAATTAGTTTCATAATAACCCGATAGAGAAGAGAGGAAAAATAAATTCCATTTTGGCCATACACCAACAAAAGAAATCCCAAACTTAATTACTTATTTACTGAATATAAACAAATTTACGGCCATTAATATTTTTTCTTGCCTTCTTGCTCATTTTGTAAAATTTCAGATCTATAAATATTTCTTATAATGGCCAATTATGAAATAATATTTGCATAATTATTTTGCACAGCAACACAACAAAGAGGAAAAGTTTTCAATTTTATGGTGAGGGAAATTAAAGAAAGTTTAATGGAAATTTTTTTATTATTGGCCAGGCATTGTTTTGAAATGATAATTTTTGCAAATATTGCAAAACGGGAGAAAATTTGATTTATGGTATCAAATTGATGACATTAATAGGGCATTGTTTACGGAATTAAAAATTTTAACAAATAATTTAAAATTTGGAAAGAAAAATTAACATAAATGAAGGAAGTCTTACAAAAATAAAATTTAAAATTAAAAAAAAACTCCAACCACCAACAAAGCGTGGATTTTAAAATTATTTTGAAGCACTATCGCAGGGCATGGATTTTTCAAAAATATTTTTTAAAGACTATTACAAAGGCTAGGCGTAGATTTTTAAAACTATTTTTTAAAGAACTAGCACTAGGCATGGATTTTTCTAAAATATTTTTTCAGGTGTGGATTTTTTAAAAATATTGTTTTAATATCTACCACAAATCGTGGATTTTTATACATTACACAACTATGTTGTCAGGATATTATAGCTTTGTGCAGCCACAAAAGTTTGTAACGCCGCGATATATTGGTCCTAGACTCACCTTTAAGTATACCGATCATGTGTGTCCAACCGTCTGTCTGTCCATTATAATTTGTAAACATGATACAGGCCACAGTTATGGAGCCGTATTAACGAAATTTTGCATGTAGGACGGGTTATGGCCAATGAAGACCCCTATTGTTTTTGGTAAAGATCGGATAATATTTAAGGGATGAAATGGACCAAATACTTAATTTTTGTCGGCTTTTCTGGTCGCTCCAGAGGCCGCAATTATGGCCCAAAGATCGGGAATTTTTACATGGAGAAGGGGATCAGGCTAAAGTATAAGCATGCTTGTTTTGATAAAGAAGGTCAATATTTAGCGGATCAAATGGACCCTGACTTTTGTGTGAAAAATAGCAAAATTTCTAATCTAGAGGATCCAGTTATGGTCAAGGACAACGCCTATAATTTTCGGTGATGATCAAATAATAATATTGGGATGAAGTAGGCTGAAAACTTAATTTTGTGTGTGTGTGTGTGTTTTTTTTTAGTCGATCTTTAGGCCACAAGCAGAACATCACAACACAACCCACTGTGAAGGAAATCTGAACAAGTTATTAGAAGGGATGTACTGAATATTAGGAATATTCGGAAAATATGGCAGTGTAAGGAAGAGGTGGTGCTGTTGATGTCTAATCCGTCAAGAGGGTACAAATATCACGAAATATTGTCCAGGTTCGATATTACCAAGAAAGTTAGGTCGGCCCCGTCCGACTATTGTGCTCCGCTCACTGATTTTAAAATATGTTGTTCTAAAGTGTACCCCAAGTCGTGGATTTTTTAAAACTATTTTTATAGTATGGAGGGTATATTAATTTTGTTTTTCCTTTTGTAACTCATCGAAATAATCATTTCCGACCCTTCTGTCCGTCTGTCTGTTGTAATCACTCTAGCCTCTGAATGAATTGAGATAGATCGCCAAAATAATGCACAGAATCGTCTTTTGTGTGCAGGAAGGTCAAGTTCGAAGATGGGCTTTATCGGTCCACGCTTAAGCATAGCTCCCATAGAAGGGTACCCCCCCCCCCTCCGATTTCGGTATTTTGGGGTTCTTGTGCGCGTTCTTCAACCGAATTCACTGAAATTTGGTACATTGGGTTCTTATTGGGTACCAAATATCTCCACTGAAAATTTTAAATAAAAGTCAATTTTTTCTGGTAGCCCCCATATAAGGGTACCCCCAAATTTCGGTATTTTGAGGTTCTTGAGCGCGTTTTTCACTGGAATTTGTTACCTTGTGTTTTTATTGGGTACCAAATATCTCCACTAAAAAGTTTAAATAAAAGTCCATTTTTTCTGGTAGCCCCCATATAAGGGTACCCCCAAATTTCGGTATTTTGAGGTTCTTGAGCGCGTTTTTCAACCGAATTCACTGAAATTTGGTATTTTGTAGTCATATATGATAACAAATCTCCCTACCAACAAATTTTAATATTCACCCCCTTTTAGAGGTAGTCCCCATATAACCCCCTTTTTTATATTAAAATAGTTATCTGATTTGTTCCGCATTTTGGGTTTGGTTCTAAGACTCTGTTTTAATTATTTCACCAGCGGAGGATATCCACATTTAGGCCTAGCCCCCATATAATGATACCTACCAATTTTCGGTATTTTTTATGTTTAGCGTAAAGATTTGTATTCTGATGCAAAAATGTTATAGAACGAAATAGAACTACATATATAGTCTCAATTAGGCCGAAATAAAACCTGTGTATATTGGTGATGGCCTTATATAACTGTGACCTCTTAATTACAGTATTTTGGAGACCTCTTAATAACACCCTACCATGCGTCGTTAATATTGGACCACTTTCTGGGGTTTTTAGGGAAAATATCCCTTAAAAATTGCTGATATTTGTATTTGGTGTACATCGAATTTTTGGTATAGGTACACTTTTGGGTATGTACCCTATATTTTCGATGCTAGTATCTGTTAGTATACCTATGGTGGAGGGTGTCCAAAGTTCGGCCCGGCCGAACTTAACGCTTTTTTACTTGTTTAATGTATATTCGAGGATCAGATTTGTTTAGAAGCCTACTATGCTCAGATTTTTTCTAAAATAATACTTCACAACCCAAGATTATTTTTTTTCTATATGAAAAAATATTCCAATCTCTGGGCAAACATTTATTTTCCTATGGATTTTTTGATATAAAAAAATCAACTTCTCTCTTTGATCTTAAATCCCTATATTCCCAAATATCTCATGAATGAATTGTCTTTCCCACGCAATTTTAACAAAGAACAAAATCGATTACCAACAAATAGTGGGAATAAGAAAAATCGAAATCCCCCCAAAAAAGAACACTTTTGTTTTCCTTTGCGTCACACAACAACACCCAGCTATTCCCAGGCAATATTAATGGTCAATATTGTTATTCTTAATTGGGAAGAAAAACAAATCATGTTCGGGAAATGCTCTTCCTTGGCACCTACACACCTACCTACCAACCAACACGAACAAATTAGAAGGCGATAATTTCTAAATATTTATTTTCATTTCAAATAAACTGTCGAATTTTTGTTTATTGTTTTTTCGATGGTTCATTGTTCATGTTTTTTGAACTAGAATTTGTGTTTTTGTTGGCCAAGTTAATAAACATTCTCCAAGTACCCATGACCAAAATTATTTTGGGTCCAAAGAAGAAGAAGAAAAACTATGTTACTGGTCAGCAATACCAATAATTCTTATTTGTGGAGGGGAATGCAATAATTGATTGGTGCATTTAATTTATTTATTTGTTTTTGTAATTTGTTGGCTATTTACAAAAGTTAATTAAAAATAACAACAACAAAACGTGTTTCTTATTTCGGCATTATGCAGTGATTTGAAAATAAATTATAGATTATTTAAAAATATTTTTTTAATGTTTACCACAAAGGCGTGGATTTTTAAAAGAATGTTTTTTAATGACTTTCCCAAGGAGTGGATTTTTTTTTAAAAATATTTTTTTTTAAAAATAATTTTTTTAAAAATAATTTTTTTAAAAAAAAATTATTTGAAAAATAATTTTTTTAAAAATAATTTTTTTTTAAATATTTTTTTTAACTAATTTTTTTATAAATTATTTAAAATCAAATGACCACAGAATTACTCATATCTACCCTCTTTCTTTTTCTACCTCTCTATTAATTATGATGAAATTCAATAACTCAACAACGTAACAATAAATAAGCTTTGCGGGGGTGGTGTCGTCTATATACCCCCTACAAAAATATAAAGTGCATTACGATAAGATTGTGAGGATAAGTATGCGTACGTGTAAGCCCAGTGTGTAAATAAAATTACACATTGAGGTACAGCTGCAACAACAACAACATCAGTGCAAAGAAACAAGTTCATAATCTTATCTCTGTGGTATGTATGCACACTTTCAAAGGTAATACCTTCTCATACACTCTGTGTTCGGCGGCCAGGTGACTGACTGACTGGCGAACTGATTAAATAAGCGGCTCCACCTTGTCATATAAGTCATAAATGTTAAACAATTCATTGATGGATGACTATTGTAAATGACAAGTGTGTATGATGATTGTATGGCATAACCTAAGATGATGGAACATGGAGAACCTAACCAAACCTCTCCCACTCCGCAGAAAGTTATTGAGGCTATGCGTGTTGGGAAAAAATAGAATATGACAGAATATGGCTCATACGTTTACACAACATTTATTGATTTTTCATATGTTATTCTCTCATATATGTTGTTTATGTGGGAGGGTGGGAGTGAGGGGTGGACACCCCTTTTCCCTGGTCGTCAAACTTGACAGAAAAATAGGTGTTAATTTGCAAATGGTTCAAGTCATTTTCCATATTAGTTATCACCAGCACCTTATAGACTACCTCCTTTCCTTCTTCTCCGCCACTAAGTTAAACATTGGCGTCATTATCTAAATATCTAACCCAAAAATCAGTCCATAACTTACTT
The DNA here is from genome assembly GCF_032173495.1 of Musca vetustissima. Lineage (NCBI taxonomy): Eukaryota > Metazoa > Arthropoda > Insecta > Diptera > Muscidae > Musca > Musca vetustissima. Next base: position 335,012 of record NW_026883678.1, read on the forward strand.
CCATTCATTAGTTAACCCTAAGTTTTGTTGTCATCCACCCTCCTCCTTTGCCTCCTCTTACCAAACACAACTTCTTTTCCTTGCTAACCAACCAAAAGACCGCCTACAATTTGTTTCTTTTTTAGTTCAAATAACTCATTTATTTATTAAGAAAAAGAAAAAATTAACAAAAACTAGAAAAACAGAACACAAAGGAGGTGGAATCTAAACACACAATTTTTGAATTTTGGTATGACGACGACGACGCAACCACCAACCAACCGCCGAGTATAGGCGTCTAAAATATTATTTATGTATGATCTCTTCCCCCTATTTTTTTCAATTTTTTTCTAGCCGACTTCATTACACTTTTCTGCTTCTTCTTGGTACAAACACTATATAGATAAATAATTATGTAAACATTAACAACATTGTTGTTTTTTGTTTAATAGACTTGTATTAACAGCAAAAAACTCTGTACTGGCCCGTTCTAGAGTTGGTGCTTTGGAACTCTTTTTTCGGGTTAACAAAAATAGGAAAGTGGATTGAAAACGCATGTCAATTTACATGGAAAAAAATAATTCGTATATTTTATGAATGGTGTCCAAAAAGTGTTGCAAATGTCCAAATGTATGCATTTTATGAATACAATTCATAAATCTTTAAATACAAATTTCTTTTCAGAGAGAGTGAAAAAACAAGCTTGGGGTGTGTTTGGTGGTGTTGGCCGGTTTTATATGGCACAGAAACTCTCTTTGTCTTTTTTAATTTTACCATTTTGATTTTGTGTTTTCTTCAACGTTAAATCTCGTCGCGTGTCCCTTTTATATACCTTATATCATTAATGCTCAAAACATTCCAAAATCATACGCTGGCGTAAATGGTTTAAAATGTACACTCATTTGTTCTCTTTCCTTAGTCATTTTTAGTGATGAATTCTCAATTACGCTCACCTACACTTACTCTCACACAGTTATGCCCACCACTGGCATTTATGTTCAACACTTGTTTCATATTCATTTCATTTATATCAAAATAATTTGGAAAGTTCATATGCGAATTTTGTAGGTAACATTGTTCGAAACAATAGAATCCAAAACTAGCCATAATCGAGTGAGTGGAGAGACTGCGGTTGCAAACAAGAGGAACATTAGACAAACAAACGGTTGAAAAACTAACAACCACCACTCTATCTATCAGAAGAGAGGGAGAGAGAAGGAGAGAAGAAAAAATGAGAGCAAATAGTTGTAATGTAGAGCAAAGTATGAAAAGAATTTTGATACTAATGAACAGTTTACATGTTTTGGAAAAAATAGAGCCTTTCTCATGATTATAAGAATTTTTACTTTTATACTAAGCGAACTACATCTACAATATGGAAAAATTAGATTATGAATGAAATTGTGAAAGTAATCACTAAATTGTTTTCTGTGTATGTTTATGTTCCGTAATCCTTAATTTATGAGCCGATATTCTGGATTTCTACTGTTCACAATTGGATGAAACTGGATGAAATAATGAATGTAGTCTGCTCTCTAGAACGACTGGAGCAAACAGAAGGAGAGCAAAAAATAAACGATTGGATAAAAGAAACGAGAGAAAAAAATATGTATTCGTCGACTATAAAGACGCATTTCACAGTCCTATCCCTTCAGAGGTGTTTAAAGCCATGTATGTGTTCGACATTTCCTGCAAAATTAATGAGTCTATGAAGGATGACTTTAACTGACACAAAGTCAGCAGTTAAAGTTGGAAAGGATCTATCTGAGCACTTCAATACCGAACGAGGGTTCAAACAAGGTGACAGCCTTTAGCATCTTCCTGGAAAAGGCCATAGGAGAGGCAAAGGTGAATAGCAATGGCACTCTGTACACCAAACAGCGTATTTTACTCGCCTACGCCGACGACATCGGAATAATGTGTTCAACACTGCGAGCGCTAACAGCCACCTTTGAACAAATTGAGAAGGGTTCTGCCAAAGTGGGACTGGAGGTAAATGGCGAGAAGACCAAGCTGATGGTATCAACGAGCTAGACATTCAGTAGACTTGGAACAACAGTATAACTTGAAAACAGCTTCGAGGTAATGAACGATTTTATATACATCGGTACTGCCATAAACAAAACTAATAACATCAGCTTTGAAATTCGGTTTAGAAACAAGACCACCTATCGTTAGACCAAACTCACACTCTACAAGACGCTGATACTTCCCGTGCTGTTGTATGGATCTGAAGCATGGGTATTTGCGCCAGCAGATGAGGCAGCTCTTGCAATGTTTCAGAGGACAAATCTGCGTGGGCCAATCTGCGTCGAAGGTGAATATCGCCGTCGAATGAACCATTAGTTGTAACATCTACTCTCAGATATCGAGATAGTCAGACGTATCGAGCTGCAGCGACTACGTTCGCTAGGTCATGTTGTGAAACTGGATGAGGATGCCCCAGCTCAAAAGGCATATACAAGAGAGTCAACTGAGGGTTCACACAGAAGAGGAAGGCCACGAATTCGATGAAAACACCAAGTGGAAGATTACATTTCGGAAAATGGCATTTCAAATTGGAAGAGCTGCGGACAAGACCGACACACCTGGAATGGAATAAATCTTTTATCAGAAACCAACTAAGTATAGTAAGTACCAGCCAGATATTATTGAAGATAATTCTTTAACGAACTTTGTTTTCGTCAATACCGTCTATTTATTTACTATGCTTATATATTCAATATAATCCATATTTTTTCTGGATAACTATTCTATTCGTACAATTTATAAAAATTTCTGATCCACATTTCGTCCAAAAGATTTCCAGCACCGTCGACAATTGGTAACAATATTCCAAAATACCTTCTATATCGAGTATGTATGTACTCTTATTGTTTTCATTCCGCCGCCGCAATATCATTAATATTAACAGCAACAACAAGAGAAATAATAACAAATAAGAAAAAACAACAACAAAAACACTCTCACACCCACCCAGAAAAAGAAACGCCACACACAAGTGTTTTTTTTCTATTATTTTGTTTAATATTTATTTTTTCTAAATTATTTTTGGTGTGTTGTTTGCTTTTTTGTTGTTGTTGTTATGATTTCTAATTTTTTTCTGGGTCGATATTATCGATGATGATAATTTTGAGTTCATAAACATTTCACAGAGAATAATAAGCAAACAACATTATAATTAACAATTTAATAGTGATTGTGAATGGAGGGGAGGGGAGCGGGCAGGGTCACAAGGGAGATGTAGGTGGATGGAGAAAATCTAAGAGAAAAAAAACAAGAACTCTACAGAGATTGACGTCAAATCAAAATTGGGAAATTAATTAGCAAAAAATAAAATATTAATTAAATTCCAAAATTTTTATAAAAAAAAAATGGGTGGAAAGTTATGAAATTCCCAGCATTATTAAAAATAGGGAAAATTAACAAAAAAATAAGAATTTCCAATTTTTAATAAAAATGTTGAAAAAGTGATAAACAATGTTTAACTTTTAAAAGTCTATCAATTTTAATTTATTTATAAAAAAAATAGGAAAGAGAGGCAAGATTTTAGAAATTCATAAAATGCCCTTTTTGGGAAATATCTATTTTTAAAATAAATCATTAATCATTATTGGTATGTTATGATTCATCAGCAGAAAAAAAACATTGACTGCCTAATGACGAATTTCTTGTATGATTAAGAGGTATGGTATTACCAAAATTGATTTCCCATAAACTAAGAAATTGAGTGAGAAATGTCTACAATATTTCATTCATTATTATTTTGCAGAGGCGGAAACGGAAGTTATTTGTTTATCTATTGTTGTTATCAAGTTAAATAATGGCAAATAACTAAATATTACTAATTACACAAACATCAATTTTTAGAAAATATTATCTTTTAAATTGTCTTTAATTAGAAACAGTCAATAACCTATCTAAATATGTGGAAAAGTGGGGCAATTTCATATCGCTCATTGAAAAAAAAATATATGGAATACGTGGTAAATTATATAGATAAGATTAGAAATTATGAATAAGTACAAAAACCTATTAGGTAGTGAACATTGTATTCTTATAATCTTCGATAATTACTTAATATAAAATTATAGGGAGGGCACATACCTAGTAGATATGGGCAATATCGTTCATGAAGCGATTCGATCTTTTCCGATCCACTCGGCAAAAAGATCTAGGTTATCTAATTCGTTCCCTTTAGTTCAACAGTTCATTGCTACACACCATTTCTTTCGTGGATATCTAGATGAACGATTGCATCACCATGGAACTAGAAAAACGAAAGAGCCGGACATAGTACCCACCGTTATTGGTTCGGAATAGTTCATTTAAAATAGTTCAGTAATAACAACAATTTTTACTCGTATCTAGATCATCCAATTGGTTTCTTGCAGTTCAAAAGATCATTGATACACGTCATTTCATTCATCATTGGAAGTGAAGATCTAAATGAATCAATGCATCAAATGGAACTAGATGAACGAAAGAGCCGGACATAGTACCGACCATTCTTGTATCGGAATAGTTCATTTGAAGAAGTTAATAATTCAACAATAAATATTAATTTTTACGCGATATTCGCAGCAGATCACCAAATAGCTCCTTTTAGATCAATAATTCATTGCTACAGAAAATTTCATTCAGTCAATCGACGTGAAGATCTAGTTGGGTGAAATGGATCTAGAAAAACGAAAGAGCAGGGCTAGTACCAACAGTTACTGGTGCGGAATAGTTCATTTGAACTAGTAAATAATTCAGTAATACCTGTTCCAATACCGAACGAGGATTCATGCAAGGCGACAGTTTGTCCTGTGACCTGTTTAACATCCTGCTGGAAAAATATCATACGAGATGTAAAGGTGAACAGAAATGGTACTCTGTACACCAAGCAGCACATGTTACTCGCCTACGCCGTTGACATCAAAATGTAATAGGTCGAAAATTGCATGCGGTAATAGTCAACTTTGAACCAATTGAGAAGAAGTCAGCCAAAGTGGAAATAGGTGGAATATCAACCAGATGGTATCGACGAGCAAGACGTCCAGTAGACTCTGACCAACAAAAATTTCATTTGCCTGGGTAACGCCATAAACAACACAAATTACATAAGTTACAATTCAGAAACAAGGCCACCTTCCGCCAGACCTAACTCACACTATGAAGGACGCTAATACTACCCATCCTGTTATATGGATCGGAAGCATGTGTACTTGCGCAAACAGATGAGGCTGCTCTTGGTGTGTTTAGAGAAAAATTCTCCGAAAGATCTACGGGCCGATCTGCCCGCAGATCTTTAGATCGGCGTCGAATGAACCACGAGCTTTACAATCTATACGCGAACATTGACATAGTCAGTTGTATTGAGCTGCAGCTACTACGGTGGCTAGGCCATGTTGAGCGAATGAATGATAATGCCCCAGCTCAAAAGGCATATAAAAGCTAGGCTACTGATGGTTCACGCAGAAGGGGAAGACCACGCATTAGATGGAAAGACCAAGTAGAATACAACATCTCGGAACATGGTCTTTCAAATTGAAGGAGTTGCGCACAAGACCGATGCGCTTGGGTATCTTTTTAAGTTCGGCATATGGAACAACCCTTCTGTAAGAAGCCAGCTATGTATGTAAGTTTATTGCTACGATACTGTGCAATTTTGGTTTCGTAGATTTCGTTCAGGAATTGTTGATTTTTTAAATGTAGATAAAATCGGAGAAATGATCCAAGTTGACCTTGACATGTTAGCAGTCGTAATAATCGACCATACAACTGTTTTAAATCATTTACAATTGACCAGAAACGGCCGGAATTGTTCCACCAGGACAACACTAGGACACACACCTACAGTAACTCGCCAGGGTGCTTGGTTGGGAAGTTTTTAGTGCATCCGTCATACAGTCCGGACCTGGCACCAAGCGATTATCATCTTTTTCTTGCATTGCAAAATTTCTTTAATAATAAAAACTTGCTAGGGAGGATTATGAAAAACGACTACTAGAGTTTTTTTGCAAATAGAGAGCAGGACAAAAAAAAACGTGCATATTTGGCCCAAATCGGACATTCCGAAGCATGTTAAAAAAATAGTTCATATAAAAATATTGGATCTCTTTTCCCCATCCTAATATCTAATTGTTTATGTCCCATAACTTCACTCTCACTCGAATTTTGGGGCATTATTCTATTTATACGATCACCATATCCCTGTGCCTAAAGTTTGTCAAACCACTGTTTTTTCCCACTAATTTTTAACCCCAACAAACACCATTTGAAATGATATTGTAGTTCTATTATTATATTTTTATATTTTTACATGGTGTTCATAATTAATAACATAAAACTTAAAAAAGAGAAAAACAAAATAAATTTTTAATGAAAGAATAAGGAAGGTAGTATGTAAAGAAACAAAAACAAACTCAACTTACAACCACAAAATAACAAAAACAATACGCTCAAACTTCGGTGCAAACATTTGTAGTAAAGTTTTATTTTTGTGTTTTTTGCTTCGTTACATAGAATCCGTAAAAATACCAACAACAAAAAAATAACATTCAAAACGTAAAGTTAATAAACCAAAAACAAAAAAGCAACAACAACAACAGCAGTGAGAGGCCGTTTGCTGAGGAAGAAGGTGACCGGTTCCACCAAGCTTCTGCTACTACTACAACTACTGGAAAAAAGTATTACACACTTCACAACCAACCAAGTACAGTGGTGATGATGATGACGAAGTGTTGCTACCTTCTCATCATCATAACAGCAACAACAACATTACAAGTGTATAAGTAAACCATTCTAAGTTGTATATACTTCCCCTATGTCCCTCTCTCTCCTCAAGCGGAGGGAATATGACTATAAAGTACTTGTAAAACATAGTAACAACAACCACAACAACAACAAAAAGCAGAACATGATTGAAATGCGTTTTTTCGGTTGTTGTTGTTGTTATTGTTGCTGCTGTTGAATAGTTTAACATTTTCCCTTTATATGATTTTGTTGTTGTTTTTACCTTCTTTATTGTCCCCGCTTCGTTTGTCTAGTCTTTTTGGTAAGCAGTTTTAGAACAACAACAACCAAAAAAATAAAACACCAACTACGATATAGAGTACTGGGCTACTGTAAAAAGCCAAGCGGCACAAAGTTAGGTCGTCAAAAATTCATTCAGGTACCGCCGCGGTGTATTAACACAAACCATATGTGGTGGAATAGCCGCAGACAGAAAAACGGACGTTCTCAGATCATTCACCACCAAGTGTTTGACACTGTCAACGAAAAAATGGGTTTTATTCTTTTCGTTAGCCATTTGACATTTTTTGTGTCTTTTTGATTGGTACTTAAAACAATTATTTTTTCGTCTTGAAATAAAAACCCGTTGAAACTATAAAAGTGGAGAAAATTGTGTTGAATCAAGGAGAAATGTGACTTGACGAGAATGTGGAAATGAAGAAAAAAATAGAAATATGTCAAATGTAATTGTGGTCAATAACCTATAATTTTTGGGGATAGAAGTTCCTTAATGGAGAAAAAGTTTCGGGGGATTAGAGAAAAACGGGTAGGTGAATAAAACACAAAAGTTTTTTTTTTATTAAAACACTTCGGGCTGCTATCGAAACTTCCTTTCGTGCAATTTTTTTCTGTTTAACTAATTTATTTTTAAGTGTACTTGAAAATGTCTTGTCCATATCAAGATTTTCATAGATATGCAACGGTCAGAATTATCCCATTAAGAAGAGTAATAATATAATTTTCTGATCTAATAAAAATTATTTTAATAATTTTAAGTTGTTTAAAGAAATATTTTTTTTTTAATATAAAAATACGAATTTTAGCGAATGTGGGTAATATTTAAACATGTATTAACATATTATTTTATTTTCACTGAAAACTGCATATGTGAGAAAAACTAAAAAATCAACACATTAATATCGACCATAAATTGAATTTGAGAAGTATTTACTAAGTTACTCAACCATCCCACAAAACTTCCTGCATACCCCGATCCTACACCCGCACAATGATTCCAAATCCAGACTTCAGGATTCCAACTCTATTGGTTCGCCCAGTGTAGTATGAATTTCCAAAACTTCTTACTTAACTCAATGGTACATCCCCACAGGATCACAGTGTGATCCAAGTTTTAAGATTCCAACTCTATCTGTTCACCCACAATTCAAATTGTACCAAATTTAGTACATAGTATTACCAATTTCCAAAACTTCCTACATACACCAACCTACACTCTATAGCTTCACCCACAATTCAAATTGTACCAAATTTAGTACACAGTAGTACGAATTTATAAAACTTTCTACTTAACCCAAACCTACACCCCCACAGTGATCCTAAATCCAAGTTGCAGGATTCCAACTCTATCGGTTCACTCACAATTCAAATTGTACCAAATTTAGTACACAGTAGTACGAATATCTAAAACTTACTTCTTACCACAAACATACACGCCCATATTGATCCTAAATCAAAGTTTCAGGATTCCAAATCTATCAGTTAAACCACAATTCAAATTGTGATCCAAATTTCAGGATTCTAGCTCTATCGATTCACCCAGATCCATGATTATAGATTAAATTTGTACCAAATATAGTACCATATAATACTTTTCGTACACATAGTACTTTTCGTACCATCTCCTTAAATAGACTCTACATCTCAACCCTAGTTCACATTCCACATTTCAAGTTTTTAGCTCTATACATTCACATGCTACGAATTTGTACCAAATTAAGTGCATTTTCGTACTTTTCGGATAGTTATAGTTTGAATTTCCAAAAACCCTTTGCTACACCTATCCTACACTCCATCAGCGACCACCAATCCAAAATGCACAGTTCTAGCTCTACCGGTTCGCCAAATGGTATCACATTTAGTACTTGTTAGTAATTTTCGTACCGTTCTAGTACGAATTTCCTTATCTGACACCTTTGGACCAAGAATGACCCTCACCTAAAATTTCAAGAATACTAGCTTCAGCCGTTTCGTCTGTGCGTTGATGAATCGTTAAATCAGTCAGTCAGTCAATCACTTTACTCTTTTATTAGTATATATAAGTTTTGCGATTGTTTACAGCGGAATGTAATACATCTTACATTCCGCAGTACAAGGACGGCTGTATTATTTGTCGTCTCCTTAAGTTCTTGATTTCCGCATTCTCGTATTCAACATTTTTTTTCTCGAAACGGTGTTCTCTTGATTGGCGGGTACGATAACTCAAAAACTATTAATATATCCGGTTCCAAATTTTAACTCGTTATCCTGGACTGTCGTATGAACTAGGATAAATCCAATTGTTGAAGATCTTCCCTATTTTCCAGCTTGGGGTGTTTTTTTTTTTTTTTGCTAATTTTCGTTCTAAGACAACTACAAAAGAATAATGTTTTTCTGCTATACTCTTCTCATTACAAATCTCCGGCTCTCACACGACATTTAGCACTCATGTCTCACGAAAAATGATTTAACCACATCAAACAAAATAAAAGGAAGACAAATAATTTCAAAATTATATCGAAACAAATTATATCTTCGAAAAGAATCAAAGAAAAAAAAAACAAAACAAAAAAATCCAAAAAAAATTAACCACAAATGATGGTGTTAAGCCATATATAACCAGAGTATTCCACGCCGAAAGAGACGGAGAGCTAATATTTGGCAAAGAAGCACCACAAATACTAAAAAACCACACACCAAAAGAAAAAAACTAAGAATTAACTGAACCACAAAAATTAAACCTGAAAATAAACACGAAATGTGGCTAAATGAAAAAATCTACAACAACAACAAACATTCTTAGGTGTTGTTGCTGCTGTCGCTCTGTTGGTTGCAACAAATTATAGGTAACACAATCAAGCCATCATATTTTTTTGAATGCAACATGCTACCAAAACACATGGGGCATAGCAACAACTGCCAACGTTGGAAGAAAAAAACTAAAACGGAAATTAAGAGAAAGGTTTTTTTGTTATTCTGTGATAATAAAACAAAACATATTTGTTAGCCGTATCTTTGTTGTTGTTGCTGTTGCCTGTCATTATGATTTTTATGTCGGCTTATTTTATCTACTGTTGCTATTGTTGTTGTTCTTGCCTCCAGAGTTCATTCTACACGTGCATATTAATAATCATCAAACTTCAATTAATGCACACATTACTATTACTCGATTCTCCTCCCCCTCCTCTTCTATGACTTTTACCACTAATAAGAGTAACAACTCATTAATGGGGAAACAACTCATACTTACTCATTCATACATGCATTAAATGAGAGACAAATGAGAGCCTCATTGGCTTTGCATGAATTATTCTGATTGGGGTATTAGAAAGAGTGTTTCATTTAACCTATTTTTGAATTAATTTTTGTTGTTGTTGTTAAAATATATTGATCAAAAGGTCAACCTTTGACCTCGGACAATCTGAAATCTCTATTTATATTATTTAAATAAATCAAGACATCAACATTTACCCTATGCAATTAGGGATAAAACAGAGTCTTCTACTATTTGAATAAAATTATTTTTTTTTAAAGTGGAGAAATGTACCCTATAATAAGAAGCTTTAAAAAATTAATTATTTTAATTCGTTTGGGTGAGGGTCATTCTTGGTCCAAAGGTGTCAGATAAGACTGGGTTTTTGGAAATTCGTACTAGAACGGTACGAGAAGTACTAAAAAGTACTAAATGTGATACCATTTGTATTTGGCGAACCGGTGGAGCTAGAACTCTGAAATTTGGTTTGGTGGTCGTTGATGGAGTGTAGGATAAATGTAGCAAAGGGTTTTTGGAAATTCGAACTAAAAACTATCCGAAAATTACGAAAATGTACTAAATTTGGTACAATTCTGTAGCATGTGAACGGATAGCGGATTTTAGTGAACCGATAGAGCTGGAACACTGAATCATTGTAGGTATATAGGATTAGGGTCAGAATTCAGTTTAACAAATTAATACTTATGGGTACTAAATGGTACTAAATTTGTTACAAATTGAATTTTAGGTGAACCAATAGAGCTAGAATCATGAAATTTGGAGTCAGGATCAATGTTGAGGTGTAAGATAGAAATATGTAGAAAGTTTGAGAAATTCGTACTGATGTGTACTTAATTTGGAACAATTTAAATTGTGGATGAAGCGATAGAATTGAAATCATGAAATTTTGATTTAGGATCACTGAGGAGGTGTGGGATTGGGGTATATAGGAAGTTTTGGAAATTCGTACTACTGTGTACTAAATTTGGTACAATTTGGTTTGTTGGCAAACCGATAGAATTGGAATCCTACAACTTGGAGTTAGGATCACTGTGGGGGTGTAGGTTTGGGTTAAGTAGGAAGTTTTGGAACTTGGATTAGGATCACTGGTACTACTATGTACTAAATTTGGTACAATTTGAATTGTGGGTGAACCGATAGAATTGTAAACCTGAAACTTAGATTTAAGAGCACTGTGGAGGTGTAGGAATGGAGTATGTAGGAAGTTTTGGAAATTCATACTACTGTGTACTAAATTTGGTACAATTTGAATTGTGGGTGAACCGATAGAATTGTAAACCTGAAACTTGAATTTAAGATCACTGTGGGGGTATAGGTTTGGGTTAAATAGGAAGTTTTAGAAATTCGTACTACTGTGTACTAAATTTGGCACAAATTGAATTGTGGATGAACCGATAGATTTGAAATTCTGAAACTTGGATTTAGGATAACTGTGGGGATGTGGGAACTATTGTGTACTAAATTTGATACAATTTAAATTGTGGCTGGAATCATTATGCGGGTGCATGATCGGGGTATGCAGGAAGTTTAGTTGGTTTGTTGGGGTGGGTACTATTGGAAATACAATTAGAATTTGGGTGAACCTGTAGAGCTTGAATCATGAAATTTGGTAATAAATGGTACTCAAATTTAATTTATGATCGATATTGATGTGTGGATGTCTTAGTTTTCCTGACATATGCAGTTTTCTGTGAAAATAAAATAATATCTTAATACATGTTTAAATATATCCCATATTCGCTAACGAAGTTGCGGGCATATATTCTTAAAAAATTCAAAAAATGTTTTTTTTATTTAAAAAATAATTTTTTCGCAAATTTTTAATATAAAAAAAATTTTATATTTTTTCAAATATTTAATTTGTATAAAAAAAATCTCAAACCTTTAATTTTTATCAATTTTTTATACATATTTAATTGTTATTACAAAATAATTTTTTAATAATTTTTTTTTAAAAAAAAAATAATTTTTTAAATGAAAAAAATTCCAAAAATTTTTTTATAAATGCACACATAAAAAATATGTTTTTTTTAATATTTAATTTTTATAAAACTCAATCTTTTTTTATAAAAAAATATATATATATATTTAAAATAATAATTTTTGAATTTACATGATTTCTCAAGTTTTTTTATTTTTTAACGAAATTCAAAATAACATCACTTTTTTTGAAACTTTGCCTATAAACCCTTTTAGAAACCCCGAAAAAACGTTACCAAACTTTTTAGGCCACAAAAATTACACAGCTGGATTTCCAATGCAATTATTACATACCCATTATTAAATTACAATCAAACTCAAATAAATTTCTAATCAAACAAAAGAAAACATTTCCAAACCCAATTCCCTTCTGCATTTAAACGTCATTTCATTATTGAAAATGACATTAATATAGAAAAAAAAAAAACAAATTATTAGAAATATTTGAAATGAAAACAATAGAAGAAGAAAAAAATAGAAATCATTAGAAAATCGTTTGTTTGATTACAAATTTGATTTCAATGGGATATTCAATTGTTGTTGTAAAATTGTACACTCAGCTTGACTGACATTTGTAATGGAGTTTCTTTAAAAAAAATCCAAAATTTGGTGAATTAGGCTAAAGTGCACACAAAGAATTCAACAATAGAATTTAGGGAATGGGAGAAGTTTTAAGTTCTTCTATTTGCTTGTATGGCTTTTGTTTTCATGTGCGATCCAAACCCATAATTCCATTTTTGAAAACCGGAAAATTCAAATAAATTTATTTTGTTTTGATGATGTCCCTCTTGCTCTACCAATGCGCCAACATTGAACTCTTAAAGGTACTCAACACATGGTGAGTGGAGTGTTTATTTCATTTAAAGAGTCTTCTGACTGACAAACTGACAGATGTTAAAATTCCTAGAAAGAGGAAGAAATTAACTTTCTCTTTCCATCTCTTTCTCGCACTCATTAAGTGTTGTAATGGGTCTTTTGGTTTGCCTAGATTTGTAAATAAACTCTTAATTTTTCCCTCACTCACTCTCTCTCGCTCACTCAATAAGATGGTTAAAGGATAAGTGGCATAAAAAAAAGAAACCCTTCAAAATCTTAAAAAAAAATAAAAAATAATTTAAATTTTAATAAATTATTTTAAATATTTAAAAGAAACCCAATAAATATATCATATTTTTTTCTAAGCCTCCCACCAAGTAACCCACAAACCTATGGCTCCAGAAAATTCATCAAAATCCATGGAAAATTCCTGAAACTGTCAATGTAGATGGTATATCTACGATCACTTGTTATCTGATACCTTCAATGATCGACACGCGTTTTCATTGAGCCATGGAGAGGAACGAAAAATAACATCCAGAGTGTATTTCCTTTTTATCCTTAAGAAATTGTCATGTGTTCGTTCTCTTCTTCTTCTTTGCTTATCCACCATTAAGTGTTAGGTATTAAAATAATAACACCACCACCACTCACTGACTACTACCTGCTGCTGCTGTTGACCTGACTACCGTATGTTGTGTCTATGTGTTTCTTTTTTTTTTTCATTTCGTTCATGTTGGCGACAGACAAGTGTCCGTCGATTGCCACTCATTAAGCATCTGTTCCAATTAAACAAACTACAGAAATAAAAAAACATAGAGAACTAAGTATGTACATGTCACATGGACATTGTGACATGTGTGATTATAAATAATTTCAGTTGGTTGGTTGTTGTTGTTGTAAATGTGTTTTTGTTTTGATGACAGTTTTTAAAAAGGAAATTGTCATAGGAAATTAAAATAGCAACCAAACATAATAGAGAGAGAGTGTGAGAGATCTAGTTGAAGTGTTGTCAACTTTTTGGAGGTCAAGAGTAGAGCTAAAGAGAAAAAATATATTCAATTTTTGAAGGAAAGCTATTATCATACCAATAACAAAAAATACCTTCAAATAAGGCTAAATAAAAACGACTTTTTCCATAGGAAAAAAAAAAACAAATTAAAAAAAGAATTATCACAGCTTATAGACCTAGCTTACAATTTTTATCTTTAATGCTTTTCTCTCAAAAATATTATTATTATTATTTTTAATGTTTATTAAATATTTATTTTTCAAATAGACAACAAATGACATTTTTAAATTCAGCAATTATTTTTTTAGTTGGAAATTATTTGCTTTATATATATATATACAGTGACGAGCAGAAATGAGTACATGTTTGTACATTGGACACTTTTTACGTAATAAAAATAAAAATATAAAAGCAAATTCCAAAATTTTGGTTGTATTTTATAACGTATTTGGTACCTAACACATCAACCTAAAGTTAAATAATTTAACTCTTTAATTTCTAAGAAAAAAAACAGAGAAAAGTAAATCAACTCCAATGTACTCACTTTTGCACTTTTGAACAAATTAGCAGAATTTGAATATTTTTATTAATTATACCGTAGTTTTATATTTTTAATGTATGATTTATGAAATTTGACATATTTTCAACCAATTTTTGTACAATTTCATTGGAATTATTCTTCCAATCACTTCAGATCCACTACCAAAGTTCGTCTATATTATTAGGGGCTGATTGGTACTGTCCCACCTCTCTCTTAGCGATTGGCCCCAAATTATCGATCGGATTGATGTCGAAACTTTGTGCTGACCACTGTGTTATTTCAAAATCACGAAGATATTCTCTCACGAATTTTTATATATATATATATAGCTACCTAAACTGAATGATATGACTCTTCAATGATCTAAATGGACTTCTTTCATTATTATATTGTCAATTTTTTTAACATCGGGCCAGGACCCACAAGTTAAAGCCTACGCATACCATGACAATTCCTCAACCGTGCTTCACATTGGGCCTTTGAATTAGTTTTCATCACCAATAATGCTTATCGTTGGATTGAAAAAGAATTTGGAAAAATCACACGTTTCCAGTCGACCACAGTTCAACTTTTGGTCTAGTTGAAAAGTCTTTAACCTTATTTTGCAGTTTTTTCCTATAATACAGGTTTTTAGTCTTTTTTTAATGCTGCTATATCTAATGTCGGGAAGGGCTTTTCACGCTGTTCAATGACTAACAGGTTTGACGAGTACTTACGAAGCATATTTTGGTGTTAAAACTTATCAAATTACATTTCCCTTATCATTAGACGTGGGTCCACACAACTTATAAGCGGTGTACGACCTCTAATTTAAGGATTGGGAAAAACGGAACATCGTTTTTGTACCCATATGACCAATAATTGACACAATTTAATTCCCTTTGCAATTTCCAGGTAGAACAGATTTTTCCGAATGTCCTCTTTAGTGGTTATTATATATATTTTTTCTTGAATTATTATTATTAATTATTTATTTGATTTTTGTTCAAAACTTTGTAAAATTTTTAGTAAACGGGACTTAAATGATGTAAAACTTATATATTTTCTTAAAAAAACTAATGAAAACCAAAAAAAGATTTAAAAAAATGTGATTTTGCATTCCTTTTCTGCACATTATTAAAAAAATGCAGACGTGCAAAACTGAGTACATTGGGGTTGATTTCGTTTTCTTTATTTTTTCTTAGTTATTTTTAAGATTTTGATTTTTAAATTTAGATTGTTTTGTTAAGTACAAAATAACCAAAAAAATGCAACCAACATTTTTGAATTTGCTTTTTTAGTTTTATTTTTATGACGTAAAAAGTGTCCAAAATGCAAACATGTACTCGTTTCTGCTCGCCACTGTATATACAGTGATGTTCAAAAAAATAGATTTACCTGCTCTCGAAAAATTCTTCACTTCTAAATCTCATATAGTTAAAAAAAATACGTAAAAAAGTAACTGCACTTTGTTTACTAATCTCCTCTGCTTATAATCCCGTTACATTTCTAAATTTCTTAAATTTATTGCTAATACACATTTTGTTGTGAGAACACGTGCTCTAGAGTTTTGTAGTTCCGGAACGAACTAGTTCATTGGAACTATACCGAGAAAGGAAGATCGGAACTAGTTCCAGCACTTTAATTAATATAGTTCTTTTTTCTGATCTCGTTCCTTCATTCCAATATTCTTCATTCGATCGTATTTCAAATTGTGTAAATAATTAGATTTTATTTTATTTATTTTTTTTTAAATATTTTTTTTTATTTATAAAAAAAATATTTTTACTTATTTGTAGCTTCATTTAATTTGTTTCATTTTTGCACAATTTTCATCTTTTGCATTTCTTAACAAATCAACACGGAACTATGATAAAACGATGAAATAGAGAGATTCAAAGGAACTATGTAGGAGTCGGAACTGTATGGAGAAAATGAACTACATGGATCAAAGGAACTATATATGGAAAAAACGAAAAAAAAAAAAAAAAACAATGAAAGAGAGAGATTCAAAGGAACTATGTAGGAGTCGGAACTATATGGAACAAAGGAACTATTTGGAGCAAAGGAACTATAAAGAACAAAGGAACTGTATGGAGTAAAGGAACTATATGGAGTAAAGGAACTATATGGAGTAAAGGAACTATATGGAGCAAAGAAACTACATTAAGAAACTAGTTCCTTTTTCAAAAGGGACGAGAAAGATCGATCCGATAAGTGAACTAGATTGCCCAAGTCTAACGTGCTCTACAAAATACATTCACTTTAAAAAATTAATAGATTTTTAAGATTAAAACGCTGTTGTTTAAAATTCATTGCACTAAACGGTAAGTCTGATTAGTTTTTAATAATTATATTAAACAAATCAATTAAAAAAATAAAATATTAGAACTATAAATGGGCAGAGGTAAACACTGCAGTATTGAAATCAGGGATATTATAAAGAAACTATAGACAAATTCCAGCAATTATCGGCTGCTCATATAAAATGGTCCAAAATGCTGTAAATTATCAGTTTAAGCCAGAAACTAGAGAAAAAAAATCAAAAATCACACCCTTTATGGAAAGGAAAATAGTTCGACATGTAAAAAAATCAATTTGCAACCTATTCTGCCATTAAAAAAGAATATAACCTTGATGTTTTTACTCCAACAATCACAAGGATTTTACTCAGAAATAATTTAAAATCCAAAACTAGAATTAAAATCCAAAAATAGAAAAATTAGAATTTGCAAAGGAACTGTATGGAGTAAATAAATTGGCCCATGCACAAGTGGAAAAATATTTTATGGTTAGACGAAACTAAAGTTAATTTCTTTAACTCTGATAGGAGTAGTTTGGCCGTAAGAAGACCTCCGAACACCGAACTCCTTCCACAATACACAAGAAAAACCATTAAACATGGTGGAATATATTGGTATGGCGATGTTTTTCCTACCATGGTATAGGACCTCTATTTAGAATAGAAGATGTAACAATGGATGTAATTTATTACACGAATATATAAAACAACGTCATGACCTATGCTGAGTGGGAAATGCAGCTTAGATGGATATTTCAACAAGATAACGACCCGAAGCAAGCATCCCGAAGCATAATGACGTAGAGGTTTTAAGCTGGCCGGCACAGTCACCGTAATTAAATCCTATCGAAAACTTATGGTAAATTGTCAAAGCATCTCTACGAGGAAAGAACCCATTAAATAAAGAACAGTTATGGGAGTAAAAGAATCGTGGAAAAACATTCCAATCGAAACATGTCAGAGACTTGTTGGTGTTCAGCAGTCATTCAAAATAAGGGGTACTCCACTAAGGTAAATAAAGTGTAAATAAAAGGAATTATAAAGTTTTAATTACTAACAACATTTTTTTAGAAATTATTATTATTTATATATTATTATTTATTTATTTTTTATATATTTTATTGTTTCTTTTTTTATTTTCTTTTAAAGCCTTTACATTAAAAAAAAATCGCCAAGTTAGCATCACTTTACACTGTAATGTGCAATTGAGAGAGTGTGATCAAGAGGGAGAAAGAGAATTCATTTGGTTGAGAAATGACGATGATGATAATGTCATTCAAGTTCTAGTTATTCATAAATTTTGTATTTCGGTTGACGCCATTCTTTTCTAATGACATTTTATGACATCCAGAAATCAACTGTTGTCAACTGACAGGCATTGTCAGTGAGTGATGTTATTATGTTAGTTGATTGTGTTGTTGTAGTTATTAAACAAACTTGTCAAGTATTGTCTGGTTTAAGGCAGCTATACAAAACAACAACAAATTTTTAAAACAAGCCATCATCCTCTTCTGCTTGTGGGAAAGAATGACTCAGATCATGAGAGAGATGTTTCCATGTAGCAAAGATGGGGTTATGGGATAAAACAACGACAAATTCTCAATTGGTTACTGTGTAATTATTCAATTGTCTTTGATTAAATGTGCAAAAATTTCCCGTTGTTTTAACTACTTTTTTTTTGCTTAGAGATTTATTTTAATTTGCCATCTAATCACAACGATTATTATTGTTATTATCATTGTTGGCGTCATCATCATCATGATCAGCAGCAGTCATAAGTGTTGTAGATATGACTCTCGATGTTGTTGTTGTCATAATCATCCTCAACAAACATGTTTCTCCTCTGTCCTGTCTGTCTTGCCATCATCATTGTGGCATTCAGGCCATGTAATCTCTGTTTGATTTTGTTGTGTTATTTTTTTCTTTTCTTTATAGTTAAAACGGAAATTGCAATTTATAAACGATTTACACATTGCCATTATTATTAGTATTATGATTTGTCCGGCGACTCTAGGTTAGAGCTTCTTGATTTGTTAAAGAAAACAGAAACAAGCAACTATGTTTGTTTGTCTGTACGTTGCCATGTGGAAAATTTATGCAAATTACAGACTTTAGTGGAAAATAAAATTTTAAGAAAACACAAACAGCTATGAACAGTAATGTAAGGAAAGAGGGGGAATTCTAATTTTGAATATATTAAATGGAACACTGGCAGAAAATATTGGACATTTTTATTAATATTAAATAATAATAAATGCCAAAAATTTTTGCCAAATATATTTGAATAATTTTTGTTTCGACTCACCACAATTTGATATTAAAATTTTTTTATTTACTGACCTGAAAATAAAAAAATAAAATTTCAGTTTCGAATGTAATATTTATTTAAAAATTAAAATAATGGTTAAATAAATAAATTTGTTTAAAAATTCGACCTCCAAATATGTAGCGTGCATTAATAAATTATTTTCTATATTTTACTTTTAATTTTTATTGAAGGACCTTCACAATGAGATACATGAAGGTTCTTAAGAGCATTGTATATCCATATCAGTGAGAAAGCATACATTAATTAATTTAATTAACTAATTAAGATTATTTTTTTCTATGAATGACTATGAATTCTGAAGTTTGGGAAAGCAAATGTATGCAAACTTTTATTTTTTAGAATTTGTTAGAATTAGTTTCTGAAAGTCTGTCAGTAAGGTAATAGATTATTAAAAAAATATTTTTCCGCAAGAATATCGGAATACGAATATAGGTGAATATTCCTTTTTTTCTTGAGATTAGGTGAAAATATATTTTTGAAGCTTTATGTGAAGATTTTTAAGAATATATTTTAAGGAACGTTTAAGGAATATTTTTGAACGACAATTGACGAAGCTGAAAGCATGGATTAAAGCACGTTATTAAGCGAGATTTTTTGAATCTGTAAGCGTTGTATATTTATAACGCTCTCAGCATAGAGTTTTTATGAAACAATGAACGTGTTTTTTTTTAGGATTTTGTTTGAAAAAAAAATACAAACAAAAACGGAAAATATATAGTAAAATTATTACCTTTTTATGAAAATGTATTTTCATTTTTTTAACGGATATATTTTATTCCAAAATTATTACTCCGATAAATATGGGTATATGCATTATGATAGGCAAAAAATGTGCCTCCTCGAAAAATTGGTTTTAGACCGACCCATGTTTCTTTGGACCAAATGCATTTCAGACAATTTGGGGTGGATTTACAAATGTTCGTCCGTCTGTTTGCCTGGCCGATAACTCTAAAGGGGAGTAACCGATTTCATCCAAACTTTGCACATCGTAATATTTCTTCCATACTCAATTCAAGTTCGTAGATGGGGAATATTGGACCATTCCTTCTGATACCTCCCACACAAAATTTTGCTGAACATTAATTTTCCGATTTGAACCAAACTTTGCACAACCTATTATTTTTACCAAACCTAGATCAAGTCCAAAGATGGTACCCATTGGTCCACTCTTTCAGGTACCTACCCCAGAAATGGTCAAAATTTTCAATATTTATAAATCAAATATCAGGCTAACGGAATGCCCGATTTGAACTAAACTTTGCACAACTTATTGTCTATACTTAGTCTATATCAAGTCCGAAGATGGGACCCATTTTCCACTACTTCAATCAACTGTCCCGCTAATGATCAAAATTTATAACTCAAATATCAGGCGAACGGAATGCTCGATTTAAACCAAACTTTGCATAACCTATTATCTTAACCAATCCTACATCAAGTCCAACGATGGGACCCATTGGTCCACTCCTTCTAGTATCTCTCAAACAAATGTTCAAAATATTCTATATTTATAATTTCAATAACAAGCGAATGGAAAGTCCGAATAGAACCAAACATTGTACAACATATTATATTTACGAAGCCTAGATCAAGTACGAAGATGGGACCCATTGTTCAACTCCTTATGGTAACTCCCAAACAAATATTTCGAAATGTTCAATATTTATAAATCCAATATCAGGCGAATGGGATGTCCGATTGAAACCAAACTTAGCACAACCTATAATTTTTAAGAAGCCCAGATCTAGTCCGACGGTGGAACCCGTCAGCCTCTCCTTATAAACCCGTATAAAAATTTTTATTTAATTTGAAGCGAATTGAATAACCGATTTGATAAACATTAAATCCCCAACCTCTTTGATAAAAAAATATATCTTATATAAATGCAATAATAAAATAGTGAAACCTGTGTCGGCTGACACCGACTAAATTTTTTTATTCATATTATATTGTAATTTTCATATATAATTGTAATTTATATTGTAATTCTTAAAAAATCAATTAATTTATTTTGTAATTTTTACACCATTTTAATATAGAGTTATTTCTGAATATAGTGAAATAATTGTTGTATGGTCTGTTCCCAATATATCCAAATTGTTATAATAATCTACGAAAAAAAATTAGCGAATAAATGTTTGTTTTTACCTCGGAAATAGACTTTATAGCGTTTTTTTTTTCAATTTAAGAGTACTGTGTGTAAATATAGTCGTATTCATTATGTAGATATCGAATCATTATATCATTGTTTTATTCTGAAGTATTTTTGCACGGATTATATCAATTATAAATGATAATTTCTTTATATAATATCGGAAGATTAAATACTGACGATTATCTAACTGATGCAAAAAAATCACTAAATTGACATTATTGATAAAAGGGCTTTTCTTACTCCATATAAAGTAACAAATGTGAGAGGAGTGCAACCTCAATCAATAGCGTAGTTATACAAATATGTCAAAGTTGACCCGTGGTTTCTGGAAACGTAACAGTAAGGTAAGGTAATTATATACTTTTTTATCTCTTTAAAATCTGGAGGTAGATCCTCCACCAGCTAGTCCACCCTCACCTAAAATTTCAATATTCTAGTTTCAGCCGTTTGAATCGTTGATGAAAGATGAATCGTCAGTCAATCACTTTACTCGTTTATTAGCATAGATTTATTCAGGAGTATTTTGCACGGATTATATCAATTATCAATGTTAATTTCTTAATAATAATATCTGAAGATCTAATATTGGCGATTATCTAATTGAAGCATTTTTCCAAAAAAAAAAAAATCACTAAATTGACATTACTGATAAGATGCATTTCTTTCTCTTCTCTATAAGAATAATTAATATGTTCTATCCAGAAGAAAAATAACAAAAGTGATGGGAGTGCAACCTAAATCAATAGCGTAGTTATACAAATATGTCAAAATTTACGGCTGGTGGTTACTGGAAATGTAATAGTAACGTATGTTATGTTATTTATATGTTTAAAAAAATTGTGAAATTTTTATTTTTATTTCTTTAATTTTTCTTAACATAATGTTTTAGCTTTTGTTTCTTGCGGTGTTGAAATGTTTTAACAATAATCACAGCAACAACCGAGTATGGAGATTTGTTTTGCTGATTATTTCCATCAGTTTGTTTCTGGTGGTTGTCTATTTTTGGTTGATGAGTTTCATTCTTTTCTTTTTTGTTTGTTTACAAGTTCATATATTTTGTGCAGTATTGTTCTGCTGTTGTTGTTTGGCTTATTTTTTGTTATTTCAAACAAAATGCAAATTTTTGTGTTAAACAGCAGTTTTTCTGTGTGGTTAACTGCTGGCACTGCAGTGCTTAGTTCCATTTCCACTGGATTTTTTTTTCTTTTTTTTTTTTGTTAATTCATTCATTCTATTAAAAAAATCACGTTTGCTAAAAACAGCTAATAGGCGTTGGTTTTAACTAATTTACGTAAAGCGCAACACGTAAATTTTATTAAAGGAAAATAAAAACAACAACAGCACTAAAATATTCACATTAAAATTAGAACTTAAAAAAAACATGCTGTTATTTTTTCTTCTTGTATTTGTTCTAAATTTAAATTCCATATCAAAGAAGAAAAAATAAAGGCCTTTCTTTTTTTGTCCGAAGACGAAAAGAAGAAAAAAAAAGAAAATAACTCTTCAATCATTTTCCCATTGACAAATGAAAATGATTTCTTCCGAAGGTGGTTCCAATTTGTTTGCAATAATTAGTCATTTGTCTAATTTTAAATCGCTTAGAAGTTATTTAAGATCTATGGAAAAAATAAAAAATATGGCGAGGTTGGTTGAAGTGGAGGGGGCGACTAATTTCTTATTATTTGTCTAGCTCTAACCGGCTGGATGTTTGTTGCTGGTGGGCTGCTGCTGTTTGCTGGTTGATTGCGAGATGAAAGCGTTTCACCAAAGCAACAGACAATAATCTTTTGACGCCATAAAATAAAATCACCAATAAATCTTGCCGCACACCACATTTTAACAATTCACAAAGTCACACACACACACCCATGCACAACCAATACTGCAAACAAAACAGTCAGAAAAAAAAAGCTTAAAGAAAAATCAACACTTGTTGGCGGTAAAATATTAAGTAGCCATGGCTGCTAATAAAAAATATAATATGCAAAAAAAGAAAACGCCAACAACAACTAACACAACAAAGAAGAAGAAAAAACTATTGAAATAAGGAAACCGGAACCCCCAAACATCAGCAGCCGCATGCTGCAAACTCACACACATACATACATTAGCATGACATATGGTGTGCAAACAAATACGTAAATGTATTGACTTGTCTGTCAGTCGGCAGCAGCAATGTCAAATGTATTTATGAATGAATTGAAATGATATTGATCTTGAGCAGTGTTGCCACATTGGATTTATTAAAACGATGAAATAATAAAGGCTGCAGACCATAGAAAATACACAAAAAATTTGACAGCACTTTAAAAAAATTCTAATCCCAAAAATATATTTTAGAAAATAAATAAAATATACTATATCACATTCAAAAAATTAAACCAGTAAGGCAAGTAGTAAAGTCGGACTGGGCCGACTATATGATACTCTTCACCACTTTGGGTATATTGTGCATAGTCTTCTAACAGACGTCGCCTTTTCGAAAGAAAATTGACATGAAATTGAACGAAAGATATATAAGAACTTTGGTGCACCATTTCCATTAAATCGGACGAAAATATATATAAATCTGAACCGATTTCCACGAAACTTAGCACACATCATTTTAGACTTAATTCAGTACGCTATGCCAAATTTCGTACAAATCGAAAGATATTTAGGAACATTGGAGCACCATTTACCTTAAATCGGACGAAAATAGATATATGATCTATATCCAAATCTGAACCGATTTTCACGAAACTTAAGATAAATCATTCCAGACTTGATTCAATATGCTGTGCCCAATTTCGTGCATATCGAAAGATATATAAGGACTTTGGTGCACCATTTATATCAAATCGGAAATATACGGAAATACGGACAGACGGACCGACATGCATAAATCGACTCAGAAAGTGATTCTATATACTCAAAAGGAACCATGGGTCTATCTCGCTTCCTTTTGCCTGTTGCAAACATTTGCACAAATACACCATAGAGTGGTTAAGGGTATAAAAAATATCCGTTAAGATAAATTGTAAATTGTTAATTGAGGAAATTAATTTCGAATTAAAATGCATTTTAAACGATTTAAACGACACAACTGGACAAATAGAAGCTACTTAACAAATCCAGTACAAATAGCTAAGTTTGCATACTCGGTCGAACGTGGGGACCCGGTGTGGAAAATGTCATATTGCACAAAAACTAGAAAGGTATGGAGGCCTACATCAGTTGGAAGACCCCGAGAAGATCTTTCAGAATATATACATTTTATGCAGGAAAAAGAAACGTTCGCCCAACGAATTTTCTTGATTTCAGTGACAGTGGGCACCCTGTGTAAAAAATTTCATATTTTGCCTAAAAACTAAAATGGATGCGGTATGGAGACCCATATCAGTTAAAAGGTTTCGAGAAGTTTGCTACAAATCGGACATTCCATTCACCTGATGTTGGAAATGTTGACCCTTTGTGAGGGAGGTACCAGAAGAAGTGGATCAAAGGGTCTTATCTTCGGACCTGAACTAGGCTTGGTAAAAATAATAGTTTGTACATAGTTTGTTTCAAATCGGACATTACTTTCACCTAATATGGGATTTATAAATATTGAAAATTTTGATCCTTTGTGGGGGAGGTATCAGAAGGAGTGGACCAATGGGTCTCATCTTCGGACATGATCTAGGTTTGGTAGAGATAATAGGCTGTGAAGGTTTGGTTCAAATAGGACATTCCAGTCGCTTGATATTGGATTTATAAATATTAAAAATTTTGTGAGGGAGGAAGCAGAAGGAGTCAAATTTTTGTTCAAATCGGACATTACTTTCACCTAACATGGGATTTATAAATATTGAAAATGTTGACCCTTTGTGGATGGAGGTACCAGAAGGAGAGGACCAATGGACCCTATCTTTGGACTTGATCTAAAGATAATAGTTCGTACAAAGTTTGGTTCAAATCAGACATTCCATTCGCCTGATATTGGATTTGTAAATATTGAAAATCTTGACCATTTGTGGGGGAGGTACCAAAAGGAGTGGACCAAAGGGTCTCATTTTCGGACTTGATCTAGGCCTGGTAGAGATAATAGGTTGTGCAAATTTTGGTTAAAATCGGACATTCCATTCGCCTGATATTGGATTTATAAATATTGGCCCTTTGTGAGGGAGGTACTCGAAGGAGTTCACGAATGGGTCCCATGTTCGGACTTGATCTAGGTTTGGCAAAGATAATAGGTTGTACAAAGTTTCGTTAAAATCGGATTGTCCGTTTGCATTTTATTATAAAATTAATTTTTAGCACAATTTTGATTATTTTGTGAGGGAGGTACCAGAAGGATGGGATCAATATTCCCCATCTTTTAACTTAAACTAAGCTTGGAAGAAATATTAAGATCTGCAAAGTTTGAATGAAATCGACTATTTCCTTCGATAATTATCGTGCTCATCAGCCACTCAGACAGACAAACGCACGGACATTTGTAAATCGACTACAAATTGTCTGAAACGGATTTGGTCCAAAGAAGTATGGGGCCTAAAGCCAATATTTCGATGAGGCACATTTTCACCGTATCAATGTGTATATACCCTCTTTAGTCATAAGGCTGAGAGTATAAACAATGCATCAAAAATTATTGGATAAAATCCAGGCCTTCATAAAAAATAATATTACTTAATAATGATTTTAAAAATCTTAAATTTTTAGGAGTTCACAAAATCTGTGTATGCCTCTCAAGACAAGTTATGCAAGCCGCATTCTTTTTTAAATTTTTTATTAAAAAGTGACGTATCTTGTTGTGCCAATCCGGGTTTATAAGGCCAAAATATATGCCCTATTTTTTAAATAGGCCAAATTTTGCTGCACTATTTTCCAAGTACTTTGTACCTATGCTCAGTTCTTGGATCACATCATGAGCAGATATTTGTCATTTACAAATTTTTTGTAGAATACCTTGTCGGCATTTTGTTTCATTTGTATATGGAAGAAGAAAAAAGAATAAATAACTAAAAATATTTTTCAAGTTTAAATTACCAATCAATTTGTGACCGAGTCACCACCCGCCATTCACAAACTATGAATAGTCAGTCGCATTTCTTTAAAAAACCACAACAATGTCAAAAAAATTACAAAGAAAACGAAAAAACAATAATAACAGGGAAATACTATAACAACAAAGTGACGTCATGACGTCAAAAGCGGAGTAGAGGGTGTTCGCGTTGATCGCTATGAATTTCAACAGGCAGGTAGGCAAGGTATGTAGAGAGTATGATGTGTCATAGCCTGAAGCTTACTTGGAAGCTACAATGAATGAATGAAGAATATATCAACAACAATAATAACATAAAGCCCTGATTTAATTTTTGTTAACAAAAATCCGCACCATATGACGATAAATTGTTAAAGTTTTTGTTTCGCTGTTTGTTATTTTTTGCTTACAAAGAATTAACAAAATAATAATGCTGTTGAAAACAAAATTTTGTTACAATAGTTTCACCTTGGTGTTCTATATTTTTCTGACATGGAAGAATAAAAGAAAATGAGTAATTGTTTGTAACAAAAAAAATTGGGTTTATAATTCTAGAAACAAGATCAAAGTCAGCAGTAGCGGTAGGTTTGGATAGTGTTTCATTAAGGTTTGAAAATAATTCATTCATTAAAATGTCCAAAATTTTTTTTATTAATGAATTTCGGTATTTTGTGATGTTTCGTTTTTAATATTTTTCTACATCAACACCTTTTAATTAAAACCGAAAAGGGTTAAATTATAGCATGAAATTACATATTTCCCCCTTTATTCATAAATGTCTAATATTTGATTGTTAATAGATCGCGCCACATGATGGACAGATTAGCCATTTAAAGCCGTTGGTTTTTTAATAATCTCTCTTCGTTCATTGTTTATTTTTTTAGTTGGGAGAAACTCTTTCCAATTAACCTTTCCCGTTAACCTGTCAATGGAATAAAACGGAATGCGTAAGGGGAGACCCTAAACCAAATGCATATTTTCAGAGATGGATTTTGACAGGTGTCAAAAGAAATTTGTTACATTTGAGAGAATCTTTTTACTTTTGAGAGATGTTCCCGTTAATTTGTCAATTGTAAAGAAAAGAAATGCCAAAAGTACCACCTTAATAAAATGCGTGTAGTATACAGTGATGAATAATGAGAAGTGCCTCAATCATCTAATGACAAACTAAAGTGAGCTAGCCACACATTAAATTCTTCCCCTCAATAATATCTTATATTGTTTCTCCTGATTTAAAACAAGTCATTCCTTAGTTACATGAAGGTACTCAAACAGGTGAAAACCACAAACAATGAATACTTACAACTTAAAGCCACAGAAAAATGAGAGTAGTGTCTACATATATTTTCCATAAACCGCAAAAGTAGAGATGTTTTAAAAGGAAAATAACAAAAGTAAATATAAAAAGGGTGGAAACCATGTCTAGCATGCTCCCGCCTGCTTAAGAAGGCCTAGAAAATATATTGAGTTGTTTTTTTTCATTTTTCGGTGGACAAAAATTATGACTTGCAGAAATGAAAATGTGGGATAATTCAAAATCACTACTCCCCATCCCTGGTCAACTATTTACTACCACTGTTTGTAATAACAAAATGGCAAATCATGTTGGGAAAATTATTATTTAAGCAATCAGGGGGGAGTAGAAAATCACACGCTGTGTGATGACTATGTAGTAAGTGGGCGGTAGTAGGATGTTGGGAAGTTACTACTGTGCGGGCCTGATAAATCAAAAATTTGTATGTGTTTGAATTCACTTAAATGAAGTTACGTGACCAAATGGGTAGGAAATATGCCAACAAAAGTATTACCAAGATTTTGGGGACAACACCCCCAATGAAATTTGACAAACTGGAGAAGGGGAGGTGTTAAATAAACGAGGTTAACTATTTTTTTGAGCAGAAGAAAATATAAAAATTCTGAAATTGATTCACGAATAGTTGTTTAAGAGAATGCTCTGAACAAATACAGTGTAATAAATCCGAGTTTTGTCAATCATGGCTTCATCACTTCACTCTGAAGTTCAATCGTCAGTCCGGGTGATGATCCAATGTGGAACCGTCGGATTCGTACGAATTATTTTCTAAACCATACTTATGGCAAATAAGTCAAAAAATTAAATTTCGAGGAAAGAAGAATCGGATTTATAAATGTTTGAACCGGATATTCAGATAAATAAGTCAGTTTCAATACCTTTTATGCATATTATAAGAAAACTAGTAAACATTCGTGCTAAATTTATTGAACCGGATTTTTATCGCTTTTGTTATTTGAATATCCGGTTAAAAAAATGTAGAAACTCGTATCTTTTTTCCTCGAAATTTAATTGTTTCTTATTTCTCATAACTATATACGGTTTTAGAAAATAATTCGGACGAAGAAATGAATACTGAATTTATTGAAATATGTACATACATATAGGGTTTAAGTGACAAGAACTGGGTAAAATTGAGAATTGACCACTAAAACGTAAAAATATCGATTTCTCATCATTGAGGACCCCATCAAAAAACCTAATGAGCAACATTTTTGCAGAAATTGTGAGGATGAAAAATCGCCTTTTGTGATAATTGAAGTCCGATTCAACATATTAAGACGAAGAATTTTTCCAAGTGTGGATTTAAAATAAAATTCAAGCGGGCATTTTTTAAAATTATTTTTGGATTTTATAAAGAATTTTTCAAAGTGGATTTTTGTAAGATTTTTTCCAAGCGTGAATTTTTAAAGGATTTTTTCAAAGCCTTGATTTTTTTAAGATTTTTTCCCATGCGTGGATTTCTCAAAGAATTTTTCCCAGGCGAGGATTTTTAAAAATATTTCTAAGTGTGGATTTAAAAAAAAATCTAAGCGTGGATTTTTTAAAGAACTTTTTCCAAGCCTGGATTTTTGAATGAATTTTTTCCAAACGTGGATTTTTTAAAGAATTTTTCCCAGGCGTGGATTTTTAATGAATTTTTCCCAGGCGTGGATTTTTAAAGAATTTTTTCCAAGCGTTGATTTTTTAAAGAATTTTTCCCAGCCGTGAATTTTGAAAGAATTTTCCCAGGCATGGATTTTTAAAGAATTTTTCCCAGGCGAGGATTTTTAAAAAAATTTCTAAGTATGTTAAAGAACTTTTTCCAAGCCTGAATTTTTGAATGAATTTTTTCCAAACGTGGATTTTTTAAAGAATTTTTCCCAGTCGTGGATTTTTAAAGAATTTTTCCCAAGCATGGATTTTTAAAGATTTTTTCCCAAGCATGGATTTTTAAAGATTTTTTCCCAGGCATGGATTTTTAAAGAATTTTCCCAGGTGTGGATTTTTATGAATTTTTCCCAGGCGTGGATTTTTAAAGAATTTTTCCCAGTCGTGGATTTTTAAAGAATTTTTCCCAGGCGTGGATTTTTAAAAAAATTTTCCCAGGCATGGATTTTTAAAGAATTTTTCCAAGCCTGAATTGTTTAAAGAATTTTTCTAAGCGGGGATTTTTTAACACATTTTTCCATTT
This sequence comes from Musca vetustissima, assembly GCF_032173495.1. Lineage (NCBI taxonomy): Eukaryota > Metazoa > Arthropoda > Insecta > Diptera > Muscidae > Musca > Musca vetustissima. The sequence continues at coordinate 364,865 of NW_026883678.1, forward strand.
TTTTTTTAATTTTTCAAGCGTAGATTTTTTAAGAATTTTTCCCAGCGTGAATTTTTTAAAGAATTTTTTTTTTAAAAAGTGGATTTTTTAAAGAATTTTTCCAAGCGTGATTTTTTAAAGAATTTGTTAAGGTTTTTTTTTAATGCACAGATTTTTTAAAAAAATTTCAAGCGTGAATTTAAAAAAATTCCAAGACCAACACTACAATTAACGTAAATTATTAAAGATTTTTTACAAAGACCAAAGACCCAATAAAACTGGATTTTGTTGAAAAAAATTTCCCATGTCATTTCCATGGATGATTTTCAATAGCAGATCTCGTGGCCCTCTTCAATAGCAGATCTCGTGACCATAACCTTCTATCTATGGTAGGGCTTCGTCGGTGCTCTATGCAAAACCTTAGCCTTTCTTCATGTCGCCTTTTTCCGTATATTACTTCTTGAACTTTTGTTCTCCTTGGCATTAACATAAGTATAAAGAAATGCCTTTATATTTTATTGCAGCTAAGCAGAAGGCAGAAGAAGGAAAAAAGCTAAATTTGAACTTTTAACCTCATTTTGATGGCACCAAAGCTGCGAATAGCAATTTGTTATTCCAAAATGTGTTATTTTAAATGTGAGTTTTATTTTTTCTATACAAGAAAAAATTTGGCAAAGCATTTCAGTGAGAATTTCCTGCAAAAAAAAAGAAAAAGGTTTTTAGGTTTTCTACACAATGGATCCCCAAAATCCAAGTTGAAGACGTTCTGATTGTCGCCATTTCTCCATTCCCCACATGGAAACATTAGAAACCACAGGAAATTAGAATTTCTTTTCACATTTGAAAAATTAAAAGATTGAAATCGAAAGCAAGATCTCCGATGTTAATGGCTTCTTTAAAAAAAACGCAGTTATATTTTCCATGGCAGTGTGTAGAGAGATGGTAATGATGAAAATTTGCCAAATGGCAAACGACGACGGCAATCTTCATTAAATCATTATATGATTGTTATGTTTGTCTGTGTGTGTGTGTGTGTGTGTGCGTATTCACATAACAAATGAAACGAATTAAGGACACTTTTCTTAAATTTTGTTTCCATAATTCGTTTTGTGACACCACCCGCCTGTAGTGGTTCACATGGTTACCAAGGGTGCAGCGGAACAAGTAGCGGGCGACCCATTAAGGGTAACAGAGACATACATAAAATTCATAACTAAATTTTGTCAAAAAAAAAAGAAAGAGACGGAGAGAAAGGAAATTAAGTAAAAAAGGACTTTGTTGCGTTTTGTGGGTTTCCAATAAATATTATTGCCTGTTGTTGTTTATTTTTCGACAATTTTCAGGTTGTATTGTCTGTCTGTGTTTGTGGAACATTTTTTATATTAGTTTTGTTGCTGTTGTTTGTTAATCTATTTGGCAAAATCTATAACCAGAGTTCCATGGGTACCCACACTCATTGTCATTTTGTTAAAGTAGCGCTTGGTTGCTTGCTCGCTCGCTCTTCTGTCCTTTTATGTTCATTTTTTTTTTTTTTTGGTTTGGGTATTTTCTTGTAGGTCGGTTGGCCTAACACACTCCGAAACATTTTATTTACCTGTTTATTTTATTCACATTGTATTTGTATATATTTTTGTTTATGACCCATGATGAGCTTGTGAAATTTTCGGTGGCAGGTTCAGTGGTGAGTTAGAGTGGAATGCCCCGTTTGTGGCTGTGCATAATTTTTGTACAGGTTGTTCTTTTTTTATATACCGGAAAATGCGCCAAAAATTTCCATTTGACGAGTTACAGTGCATTTGGGACACCTTCATTCCTTTTTGGCATTTTTTTTATAGAATTCTGTACTTGTGTGTGTGTGACTATGTGTGGGAAACAGGAAGTTGCCAATGTTGGAAAATTTCTCAATTTTTGCTTGGGAAATTGTGCAAAGTATTGGGTTTAATTCTTAGAAAATCATTTGCGGTAAAATAAAACATATTAGGATCTTGTTAATGTCGACTATTTAGGGGATGAAAGAAGTGAGGGATTAAAGGGATTTGATTTGTTTCATTATACATTTTCAGGATTAAGCTAAATTAATATTGAATTTTAATTCCAAAATTCAAATTCGAACATGAGATTTTCAAAAAAAAAATGTTGTTTTGTCATTTGTGTAAAACTAGCCGGATAAGTTGTAGCCAAGGATTAGAGCCTACCCTACTTGAGTTTCAAATAAATTATTCGCTATAAATCGCCTAATTATTCTGTTAAACGTTTTGTATCACCAGTCTCCAAATTATCTATATAGACACAGCTGCAACGATACCTAACAATCCCAACCAGTATTGCCGTTTTGTACACTTGGGAACAAATTTGGTCCAAAAAAAAACAAATAATGTCTAAAAACGTTGACCACGGGACCGGTAAAATTAGTGGCGAGATATTTTAAGGTTTAGGTATAATTTGATTCAAAAATATTCTTAAATAGTATTAATTTTGTTTGTGTAAAACCAAGATTAGTTTTAGGACCTAAAATGGACTTAAACCACTTTAAAAAAACGACTTACATATTAACATTTAGAACCTTTCAACCTTTACTTCCATGGAAGATAGTTAATATTAGATATTACTACTAATATCAGATATTTTTAAAAAAAGGCATATAAAAGCAAGCCTACTGATGGCCACGAATTTCAAGGGAAGATCAAATGGAGAATGACATATCAAAATATGGTCTTTCAAATTGGAAAAACGGCACAAGATCGGCATGCCTGGAAATCTTTTTTAAGTTCGGCTTATGGAACAAATATTCTGTCTCGAGCCAGCTAAGTAAAGTAAATATGTTTTTTCTAGAAGACATTTGGAAGTTTTCCTTTGGTACATTTTCGTTCAAAGTCACCTCCTTATATTCCAAAGTTTGCACAATATACACAAATACAATATACATAAATACAATATATCAAGTAACGACATATGTAGGCCACATTACCCTGATGTATTCGCGAAACGCGAATAAATGAAAATGATCCGAAATTTTGAATAAAAACAAAATTATTTAAGCTAATAAGGAATTTTGCAGAACTGATCTTGATGGCCTCGAAATCCCCTTGAGTTAATGTTACAAAGCATTTCCTGCATTGAAAGTTGTTGTGGCAACTGAAATAAATTTTGGGAATTACGTATGTATTGTCTGGATCTGGTTAATTTTTAAACAAATCCACGAAGTTTTCATCCTGTATGTGCTGTGTCCATAGGGAATTCGGTAACAGATCCGTAGGTTTACCTGGGGCAAATGAATAGAAGCAACCTGTAGGTACCAGTTCACATGCTGGTCATTTGTTAGGTATCGAGCCATCAATTCATGGCCGGTATGAATAGTGGTTGTAAAACCATCCAGATCTTAGATATGCTAAGACTACTCCTGTCTGTCTAGGCAGCTTCTTCGCCTTTGCTGTTATGGATGTAAAGAATTCATACGGTATTGTGGAAATGATTAAGCGATTGCATCTATATTAATGCTATTCAGGCCTGTCTGGTGGGATATTGCTGGACCCCTCTCTCCCAAGTGCATGAAGATCTCTCCGGATGTGCCTGGTCTATGGCAGAAGTGTTACAAAGATAGCACCCAAGCAGGTTGTGCATCGAAATTTGCTTGTAACGATGGACGGGTATGATTTCCACCTCCTTTTGAAGATGGTCTTCAAAATGTGACTGTTTGGTGCGGTTTATTCTAACACCTACGGTGAATGGATACCGCTAATGAGATATTCATTTTATGATTGGGTCTGGATGGCATTGATCTGGACAACGATTATTTTCGACAAGGCGGCTCTACATGCCACACAAACAAAGAAAACATTGCGCTTTTAATAGAAAAGTTTTCCGAACGTTTTACTTTTCGAAGATGCGTTGACAAATGTCCTATTTGCTTTTGTAATTTAAAACATACGACTTCGACCATTTGGGGCCAACTAAAAAAGACAAGTTCCAAAAACTCCAACAGGCAATAACCAAAAGATTTTGCAAATAACTCTATCCACAAAAAATCCACCTCACGCAGAAACTGAAACCAGGTAATTACTCACAAGATCGTAGATGGGTGCTCGAACAAAATTGTGTTCCGCTATAAACAACTTTTTTCAATTGTTGGGTATGTTAATAAATAAAAATTTACCTATTTGGGGTTTTGAGAATCCTCAAGTAATTGAAAATATGCCATTACACACAGACAAAAAAAAAACAACTATTTAGGACACTCTTCGGTCCGAAGGTGTGATTGGTCCTTACTTCTATGAAAATGACGATCAAACGACTGTCCCCGCCATGTCGGGGCGTTATGGTCATATAATAACCATTTTTTGGCTGCTATTGTAAAATACGACTTGGAGGATATGTGGATTCAACAAGACGCCGCCACATGCCATGCAACATGAGTGATGATGGCTTTATTGCAAGAGATATTACCTAGCCGCGTGATTTTTCGTCGTGACGATATAAATCATGTGATTTGACGCCATTAAATTCTTTATGGGACTTAGCGTAAGATCTTGTTTATGCAGATAAACCCTCAACCTCTTGAGCACTTAAGAATCAACATTCGTAAAGTTATATGTGTCAAAAGACCTCAAAAAGCTTTTTGTCAGTTAAATGTATCATCCTTAAAAAATCACATTTGCAATATTTCCTCACATTTTGCAATATTTTGTTATCTGACACAAGACACAAGAAATTGGCTATATGATCTTTGAATCTGAAATTTAAGCAAAATTAAAAACGGTGTAACCTATTTGGGCCTCTGTTTAGAGGAGGACTTATTCCCCTAGTTATGAAATTCGTCAAAATTGAGCATCGGTTACAACCTTTTATTATTAATATACTGTTATCCATGGAATAATTAGAACATCCTAAATGACACAACATTATCTTACATTTTTCAAATTTGTTTCTTTTCTTAGAATTTTGTTGTCGATTTTACAACTTCCTCAAGCGAAATAATTTAGCTCACCATTGTTAATTAGAAAAATAAAAATATTTTTTCTATGAACTTACCTGCTTTTGACGATTACTAATAATAATCCATACAATTCAGCTAATCCAATTGTTAGAATAGACTGAAAACCGCAAATCTTGAAATTTTCTACTTCTGTTTTAGCACACACGACACAAATACTGGCTTAAAGTAACGACTGTTTTGCCCAAAAATAATTTTCGCAACTGTTGACTGTTGGTCCTTGCGTGTTCGTTTTTGTTTTTTTGCACACAACAAATCCAAATAAGATATGCAAGGCGACTGACTACTTTCTTCACAATGACGATGTGTGGAAAACACCTGCACAGCAAAAGGATAACAGGCCAACTAGAAAGGACACTTCGGCAATGGTAAAACGACGATGACTACTCTCGGTAATCGTCAACTAAATACGCGATTATAAAACGTGACCGGCTTTTTGGCAAAGAAATCTCCAATTTGCAAAAACAAAAAAAGCCCGATATACAACAACAAAAATTCAATGAGAATTACAAAATCTCCTCGAATGAGGAGGAGATTTGCAAATAACCGAGAGAGAGTGTTTTTGATTACAATTGGCACAGCCGAGAGTTTGAGATTATAACACACACGATGTTTGGCAGTTTTGTTATTTCTTGCATTTACTTTCTTTCGTTTGTTGTTATTTTTGCTTTGGAGAATTTGACGTTTGATTGGAGAGGGCTCAATGGCTCCCCATGCAACACTCACTCACTCAGTAGTTACCAACAAAAGATGAATTACAAGAAAAATCTCCAACAACAAAAAAAATAGACTTCAAATGACAGACGCACCACAATACAGCAGACAGACAGATAGCACTGTCAATGGAGATGTTTGAGCAATTGTTGTTTTAACTGTATATGTTTGTAGTTGTTGTTGTTGTTTTTGCTGTATGTTTTTCTTTCGTTTGATATCAAATTTGTTTCTACGTTTTGATGATGATTTCTTGAATGGGATGTGAGAAGACACCAAGTAAACAAATACACACACTTATTTTATGCTTCTTCACAATACTGCTGCTGCTTCTTCTTCTTCCGACTTTACGTTTAATTTGCCTTAGTATTGGTTGGTGTACACAAAATAGAAATGTAAAGGAAAAACACACGATTTTTTGTCAAGTTTTGACAATTTCAACGTTGTTTTGTTTTATTTGGAGTTTAATGGATTTTTTATTAAGTATTTTTTTATTTAAGTATTTTTTTAATTTACAATTTTTTTATTAATTATTTTTGTTTTATTTCTATTTCACATATTTTTCTCTATTTATTACATACACGCATATAAACATACACTCGCACACAAATTTAAACACTGTTTAGGTTGGTTGGTTGCTGTTGTTGTTTTCTTCGTTTTGGTTTTTGTTGTTGCTGTTGTTCTTGTGATGGTTGGTTGACTGGCTGGTTGGTTGGTTGCTTGGTTCGTTGGCGTTACGTTTTGGTATGAATGAAGACGGAATAAACGGCAAAGAAATAAAGCAAGAGAAGTAAATCGTAGATGGAAATCTTAAGAAACGTACCACACCACCACCAAAAAAAAATATTCTCTCTACGAAATGAACGGGAATTTTTTGCACTTTGTTTTTATTTCCAAAATAAACTAAGATAATCACTGCTCGATAAAGGCAAGTCTTGCAGTTTCACTTGTTTTTTTTTTTATTTTTTCCTCTATTTTGTTATTTTATTGCCACACTTGCTGCATTAAATTTTAGTATTTTTCTTTTTCATTTGCTTTTGGTGGCTGTTACTGCTGCTGGCCAAAATATTTCATTCGTTTTGCTTCGTCCGGTTGGTTGGTTTTTCTTGATTTTATTTTTTTCTTTTTTTTTATTTACCGCACTCTCACTGGTTTGTTTATTTCCGTTTTTGGCCAGAATATTAACTAGAAGGCACTTGTTTTTCTTAATTCTTAGTTGAATATTATTTAGTTTTTCTTAATTTTTTTTCTTCAAGCAATATTGATTTCATTCGCCCTTATTTCACACACACTAAATATTGAGAAACTGTCATCCGTCCGTTGTATACCCGTTCTCTCTCGTTCGTTACTCACAATATGATGGCTGGTGTGGTGTCAAACAGAAACACATGTCGCAGTCGATAAACAAATTGTCTGCCGTCAATGTTAACGGCGTTAGCAAGGAAAACATCGCATGCCGTCGTTTTCGATAAGTTATAACGGCTTTAAATGAGATATGTATATATTTTTTGGAAAGAATTGTGATATATAAATATGATTCATGGGGATTAAAACTAATAAATATTCATAATTTAATTTCCACAACAACAAAAATCATAAAATATAGAATGACAGAAATATAGAATGACTATATGATCGCACGAAATGTTGGTTCATATTACAAAAAGTCCAAAAATTCGTTTGTCTTAAATTTTATCTGTTTCCGCACTGCAAGAATTTTCTAATTTTTACTATTTTTTCGATATCATAGAGAAAAATTTGAGTTGATATCACCACGACAAGAAATTACGCGGTCGAAAAATATCTCTAGCAATAATGCCATATTCGCTCGAGTCGTGTGGCACCCTCTTCGAGACCTATAGCAGGTATAAAAGTCGATTATCGTATGCGAATAAAGCTCCGAATTTACGGTGACAGCCGTTCTACCGTCGTTTTCGAAGATGTAAGGTCCCATCACATCTTCGGACCAAAGAACGCCCCAAACAGTGATTTTTTTCTGGACTTTAGGGCTCTCTTTAGTTATCAGAACCCAAAATTCGAAATTTTTATTAACACCCGTTCAACTGAAAAGATAAAATTGGCTTAACAACATAGTTTTGCAGACTCTTTCTCAATTTGTTCAAAGGTGGCTGTTACCGACCCATTATGTCGATGTCATCGGCATAGGCGAGTAAGAAATCGTGTTTGCTATACAGAGTGCCATTTTATTTCACCTTTTCCAGCAGGATGTCAAAAAGGTCACACGAGAGGTTGTCACCTTGTCTGAAGCCTCTTCGGTATGGAAGTGCTCCGAGCGATCCTTTCCGACTTTAACTGTTAAGCCTGTGCCAGTAAAAGTTATCCTGCATAGCCCTATTAATTTTTCAGGAATGTCGAACGCAAACATGGCTTTAAACACCTTTGGACGTATTGGGCTGTGTTTTTTGATGATATCCCCTTACAAAGATCCCGCTTAATTTTGTAATTCAATTTGCAAAATATTAAATTCTACTTCATAAACGTATACATCCTGAGGCCACATTATTGCATTCTATTGTATTTCGGATTTCTGGTGAATAATAAATAAGTTCTTACCATACCAAGGTCCAGCCTAATGTTGGACTTGAATTTGAAAATTATTAAATTCCACGTATACATCCTGAGCTTCATATTTAGTTGTTTTGGTGTCTATTTGACCCGCTAAATATTTACTGATCTTCATCAAAAAAATATTGAGATTATTCTATGGTTAGACCCCTTTCTCTATGTAAATTTCCTGATGTTCGAGTCATTATTCTGGCCGTATATTAAAAGGTGGGTCTAGGACCAAAACTTCGCGGCCTTACCGCCATAGTTGTATAGGGTATAATAATTCTTAGTTTATTTATGCGGAATGTCATTGCTATTAGGTCCTATAGTGTCCTGGGAAAAATCATTTTGAGAGTTTACAATTTGTACAATCTCTTACAGAAGTATTAAAAATGTTGGGTCCTTTTTTCTGTTGAACCCTGATATAAAATTGAGTTGAAGGACCATATTTATAGGTAAGATAAATGGATTCATCAGCCGTCTACACGTTACCGGCGTAAAATATATATTGTGTGCCTTTGTGTTTTTTCAAGTCAACTGCTCTCATTTTTCTCTCTCTCAAAACAGTTGTTTGAGAAAACATGGCGGCAAATGAATATCGACTACTTGTGTTTGAATATCTATTTTAGGAGCGTAACGTATGACGTCTATCGAGGTAATGATAACCGTTAATATAAATACTTTTCAATTCAATGGTCAGTTGTTATTGTAGCAACTGTAATATATTTAGTTTTTCTGTTTCCAAGCCTATCCATTAATCTTGTCCAATAGGAATGGGAATCGTATTTATTTACCTTGGTAGCTTAAGTGGTTTGAATCGAAACAAATCATTTTCTGAAATTTCAGAAGGATGTAGATTCAACACTTTGTTCAAAAAGTACTGTTTCATTCGGAAGCAATACATTTCCGAGGCCAATGTTTATGCAGGACCTTTAAGAAGTATACCATTGACAGAAGGTTGAGATCAATTCAAATTTTTCTCATTGAAAAAGGAAGTCCATATAAGCGATGCAGATTTCTCACATTTCATATTTTTCTATTAAGGAGGTGTATTGTTCTCGGATATTATTCAAATTATAAGATAATATAAAATAATTTTTATTCATTTATTTTCTTAATTTTTATTATAAAATTAATAAAAACTTGTGTGAACTTCCTTAACAATAGTACAAAAGTAAAATTCATTCTATGAATTACTAGCTAACTTTTAACATTGTACAAAATTTATTATTTAAATCGATGAATTCATCTTCACCTTCTCCCGTACTACTTAGCATATCTGCATAAGGATCAACCGTTTCAGCTACTTCTTGTGCAGCTTTCTTTCTTTCCAATTGACGTTTCTTTTTGGCGATTTTCTTATTAACCGATTTCGTTGATTGCTGTTCCGCCGTACGCTTCCATGTGGGTATAAACTGCTCACACCATTGCCATAAAAATTTATAGAAATCAAACATCATTTGTGAATCTTTAAATATGAAATTACGAATATAATATTCAATATCTAAACGATTGCGAAACAAATCGTAAAGGTTGTACAGAAATGTACCACAATAGAGTTGACACATTTGTGGTGCTTGATAGGGAAATGCCAGTAATGCACTGAGTGAGTGTAATTGGAAGACAACAGATTGCAACTCGGCAAAGGCATGCAATACCGTACTTGAAAATAAATCATATTTCTTTTTGAATAACTCCTGCATGTGAAAATGTTTTAGCAGTTCATTTTGTACGAGATAACAATCGGATTTCGGTATAAATTGTATACGTTCGGGTATGGGAAGAGTTTTCAAATCATCTCGTATGGTACGTTTTATGCCCTCGGCAGCTTCTTTATCTCGTACTTGCCGTTCTTTTTTTAATATTTTACCGAAACGTTTGTTGAAAGTTTTGATGTCTCGTTCGGGTGGTATTTTTGAATCGATGGTCCTTAGTACCACCAAACATACTATTAAAGCGTGTAGGTGTATTAAATCACAATGTTGGGACTTGTGCATCCAATAGACAATTGCCAGGAAATATAACCGTAAATCTTCGGGCAATTTTTCAATTTCCTGGAACAGTACAGCACTTTGTAATTCTGGCATTTTTTGTTCGAAAACTGTTTGGAACAGTAATGGATTGGGGTTCTCCGGTACAAATTCATATTTTGGTTTCTCCTTAATTTCCACATGAACATATTGTATATTCGTTACTCTAGTAGCTCTGGTCAAGTAGGTATAAAACAAATGCCTTATGCTGCCATCTTCATTGACTCTCTCCTCAAATTCCTCGCCTTTGACATTATTTAGCAGGGAGTATATCAGAGTTAATATTGGCACGGCAATTTCATTGCAATCATTATAGGGATAATGTTCAATTTGTGGATTATTTATATATTTACGTAGATGCATTAGATCTACGAAAAATCGCGGTAAATTGGCGGGATATAATTTGTCTAGGAACCATTGGGGAAATTTGGAAATTATATCATTTGTATCATCTTGTTCTCCGTTCTCCTCCCCATCATCATCGGATTCTGACGATTCCTCGGAATTTTCGGATTTCTCTTCAGTGGCCTCCACAATTTCGGACACTTCTTCTTCATTGTCCACAATTGCAGTGGTTTCTTCATTGTCATTTTCTTCTTCCTCCTCTTCTGTATAATCTTCATCGTCTTCCTCCTCCAATTCATAATTTGAATCATCTTCACTGTCCTCCACGTCATCTTCATTGCCCTCCATAAAGTCTTCAAAGACATGTTCATAATGGTTCTTGAAAAAATCATATGAACGGCACTGCTCATTGGAATAACCACTTATGGCTGCTTCCACTTGGGCCATTAAAGATTGTCTTTGATTCTGAAAAGAAGAAATCGTATTAATATTTAAATATGGGTTTGTGTGCACTCACCCCTACCTTTTGTAATCGTGACATAATTTTATTCATTGCCGATTCGGAAGTTTCATCTTTCAGCCATTTGAGTATGAGACGTATACGCCTCTGCTGATGATTTGGTTTACGGCCTCGACCAATTTTCACCATACCCGACATATAGAAATTTTTAAATGCCGATCGCGATATATAATCATTACCCAAGAGGGCAGCAAACAAGGGCAATTTTTCTTTACTCAATGATCCACGGGCAATTAGATTCTCCACACGATACATACAGCAGTCCAAGTATTTATACGATTTCCCCTTGCGCTGCTTCCTCTCCTTGTTGTCCACAACAATCGTATCCATTACACGATTATTCCTTGTACGTTTATCCAATTTCTTCGCCTCAGTTTTACGCAATTTTCTTTCGGAATCCCCATCCTCATCCTCCTTTTCTTTATAGGTTTTTGTATGGGTCTTCACAGTCAATGTGATCAGGGGGATATATCTTACATTATGGATATAGAAATCGGAATCATAACTCAACACTGGACAATTAAGTTTCCTTCCCAAGGCGGCCAATTCATCATCGGCCTCAAAAACACAACGCATCACCGGTACATTACAATCCCTTACAGCATCGACAAACACCTCCTTCATCATTAGCGGGAACACCGTAATGGAAGCATTGGGATTTATACGTTTTATAACCGATATCTTACCGCGCATACGTTTACCCACCGTACGCAATTTACGTTGTTCATAGCCCCCGTCCATCAGGACATAGGGTTTGATGTTGCATTCGGCCAACACCACAAAGAAGTTCACCACTGCCCGATAGAAATTATCATAGTCGCCTCCAAAGGCCGAATTAATACCCGTAGCATCTTTATACAAATTGCAGGCCAAGTTATCACCATCGATTAACAAATTGGTGTCATGCAGCTCGTAGGGTGTCAAATATTTCTCAGCATTGCGGGCTATAAAGCCAGTCAGACCACGTACTCCCATTATTATTAATAATTTAAACGATTTTAAATAAAATTTTATTCAATTTAGCCCATGTATCCCCAGGAAGTGAGAACATGTGGATACAAGTATTATTTATTATGAATGTGTAGACAAAACAAAATACGGAAAACCGTTGGTGTTGCCAGATCACATGTGTTGCTAATATTGTTTAATTTATACTAAGAGGCCTGTTCACACATCCAGCTAGCATTAAAATATATTCAGATTATTATTAATAATAAATATATTTTTGAAGGATTTTTATGGTACAGGTTTTATTTTCATATCTGGGGAAACGAATGAATTACGACTGTTTGCCGCATTTTACAGTTGGGCGGGGTCAGTGCTATCCAGCGTACTGTGTGAATGACTGAAGCCAATGGTCAATGACATTATTGGACCATACCAATGCGGCTTCAGGCCTGGTAAATCCATCATTGAACAGATTTTTCATTTTGCGCCAAATCTTGAAAAAGAGCCACGAAAAACACATGGACACATTCCACCTATTTGAATCTAAAGCTGCATTCCGTTCAGAGGTGTTTAAAGCCATGTCAGCGTTCAGCATTTCTGCAAAATGAATACGGCTATGCAGGATAATTAATTCGGCAGTTAATGTAGGAAAGGATCTCTAGGAGCCCTTTAATACCGAAAGAGGATTCAGACAAGGTGACAGTTTGTCATGGTACTTTTTCACATCCACCTGGAAAATTTCATACCAGATGCAAAGGTGAACAGAAACAACACTCTGTACACTAAACAATCGACGTAGGCGAGTAACATACTCGCCTACGTCGATGGCATCAACATAATGGGTAGAACATTGCGAGGGATAATAGCCACCTTTGAACAAATAGAAAAGGAGTCAGCCAAAGTGGATCTGGCAGAAAATGGCAAGAAGACGTCCAGTACTCGGACTAAATGTGAAAATTGAGAACTACAGCTTCGAGGTTGTCAAAGATTTTATATACCTTGGTACCGCCATATATAAAACTAATGACATCAATTTTGAAATTTGGAGGAGAATAGGGTTGGCCTACTATGGTCTATGTAAGCAATTTAGAAACAATGCCTGAAGTATGGGAATTTGCGCAAGCAGATGGGACAGCTCTTGAAGTGTTTAAGTGAAAATTTCTCCGAAAGACGTATCGAGCTGCAGCGACTACGTTGGCTAGGTCATGTGAGAATATATGAGGATGCCCCAGCTTAAAAGCGAGCTATCTGGCGGTTCACACAGAAGGTGAACGTGTTCTGTCAATAGCTACTTACTTAGCTTAGAAGATTATTAAAAAAATAATTCATAGACTTTTTATACCCTATACAATTATACTGCCAGGGTATTGTAGCTTTGTGCAGCCCCAAAAGTTTGTAACGCCACGAAATATTGGTCCTAGACCTTTAAGTATATCGATCGTCATATTTCGACTTCAGTGGTAGTTGTGTAGGTCGCATCCGTCCGACTATACTACTCCGCTCACTGGTTTCTGTTTCTAGATTTTGTTTTGAAAATCATATGTATAGAACTTTTAAAATACTTTTTATAAATTTATTTGGTCATTTTTGGTGTTCTGTTAGAAGGACTGCGCCAAATAAGCCAATATTATATTTTCAATCATGAGCTTGTATTTTTAAGAATATTTTTGAAAGAACTTTTTGGGTCATAAATAATGTCATTCTTTTGAATATTTTTGGAAGATCCGATTATACAATAAATCGTGAATTCTTTAAGAATATATTGAAAAGCCCAATAATACACGATTTTTTAAAAATATTTTTTAAATGCCGAAACTGGGATATTTTAAAAAAAATTTTGGTTTGAACTGTAAACAAAACCATTATCGGGGCTATTTATTGAAAACTTTTAAATATATTTCAAATATTTTAAAGCTTGTATATTTTAGCCTAGATTATGTGTATTTGTAAATACTTTTATTATAATTATAAGTGTTTACTATTAAATACTTCAGTTGTATTTTCAATAATATAATTGCCAATTTTTAATATTTATATTATATTCCCGATGTGATTTTATACATTTTCAATTAAATATAATACAATGAACATAATTATTATTATTAAATAAAATCAATCACATTTGAATACATCCAAATCGGTTATTTGAACAATTTGTTTTAATTGGTTACCCATATCGAAAGAATTCCCAATGCGAACATCTGGCAATACCTGGTTCTTTGTGAACATCCCTATTCATTGCAAGTCTCGTTGTTGTTGTGTGTTCTTTTGTTTTGCTTACGACGGTCACGATTTGTAAAGTTTTCTTTCAATAATTAAACCAGTTAAAAATATTCTAAATCCTATAGAAATTATTTTAAAACACTGCCAACTAAGCAGATTTTGTGAAAAAATAAAATTTTCGGCCGATATCGAAAGGTGAAGATGTGAAAAATACAAAGTTTTTGTGTTGTGTGTAGTTTTTTCGTCGTCGTCGTTGTTTGTCGACGACGTTGTTGTTGTTGTTTTCGATGATGACATTTCAAACATTTTTCAAAGGGAGCTAAGAGAATGTAAACATGGTGCATTTGAGAAATAACAAAGAGTGTGAGAAAGAGGGAGCGTTTAAGGGGAACAGAAGAGTGCAAGCAAGTGCGTGTTAGATAAAGAGAAATTATTACAGATGGGATTTGGGGAATAGTGTGGCCGTTGAAAGTAGGGTTTTAAAATTTTAATAAAAATAATTGTTTTTTTTTTAATTGTAATTCAATTATTGTTATTATATTCTATACAGCTATACCTTGATTTAAAGTGTATCATTATTTAACTCATCATATAAATAGCGGTTTAAATATTTTGATTTGTGATTGCATGTTTATCGTATCGAAACGTATTTTTGTTTGTTTTTATAATGGCACATTAAGAAGGATATAAAATTGAATTGATTTGCGTTTTTAAAATTTGTTGCGTATTTTTTTTAAATATTTATATGAATATTATATAAGAAATTAATGTATTATTTGTTAATATGTTTGAGGTGTTGAGCAATGACGTCACTATGACAAATAAATGTGAAGATTAGGAAATATTACTTTATTCAAAAAACAAATAAAATTATCAAAGATTAGATTATATTAATCATATGTTTTATTTATATTAATAGTAAAAAAATATGTATAATCCCTTGGGGGTGTAAAGTTCTCTAATCTCTAATTACAATAACTACAAAAAAAAAATGAGAACGAAATTACAGTCAATTCATGTAGACAACGGGTCCATAGTTCTTTCTCAAAATACCGAAAACGGGTTTATTAGGGCTATCGTAAAAATTTAAACAATATTGATAAATTTTTGTAGGAAGATTTGTGGATAAAACTTACGGTTTAAAACTTAACCCTCACAAATTTTGATGACTCTGCCATCAGCAATAGAGGGTATCTGATGAATGTTCCTTTTCGGATCATTTGAAGATTTTCTTCGAGGTCTCTTTTGACGGAGGTAAACAAAAGCCTTATAAAAATCCAAATTCGCGTATCTAACGAACTCCCAGCTGACTCTTAATACAAACTTAGGAACAATGGTGACGTGAACAATCTAACGCACGCCCTTCTCAGATGCCATAAGGAATCCTGTCCGTTCACATACCCCGGGAAAGCGACCAGACGTCTGTACAACAGGGCGCATAAATCAAAACTCGATATTGACTGAATCTCCTATAGAGCTTGTTTCAAAAAATACAAGAGTGAGATTATGCGTGCAAAGAAAATGTCAACGACGTTTCGAAGATTACTATCCAAGGTCCAAAATCCATCAGGAGTATCAAGAAACAAGATGGAGCGTGGACGGACTCTGTTTCTGAGACTCTTAATCTCCTAGCTGATACTCATTTCCCTGGTTGCAAAGATAGATTCTAGATTTGTATTTCAGTTAACAGAAATAAGATAGCTAGACAGTCAATACATTCAAAGCATATAAATCGCCAGGACCAGATAGAATCACACTGGCAATGTTTCAATTTGCCTTGCTAAGTATATATCTGATCCTTGATAGGATCTATATGGCGTGTTTGACTCTCTCGTATGTTCCGGATCTATGGAACGAGGTAAAGGTTACTTACATTCCCAAAACGGGGAAACCAAGCCACACTGCACCAAAGGACTATAGACCCCCATTAGCCTATCATCCTTTCTCCTCAAGACTCTCGAAAGACTGATCGACTTGGAGATCAGGAGTCGTATAGACACCACCTCTATTAGCAACTCACACCACGCAAACATAAAGGTCAAGTCTGTAGAATCTGCACTGCACGAGGTTGTATCTATAACCCGAAGCAAAGTACCTAGGCACAATCCTGGACTGTCAATTACGACTGAATAGGTACGCTGAGGAATGGGCGAAGAGAGGGCTGATTGCACTCTATGCATGCAAGAACTCCATTGGGAAAAGCTGGGGGCTAAAACCAACGGAACTGCCTGCGCCACAAGTCGTCATCCAGCAAATTAGATAAGGTACAAAGAGTCGCCTCGATTTCAATAACAGGAGCCATGAGGAGCACGCCACAGCAACTCTGAACGCAATGCTGAATTAAAGCCTCTGGGCCTCAGCATTAAGTGTCAGGCCGCACGTAGCGCCCTAAGGCTGCATGAACAAAACATCTGGCCAAGTTGTACCTTTGGACATGGTTGTATATTTAAGGAACCAGGTATGACATTGGATCAACGCGTAAAATTAAGCGACTATATATCACCAGTCTTGAGATTTGATGTAGATGTCGTTATTCCTAGTAGAGACGACTGGAACCGGAGTAACCCTCCTTTGGACGGTCTGGCTTTCTATACAGACGGATCCAAGATGGAAGAAGTTACAGGGGCTGGCGTTTACTGTGGAAGGCTGGGCCTTGAGTTAACCTACAAGCTGTATTGCAACTGTAGTGTTTTCCAAGCTGAAATCTTCGCGATTTGGAAGGCAGCGGAATTGATAAAAATACTGGATGCAGAGGTCGTTGAACCGGTGACTAGCGGTTGTTAATGCGATCAAATCTGAGGCGTCCTCAAGTGCAGAACAACTTTGGAAGAAATTACTTACAGCCATCGGCTGTGTTGGGTACCAGGACATCGTGACATCATTGGGAAATGAAAGAGCAGACGAATTAGCTAGGCGAGGATCTCAATCCACACATCTACCAATTGATGAATCAAACCAGCCATATGCCATCTTTATCGGATCTTTGAGGCGTTCTTCGACGAAAGAACGCCACAAAGAACCTAGGTGCAATGTTTCAAGATCTATTTGGTCGACTCTGTCTACCAAAAGGACACACACACTGTTGAACCTGAGCAAAGCTGAAATAAGAGTAATGACAGGAATCATTACTGGTTATAGCAATATCAGGGCCTTTACTAGTAATTGGAATCATTATGCAAGGCTAGTGGGTGCTAATTTTCCACCGAGTCTTAGTTTTTTTCTCAACATCTGAACCTGCTCTAATCTACAGCATAATTAGAAACCTATAGTGGTTGGGAAAGTGCAACCTTGACACGTAATATATCTTCTGTCCGATATCTATAGCCATCGACATTATTCCAAACGTATATTCTTCTCATCTCTCTTATAGATCTCTCCTTATCTCTTTTCTTCTCGTGGATGATCACAACGGACCTAACGGTCTCAGAGTGCTGCAGCCACATAAGTAACTGCACATCCCCAAACCTAACCTAACATTTCAAGTCTTTCTTTATCGTTTAAAACGCATTCTTGATCTTTTTTATTTATTTTGCAGATTCAATTTGTCTCCCATTCAAGTAAAAGAATTCTATTTTGCTGAACACTTGTACAAATTAAAGAAACACTGGTTGTGGTAAGTTCTCTCCAACTATTAAAAATTCCAATAAAAATGACCCCTCTTCTCACCTCTCATATTTCAGTTAAGAAAACATTTGGCAAATTGGCTTTGGAAAGCACTGCATCCTTTTGGTCCGCTGGTTGGTCAATATTCTTGGACACTACCAGCTATTGGGCTATTGGATTGCTGCAAACATTTGCTATTACCGCTGCTTTCATTATATTAATACATATAGTGGCTTCCATACCTTGGTTGGGACAACATCCTGTCGAATTATATCGTCAAAGCCCCCGTATCTATTATCTGCGTCTGAAGTGCATTGCAAACATCGATCGTTTCATTGATTTGTACACCAATGTATCACGTAAAATGGATAGTGTTTTTGAGACATATTTAGGTCCGGATGGTGTTTTGGCAGGGGCGGTGGTGGGTGCAGTCGCAGGAGCAACGGGTGAGCCCGATGATATACCCAATGTAAATACCACGGTTTGGATATTGGGTAAAAGTTATAATGCCATACAAGAATTGGAATTGATACGTCGTGATGTTCAATCACGTTTGTGGTGTACATATCGGAGGGGATTTGTGCCACTTGGGGAACCCCAGCTGACGACAGATAAAGGTTGGGGTTGTACATTGCGTTGTGGTCAAATGGTATTGGCTCAGGCATTGATTGATTTGCATTTGGGTCGTGATTGGTTCTGGACACCCGAGACCCGGGATCAGACATATTTGAAAATCGTAAATCGTTTTGAAGACTCAAGGAAAAGTTATTTTTCCATACATCAAATTGCCTTAATGGGAGATTCGGAGGATAAGAAGGTGGGCCAGTGGTTTGGCCCGAATACAGTGGCACAGGTTTTGAAGTGAGTATTTTTTTTTTTCCACATAAAAATGTTTCCTTTTAATATTTAATTAATTTTTTCCAGGAAACTAGTGCGTTATGATGATTGGTGTAGTCTAATGATACATGTGGCAATGGATATGTCAATTGTCTGCGATGAAATCAGTAAGTTATATACATTTTAATTTTCTATGATTTAATTACAAACTCTCCTCTTGTTTACAGTGTCCCTTTGCTTGGAAAATCCCCAAAATGATGAATCCTGGAAGCCACTGCTTCTTATTATCCCTTTGCGTTTGGGTCTAAGCGACATCAATCCGATTTATATACCAGCTTTGAAGAAATGTTTTGAATTGGTTGGTTTTTGCGGCATGATTGGTGGCCGTCCAAATCAGGCATTATATTTTATGGGCTATGTCGATGATGAGGTATTATTTTTGGATCCTCACACAACACAAAGATGTGGTTCGGTGGGCCAAAAAACCACCCAAGATGAAATTGAATTTGATGCAACATTTCATCAGAAATATGCTGGACGAATACCGTTTACACAAATGGATCCATCATTGGCGGTGGTGAGTGGATTTTTTAAAACATATTTTTTTCAAGGACAATAGACTTACTTAGCTGGCTTGTGACAGAACTTTCGTTCCATAAGCCGAACTTAAAAAAAGATTTCCAGGTGCGTCGGTATTTTGCGCAGTTTTTCCAATTTGAAACACCATAGTCGGCAATGATGTCCTCCATTTGGTCTTTCCATGGTATTCGTGGCCTTCTCCTTGTGCGTGAACCATCAGCTGGTTCGCTTTTATATGACTTCTAGACTGGGGCATCTTCATCCATTCTCATATTACCTAGACAACGTAGTCGCTGCATCTCAATACGTCTATCAATGTAGATGTCCGAGAATAGCTGGTACAACTCATGGTTCATTCGACGGCGATATTCACCGTCAACGCAGATAGATCTTTCGGAGAATTTTTCTCTCAAGCACTCCAAGAGCCGTCTCATCTGGCGGGAGGTAACCTTGTTTCTAAACTGCTTACTTAGACCATAGTAGCATCTGTTGGCCATTGCTATCCTTCGCTGAATTTCAAAACTGATGTCATTGGTTTTATTCAAGGTAGAATTTAAATGTCATGGCCAGGGCAGCGATCATATGCTGTTTCTAGGCGCTCATAAAATATGTCTTTGGTCTGCTCATCTGTCTTCGGTCGGATCATGGGCGCAAATAAGACTGATGTAGAAGGACTTCGCAAATCGTGGTCCTTTATAAGTTTGCGGGGGTCGTCAACATTTGGGGGGTTTGGTTTTCTTTTTCTTTGTTTTTTCATAGTAGGAGGGGTTTTCCGAGTGTGGGCAACTAATCCGACGCCTCAACCCAATTTTTTATAGTTCTCGCGGCAGATATTAGTTCACTATTTCAACGGGTGATGGCTAACCAGGTGACACCGCGGGGAGGTAAGTGTCCACAATTGAGATGAAAGAGGATCCAAGATAAGCCTGGACTTTGCCATGTTAAAGCCAATCAAAGCCGTTGCTTGGTATCTATCATCCCCTACGTCACCCTGTAAGAAGAGTGAATTTTTTAAAAATAATTTTTTTGAATGACTATAAGAAACGTGGTTTTTTTAATTTTTTTTCCAAGGATAATTTAATATTTTTGTCTCTCTCTCTCTTTCTTTTCAGTGTTTCCTATGTAAAACGCGTATATCATTCGACATACTGCTGGAGGATTTGAAAACAAAAGTTCTGACAGCAAGTACTCAGCCATTATTTGAAATTATTAAAACGAGATCACCCGAATGGGTATCAAGTATGCCAGGTACTACCAACAATACTACTATGCCTTACAATCTTACATCTTCTACTACCAATTCTATCGACACAAGTAGAACATATCATACATATCCCTGTATAAATACTACAACAACAACAAATAACACCAACAACTTTAAAGGAGATCAAAGTAGTGACCATTGTTACACATCCTTTGAAGAAATCTCAAATTCGAGTGAAATGAATACAAGCTCCTTGCAAAGCTTTCAAACAATTGGTTGTTACAACAGCAACAACAACTCTGATGATTTGACAAGTTATAGTTTGCTAACAAGACGAACTATAAGTTGTGGTGATACAGAAGGTTTTTGTTGAACTTTTGTTTTAATTATTTGATTTGTGATTACAAAATTCAATGCGTTATTGTTATGGGAAAAAATAATTTCTAATATATTCCTTTTGTTTTGTTTTATAGATTTCGAAAAACTAAATCACACTTCAGAGGAGCTAAGGCCACGTAATTGCTGTGATGAATATGCCGGGTCCGATGATGATTTTGAATTTATTTCATAGTTTAAAATACAAAACAAAATGTGTCTTTTTTTACAAAACAAAATGCTAATTAAAACAACATTTGTATTTATTGTTTTACAAAGAAGAGAAAAACGAAAAAGAATGTTATTTATGGAAAGTAGCAAGAAATACAAAATCCCGAAATAGTTATCTTAATTATTTTTGCTAATTTCCCAAAAATGGATTTGTACACCCCCCTCAGCAATTTAGTAATATTTAGTGTGTAAACAAAAAAAAAATCATTTATATTTAGTCTCAATTTATTTTCCTTTTTTGTATAAAAAATAAAATTAAACTAAAGAGAATCGGCTGTGTTGTATTAATAGAATAAAAAGCTAGAACGTGATACCTGCAGGCAAGTTGAACAAAAAGATTAGTTTTTAGTATTTTCAATTACTTTATTAAAACATTGTCCATTGTACATCATATGTGTGTATGTGTGGTGTTAGCATGCATGCCCTGATTTTAACTGTTTTTTAATGAATTGTTTTGCCATAGCCCCCATGTATACCACCACCATCACCCATTATGAACCACAATGAACAATGCTTTTTTGTATTATCTTGGCAAATATCGAAAGTTAACAACACACCCTTTATGCAAGCCTTTTTTCTTCAATAAATAAATATTCGTACAAATTGCTTTATTAGTTGACAGCGAACATTAAGCCAATAACTAGTATTGAATAGAATCGATTTTGTTTTTTGTGTGTGTGCAACTTCTAGTGCTAATTAATATTAATTTCATATAATTTGTTCATATTTTGCTATTGTTTAAAGAAACAAAAAACCATAACAACAACAATAAAAAAACTGGAGTTAGCCATATATTAGTTATAGGGTTATATTATATGTAGTTTAAGAATATGGACAAAAAAGAAGACAACTATAGAGGAATAAGTCTCCTTCCCATCGCATATAAAAATGCTATCCAGTGTGCTGTGTGAACGACTGAAGTCAATGGCATTATTGGACCATACCAATGCGGCTTCAGTCCTGGCAAATCCACCATTGACCAGATTTTCACTCTGCGCCAAATCCTGGAAAAGACCCACGAAAAACACATCGACACATTCCACTTATTAATCGACTATAAAGTCGCATTCGATAGCCCTATCCCTATCAGAGGTGTTTAAAACCATGTCTGCGTTCGGCATTCCTGCAAAATTAATACGGCTATGCAGGATAACTTTAAGTTGCACAAGGTCAGCAGTTAAAATTCGGAAAGGACCTATCGGAGCCATTCAATAGCTTACGAAGATTCAAACAAGGTGACAGTTTGTCGTGTGACGAGACGCAAAGGCGAAGAGAAATGGCACTCTGTACACCAAACAACACATGCTACTCGCCTACTCCGATGGCATCGATATAATGGGTCGAATATTGCGAGCGGTAACAGCCACATTTGAACAAATTGAAAACGAGTCTGGCAAAGTGGGTATGGCAGTAAATGGCGAAAAGACGAAGCTGATGGTATCAACACGCAAGAGGTCCTGTAGGCTCGAACCAACTGTGGAACTTGAGAACTACAGCTTCGAAGTAGTCAAAGATTTTATATACCTTGGTACCGCCATAAATAAAACGATTGACATCATTTTTAAAATTCGGAGAAGGATAGCAATGATCAACAGATGCTACTATGGTCTAAGCCAACAGTTTAGAAGCAAGTCCACCTCCCACCAGACCAAACTCACACTCTACAAGACGCTGATACTACCCATGTTGGATATGGATCTGAAGCATGGTTACTTGCGCAAGCAGATGAGAGAGAAAAAATTTCCGAGAGATTTATGGGTCGATCTGCGTTGACGGTGAATATCGGCGTCGAATGAACCATGAGTTGTACCAGCTTTTCTCGGACATCGACATTGTTAGACGTATTGAGCTGCAGCGACTATGTTGGCTAGGCCATGTTGTGAGCTCGGCTTATGGAATGAAAGTTCTGTCACAAGCCAGCTAAGAAGAAGATAAGAGGCGAGGATTTTTAAAGAATAATTAAGAAGCGAGGATTTTTTAACGAATAATTTTTAGATGGTATATAAGAAGCGTGAATTTTTAAAGAATACTTTTTAGAGGGTATATAAGAAGCGTGGATGTTTAGTGGGACTATAAGAAGCGTGGATTTTTAAAGTATAATTTTTAGAGGGAATATAAGATGCGTGGAGTTTTAAAGAATAACTTTAGAGCGACTATAAGAAGCGTGGATTATTAAAGAATAATTTTTTGAGGGACTATAAGAAGCGTGGATTTTAACGGAATAATTGTTAGAGGTTATAGTTCCTCTAACAATTATTCCGTACAAATCCAAAAAGCGTGGATTTTTAAAGAATCATTTGTAGAGATACTTTGAGAATCTGGGATTAAATAAAAATTATTTTTAAAAGGACGAGGAATTTAGAAAAACGGAAAATTTTTATTTGTTTAGAATTATAAGTGGACTTTGGGAAGTTTTGATTACTTCTTTGCAAATTTTTAGGTGGATTGTAAAAAACGAGGACATTTTAGAAACTATTTTCTTATCCCATACTTTTTAAAAACCCTTGATTACGAGAGCAATTTAATTTCAAGTTTTCTTAACTCCTTTTTGAAGGCCTTGTGAGTGGGGCAGCTGCAAATATGTATGTATATCAAACACTCAGAAGTTCATTTGCATGTTTAGGTACCACCTATTCATTTAAACTTAATGGCTATTTGGGTTTCAATATGGACAGTGGTTTACTATTAAATATTTAATTAAAAATTATGAAAATATGAATTAAAACAATTTATGTAATAGTAGTCATTTTTAATTTGAGTTTTAGAACCACTGTCATATGGGCCACATAATATGGACCACTTTTTTGTTCATGTTGTTTTTGGTATCTCCAACATGGAAATAATGTTTAATTGCAAATAAAATAAAACTTTACATTAACTATGACCACTATTATTATTATTACTAAGACGACGATGGCGACTGGCCGTTTGTTTGGTGGCTAGACGACAGACATTTGGTGACCACACCTAAAATTTTATGACCACCTTGACTTTACTTTCATTTTGGTTGATGGCAATGATGGTGGTGGTGCTGGTGGAGCTGCTGCTGTGACTAAAACAAGAAATCAATTGTATAATATTTTTGCATTTGCTGCCGCTTTCGTAGTTTGATCAATAACAACTATTTTTTTAATACTAATAATTATGATATGGAAAAGGTTTTGGGTGGCACAAAAATCATATGCAATTAATAAATTTTTATAAGTGGTGACATTAGTAATAAACTGGAAAAGGGAATGGTGTAGTTATTGAAATTTGACTTTATTGTAAATCGGTTTCTGATATATTCCAATTCCATTTCATCATTCCCATAAACTCTAGGTCATTTAAAGTTCATTACAGTTCACCTCGTTCAATGTAATTCAAAAGTTCATTGGCATAACAAAAAGTTCAGGTCGATAACCACGCATTTTTTTATTTTTCCCGTGATCTTTATATTTCTCTTTATTATGTTTACGGAATTTCCAATCAACCGGATCAGAAAAAAGTATTCATATATCATTATTTGTTGTATTCAAAAAAATCTCTTGAATAAAATGTCTTTATAAAGAAAAAAATAATCAATTTCAAAATTTAACTTAATAATAGCTTCACTGATTAACAGGAAGTTTATTTGTCTTGAAAAATGCTACAATTTAACAGAAACAAAAATAACAATTGAATATCTATAACAAAGCTACCGCTTCTTAGCGTATCAGAGTGACATATCAAAAAATTGGGGCTTTAATTTCATTATACATATCACAATATCATTAGAATTAACATTGTTGTAGTTATTGATTGATTGAGTGTTTGAAAGCAAATATTGTCATAGCACCGCCATGAGCGAAATAAAACAAAATGGTAAAGTTAAGTGACAAAACTCGACAAGAATCTAAGAAGCGAGGATTCTTTACGAATTACCAATGCCTAAGATTTTTAAGAATAATTTTTGAAGGATTTTTTTTAAAATAATTTTTATAAGGACTATAAGAAGCGTGGATTTTTTAAGAATAATTTTTTAGAAGAGGCATGAAGTTTAAAAGAATAATTTCAGAAGCTGTGTAAGAGATATGCATTTTTAAAGAATAAATTTAGAAAAATTATAAGAGGCGTGTTTTTTTAAGAATAATTTTTAGGAGGACTTTAAGAGGTGTGGGTTCTTTAAGAATGATTTTTAGGAGGATTAGAAAGACGGAGACGGTAATATTTTTAAATAATTTTTACTAGGATTATAAGAGTGATAGTTTTTTTAAAAATATTTTTTAGGAGCGCTATAAGAAGCGTTGATTTTTTTAGGAAACTTTGATTTTTAGAAATTTTATAGGAAAATAATAATTCTTAGAAGGATTATAAGAGGCGTAGGTTTTTTAAGAATCATCTTTAGAAGGACTGTAACAGACGTGGATTTTAAAGAATAATTTTTAGAAGGACTACGAGAAGGTCGTATACAAATGTTAGGGTTTCTAAAGAATATAATCGTGGATATTTTGAAAACATATTGGGGTGGCATTTTTAAAAAGTTTTTTTTTTTTAAGAAATATCAAGGCAGAATTTTTTAAAATAATATTTTTCCAGGGAATATCAGGCGTGCATTTAAAAAAAAATATTTTACAAGGAATATCAGAAGTTACTTTTATACCCTTCACCACTCTGTGGTACAGGGTATTATGTCTTTGTGCATATGTTTGTAAGAGGCAAAAGGAAACGAGATAGACACATGGTTCCTTTTGAGAATATGCATAGAATCACTTTCTGAGTCGATTTATGCATGTCCGTCCGTTCATGTATTTTTGTGAAGAAAGTACAGGTCGCATTTATGATCCAATTTGTATGAAATTTGGCACAGTTCACTTATTTGGCTAAAGGACGAACCCTATTGAAATTGCAGAAAATCGGTTTAGATATAGATATAGCTCCCACATATATTTTCGTCCGATTTTATGTGAATGACGCACCAAACTTCCAATATTTGTCCGATTGAGACAAAATTTAGCTCAGAGCACTGAATTAGGGCCAGATTGATGTCTGCGAAGTTTTGTTAAAATCAGTTCAGATTTTTTGTGAATGATGCACCAAACTCCCAATATTTGTCCGATTGAGACAAAATTTTGCACAGGGTACTGAATTAGGTCCAGATTGATGTTTGCGAAGTTTTGTTGGAATCGGTACGGATTTAGATATAGCTCCCATATATAAATTCGTCCGATTTTTTGTGAATGATATACCAAACTCCCAATATTTTTTTCCGATTAGGGCAAAATTTTGCACAGAGGACTGAATTAGGTCCAGATTTATGTCTGCGAAGTTTTGTTAAAATCGGTTCAAATTTAGATATATCCCCCATATATAGTTTCGTTCGATTTTATGTGAATGATGCACCAAACTCCCAATATTTTTCCGATTGGGATAAAATATTGCACAGAGTACTGAATTAGGACCACACAGATGGCGAAATGGTGTATGCAACGGTTACTCAATTAGGTCCATGTGTATATATATAGGTCCCATAAATAATTTTACTCGATTTCATACAAATGGTACACCAAAGAATCCAAGTTTGCCCGTTTGACATGCAACTTTTCATTGATTCAGAATGGTATGTGTGTGGGGGTTTTTCAGTTGGTTCAAATATCTATCTAGATAGCACATTTAATTTCGCCCGATTCTATCTCCAAATATCTATGTCTTTTTTATCTACAGAATATTGTAGATATTAACATATCTTGTATGTACTCAAAGTGGTTAAGGGTATCATATAGTTGGCCCCGTCCGACTTTTGAACTTTCTAAATCCACTTTATAAATCCACGCTTAACGCTCTGACATTTCTTGAAAAAATATTCTTTATAATCCACGCTTAGTGCTCTGATATTTCCTGAAAAAAATATTCTTTAAAAAATCCACGCTTAGTACTCTGAAAATATTCTTTATAAATTCAATTTTTTATCTTACAATGAATTTTTATATGTCATTATTTAACAGTAAAAATCCCTTCCCTTTTTTGTATGTACTATAAAAAATAATATAGATAATTATAAGATACGTTAATTAAAATCCTACACGTGTGATTTGTGTTAGACACACGTTTAATTACCGCCAATTGTTAAAGCCACCGTTATCGCCCTAAACACAATCTCCTCCAATCATTACAAACTAATTAATTAACATTAGCATTATATGGACACTAATCGATTACTTTGGCTCTTGGAAAGACTATTGGTGTATAGGCAGAGGGTTGGGAGTGTGTGTATGTGGTTGGAGCCATAGTAACATGGACATGGTATGGTCAAAACACTCCTTAAATGGGATATTTCACACCTCCCATTCAATTAGCTGGTTTGTTGTTTCGAGCACAGACCATAATGTAATTAACTTATTTCAGTTTTTTTTTGGGCAAAGCAACATACATACGAGTATGTACACATGTTTGTTTATTCATTTCTTTACAAATGTTAGGAATATCATACTTTGTTGTTTTGGCCAACTATTCTTGATCTTGAACCTTAAATGGCGGTTTAAGCTTTTCATGTGCCACCACGGCTGTGTGAAACTGAAATTGAAACTCATATCAATTCCCGTTACCATGTCACATAATAGCAGCAATAATCCGATTTCAGATCAATGCCACAGATGTGGGAGATTGAAAAACAATTTCAACAACAGAGATTAGCCTGTTGAAAAGTTCTAGTTCAAGAGCAAACCGACAAACGAACGAACGAATGCCTGATTTCGAATGGAACGACCATATGTTAAATTTTGTATGTAAATTCCAATTATTACGATATTATTGTTTTTTTGTTATTATTTTTCTAGATCTAATGTAAACGATTAGCTATGAATTTGTGAATTTTAATTAAATATTGTTTTGAAGTCAGAAAGAAAAACACAAACAATTGTTATGCAAAATAGAATGGAAAATGGAATATCAAAGCCATTTATAGTTTGTCTAAAGCCTAGCCGTTATGAAATTGAAATAAAAAAATTGTTAATTTGTTGGTTTTTATTTTTAATGAATATCATATGTGTAGATTATTAAAAATGGAAGCATAAATTTTTTCTAGGACCAAGAAAACCAATCAGGAATATGGAGATTATTTTTCAAGATATTTGTTGAGGAGCTTGAGCTTGGATTTTTTAAAGAATTATTTTTTATTCGATTTCCAGCTTGATATATATATATACATATATATATATATATATATATGGGCTATATTGCCAATTTTTTAATATTCCATTTTCAAAAAATTAGCTTTTTTGTTTTTGTGGCACATCAATGATTTTTGGTACACATATAGAGAAAAATGTTCTGACTCCGAAACCGTTCGCGATCAAATTTTTGTTTGATGCGCGCAAAAGTTATCGAGGTTTTAATTTTGGGCATAAGAAAAAAATCTTAAAATTACGCCGTTTATTATATTGACCAAAAACGTTGATATATATCTTCATCCGTAAAATAAGAATATGAATATATTATAATAATCGCGAAAAAGTTGTACATCTTCGCGAAATATGAGAAAAATAATGAAAATATAGGAGATTACGTATGTAAATATTTTCATTATATTAATGACATACACACACCTAAAAATTAATTTAAAAATATCCACATAATCTAAACACCATGATGAATCAAATGATATCAAAATCACACAAGTCCGTGTAGCGGTTTCTAAGTAACAGCGACAACAAAACAATATATTGAGGAAAAATATTTGTTTTTGGTTCGAAAAAATAATGTCATCATATTTATTTTTTTTTTAATTTTATACAAGAAATTTCACATATAAAACCTTATTGATCGCGGGTACCCATATCATTCAGTTGACAGATCTAAAAATTTGGCCCGAAAAATAGGTTTTTTAGAAATTTGATCGCACAAAATTTGCACCTTCGCATGAGTATTACTCTGAAGCTGTGCATACTACATACACAAAATACATATCAAATTACGCAGATTCGCGACTACAATAATCTTATAATCGATTTTTATAAATTCCTGTTTGCGTATTAAAGCTAGAAGTAAAATTAGAAAAACACTCAAAATCGAGCTTCAAAATGTCGGCATAATTTAAAGGTAGATGCAGTGAAAATTTTGAAAAATGATACATAAGGGGCGTAGTCCCCATTTTGTTGTCTTCTAGTTTTATTTTGACACGAAGACCGTGCAATGAGTGGCTTAGTCACAAATCGATAGAGAACATAAAAAAACTGGTTCTCCTCAACGTGTTTTTACACATTTTTTCACATTAAAGTAGACACAGCTTCCACCAAAATAAAGCTTGGAGGTCAATATCATGAGCAGTTTGCAACGACAGACCAATTAACCTAAAACTTTTCACTTTTTTCCATATTCTTATGTAATTCCCGAGTTATAAAGGGGTGAACCTCCGCTTCAGCTATGTTAAAAAATTGGCAATATTGCCCATATATAGTTTAGTCCGATTTTATTTAAATGCAGCACCAAAGAGTCAAATTTAGGCCGATTCGCACAAAATTTTGCACATTCTACTGAATTAGGTCTTTATTTATGTATGGGAAATTTGGCTATACAGTTTCCTCCGATTTTATGTAAAATGTGCACCATACTGTCAATGTTTTTACGATTGAGAAAAAAATTTGCATAGCGTATTGAAGTTACAACTGGTTGACATCCCTATTGCACTTACTGCAGGTTGACATCCGCGAAATTTTATTGGAATCGATTCAAATTTAGATATAGCTCCAATATATAGTTTCGTCCGATTTTATGTAAATGTTAGAGTTGGGTAGTTCCGCAACGAACTAGTTCATTGGAACTATTCTATTAATTTTTCCGATCTCGTTCTTTTTTCTTTTCCTTTTTTTTCTATATGGAGCAAATGAACTATATTAAAAAAAAAAAAACAAAAAGCGATGACGATTGAATCTCTCAAAGGAACTATGTAGGAGTCGGGACTATATGGAGCAAAGGAACTGTATGGAGTAAAGGAACTATATAGATCAAAGGAACTATATGGAGCAAAGGAACTATATATGAAAAAAACAAAAAACTAAAAAAAAGAACGATGAAAGAGAAGGATTCAAGGAACTATGTAGGAGTCGGAGCAAAGGAACTATATGGAGCAAGGGAACTGTATTGAAAAAATGAAATAAAAAACAAAAAGAACGATGAAAGAGAGATTTAAAGGAACTATGTAGGAGTCGGAACTATATGGAGCAAAGGAACTGTATGGAGTAAAGGAAATATACAGAGCAAAGGAACTACATTAAGGAACTCGTTCCTTTTTAAAAAAAGTAACGAGAAAGATCGATCCGCTAAGTGAACTAGATTGTCCAACTCTAATAAATAGAGCATAGACATTAAATTTTTCACCAATTTCAGATTGGTATGTATATGGGTTCTTTTAATTTTGTTCAAATATCTATGTACGCAGTTTATTTCGTCCGATTCCATTTCAATGGTCCTCCAAAGATGATATGTCAGTTTTATCTACAGGATATTGTACATATTAGCATCTCGCATATGTACCCAAAGTGGTGAAGGGTATCATATTGTCGACCCGTCCGACTTTTGGACATTCCCTACTGTTTTTTTAAAGAATGTCAAAAGGCAATTAAAAAAATAAAAAAAAAATATTTTCAAGGATTTTTTATAAATTTCGGGTATGGATATGTTTAAAATGTTTTTATCATTATCCTATTATATGTATAGTAGCTATATTTTTTACATGATTTCTTTTCCCTTGATATATATCATACATCAATTCCCACTTTTACTTGCCTTAGTAATAAGACGATAATTAGTTACGGATATAACACCCTCAAAGTAAAAGTCCAACGTTAGTGATTAATTATATGCCGGTCAAAATTTATTAATTACCGGTCTCTTCCGACAATTATATAATATTTCAATGATGGCCAAATAAAAATGCATAACCCACCGAGATGATGTTTTAAATGATGGAAAAGAGGTATTGATTTTTTGTATTGTAAAGTTTCAAGAGGGTTTCAGTAATTTATTTTTGTTAATTGAAAAAAAAAATGAAATGTGGGGCATCTTCATTATTAATCATTCTGACCTGCTTCTAAATTTAAATAGTTCATATATAATGCGGAAAATATGGTTCAAGTAATAATGACGTTAAGTTCGGCCGGACAAAGCTTTATATGCGCTCAAACATGAGGTCGAACAAAAAATAAAAATTTTACTTCTGATTATATGAGAAGACCTATAAATCCATACTGAAAAAGATTGTAATGATTTGTTCTTATCTCTTATCAACATATATGCTATTAATCTGCCACTTCGGTAAAAAAAAATTGGACATACAAAAATTTTTTATCTAATTTCCCAAAATGTTCCTTTATTTCCTCACGTTTCTTTCTTTTCTTCAATATCCCATCATGCCTCTGTTCAGCACGCTTTGCACATGACAAATATGGCGCGTCACATAAAAATAGCAGTAGTGTCGCGACAACAAGACATTGATAATGAAAATACACAAAATGGCAACCAAATACAAAAAATTGTTATTTATTTTTTATTGTTTAAATTATGCGTACGTGTTTATAATTATTGCAAATTATTGATTGTTTTAATGAATTTTATTACACCACATTGCAATGCAGTACGTCAACGCTGGCAACAATAAACAGCATGACATTTCAGTTTTTTTTTTAGAAAAAAATAGGAACAACAACATTACAGACAACAATACAGGAATACAACAATACAGACAGCTGATTAATAATCATTGATTGTCTACTTCCCATTTAGTAGTTGAATGAAGTTTGCTTCTTAAGTCTTTTGTTTACAATGTTTGTCAGCTGAACTATATGTGTAATTGTAAACAAACAGCTGGGGTCTAGAGACATAGGTCCAGTTTTATTTCCTTAAAAAAATATTAAATGTAATGTCAAAACAATAATATAATTGCAAGGAAAAAGATAATTTGCTAATATTCATTGGAAAATATTTTCCTTAAAATCCACGCTTAGGGATCTGATATTCCTTGGAAAATATTTTCCTTAAAATGTCAGTTATTCCTTGGAAATTAAAAATATTTTTTTTCAAAAAATTTTCCTTAAAATCCATTTGTCTGATATTCCTTGGAAAATATTTTGTTAAAATCCATATATTGATATTCCTAAAATATTTTCTTTAAAACCCAAGCTTATGGATCTGATATTCCTTGGAAAATATTTTCTTTAAAACCCAAGCTTATGGATCTGATATTCCTTGGAAAATATTTTCTTTAAAACCCAAGCTTATGGATCTGATATTCCTTGGAAAATATTTTCCCTAAAATCCACGCTTAGGGATCTAATATTCCTTGGAAAATATGTTCCTTAAAATCCACGCTTAGGGATCTGATATTCCTTGGAAAATATTTTCTTTAAAACCCAAGCTTAGGGATCTGATATTCCTTGGAAAATATTTTCTTTAAAACCCAAGCTTAGGGATCTGATATTCCTTGGAAAATATTTTCCTTAAAAAATCCACGCTTAGGGATCTGATAATTGGAAAATATTTTCCTTAAAAATCCACACTTAGGGATCTGATATTTTTTGGAAAATATTTTCCTTAAAAATCCACGCTTAGGGATCTGATATTCCTTGGAAAATATTTTCCTTAAAAATCCACGCTTAGGGATCTGATATTCCTTGGAAAATATTTTCCTTAAAAATCCACGCTTAGGGATCTGATATTCCTTGGAAAATATTTTCTTTAAAACCCAAGCTTAGGGATCTGATATTCCTTGGAAAATATTTTCCTTAAAATCCACGCTTAGGGATCTGATATTCATTGGAAAATATTTTCCTTAAAAATCCACACTTAGGGATCTGATATTTTTTGGAAAACATTTTCCTTAGAAATCCCCGCTTAGGGATCTGATATTACTTGGAAAATATTTTCCTTAAAAAATCCACGCTTAGTGATCTGATATTCCTTGGAAAATATTTTCCTTAAAAATCCACGCCTTATGCTCTGATATTCGTTGAAAAAATATTGTTTAAAAAATCCACGCCTTATGCTCTGATATTCGTTGAAAAAATATTGTTTAAAAAATCCACGCCTTATGCTCTGATATTCGTTGAAAAAATATTCTTTAAAAAATCCACGCCTTATTCTCTGATATTCGTTGAAAAAATATTCTTTAAAAAATCCACGCCTTTGATGTTCTTTTAAAAAAATATTTTTAAAAATCTGAAACCATAAATTACTCACAACTTTGGCCTCGACCCAATGCGGTGCTATATCTTAATTCCGATTTTAATAAATTGTTTTTAAATTATCAGAACAAGCCTTTCGTAATGGCTTTGGTAATATCACAACAATTAAAATAAAGTAGTTATTAATGGTAATTTTTTATTTCTCTATAATTTATGGGCGATACAAGTAAATTGTCATAACTTACAGAAACTTCTACACCCGTACGAGGTGATTGAATAGAGCGGCGGAATATTTAAATTATGTGAGACAGAATAAACCACCAAACGCCAACACTATTTCCCCTCGAACTGACAGAATGCATTTTGATCTACTTTTGGTGTGACAGACATCAGCGGTAATTTAGGTTGGCAAAGGCGCCAAATGGAAAATCCAAAACTTCCTGCAACAGTTTGGTTGGTTGGTGATTCATATTTTGGTATTGAAATTCAAGTAACTGGGAAAATAAACAAAACAACAAAAAATGACGTCTGATAAATATTAAATTTCAAATTAAGTGATTTAGGCTGACAAGCCAAACAAAAGTAATGCAGGCAGTGCAAAATTGCCACAACCTACAATTTGATATGCTTCTACACATATTTTTTGACTTTCAAATCGAGGCGATGAAGGTGTTATAAACACAACGGTATTGTTGCTACCACGAAAACCACGATACCTCTCTCTTGATCTCTTTAGAGTCATAACCTTTTTTCCAAGCCGCTGCATTCAATTAGACAATTGCTTCGACTTTTTAAGGAGGAATACAAATTGACATGTTGACAGTACCTGTAGAGCACTTGGCCTAACCATAGATCTCTGAATTTGTTAACAAACAAACGTCGGAAAAAAACAACTCACACCGAATTTGTTATAATTTCAATTGACTTATCATGTGGTGAATGTTCGTTGACTTCTTGTGCACGAAAATCACACAAAACTTCAAATTCAGCAAATGTGGCATTGTTTGTAGTTCAAAGTGTGGGTGGGTGTAGTTTGATGTTAGTATTGTCTTTGATTTCGCATGGCGTTTTGAGATAAATTTAGAGAAAAAAATATTAAGATCTGAGGGTAGAAGATGTTATACCCTACAATTTCAGGACAGGCTTGGATATTTTAAAGAATACTGTAAGCGTGATTTTTTTAAATACCTTTTCAAACTCCACTATAGGTGTGAATTTAAAAAAATATTTTTTCAAACACCACTTTCGAAATGTTTTTTTGGAAACGGATTTTTTATAAATATTCTTTTCCAAGACAACCTCAAGGCGTGGATTTTATAAAAAAGAAACACTTTTCCAAGACTGGCCCAAGGTGTGACTTTTTTAAAAAATGGTTTTATAAACTCTTCATCTATAGTGTAGGGTATGACCAATAATAAAAATAAAATATTCAAAAAAATATAATCTATTTGATTCGGATTGTGACAGGAAGTTTATAAATTATTCAATAACTTTATTGAAAGTGATACTTATAATTAAGAATAAAAAAATAACAAAATCATATTTAACATGTATGCGAATCAAATTGTGAATAGAACATTTACCATTTTTTCAACTACTGCTGCTGCCGCAACACACCCTCACACGCGGTATTGACTTTTGACGAACAGTTACAAATCAATCAAATGATTTATCAAAGTTTGACGTGGCTAATGTTTTATGCATTTTTTATGAAAAAAAATAAAGAAAAACAAAAAAGGGAATTAATCACAGCTGTTTTTCTTTGAATTTGTAATGAAGGTGTTAAGTCAAAGAATAAACAAAAGACTTAAGGCACATACACGAGTTAAAAATTTTGTGAGTTGTTACATTAGATTAAAAATATTAAAAATCTACCAGGAATATCAGATCCCTAATATTCATTGGAAAAATACACGCTGATATTCCTTGAAAAAAATTTTTTTTTAAAGCCCAAGATTAGGGCTCTGATATTCCTTGAAAAAAATA
The DNA here is from genome assembly GCF_032173495.1 of Musca vetustissima. NCBI lineage: Eukaryota > Metazoa > Arthropoda > Insecta > Diptera > Muscidae > Musca > Musca vetustissima. The sequence continues at coordinate 400,128 of NW_026883678.1, forward strand.
TTCTTTAAAAATCCACGCCTAGTGCTCTGATATTCCTTGAAACAAATATTCTTTAAAAATCCACGCCTAGTGCTCTGATATTTCTTGAAAAAATATTCTTTAAAAATCCACGCCTAGTGCTCTGATATTTCTTGAAAAAATATTCTTTAAAAAATCCACGCTTACGACTCTGATATTCCTTGAAACAAATATTCTTTAAAATCCACGCCTAGTGCTCTGATATTCCTTGAAAAAATATTCTTTAAAAAATCCACTCCTAGTGCTCTGATATTCCTTGGAAAAATATTCTTTAAAAAATCCACGCTTAGGACTCTGATATTCCTTGAAAAAATATTCTTTAAAAAATCCACGCTTAGGACTCTGATATTCCTTGAAAAAATATTCTTTAAAAATTCACGCTTAGGACTCTGATATTCCTTAAAAAAATATTCTTTAAAAATCCACGCTGAGGACTCTGATATTCCTTATAAAAACTACAAGGACTCTGATATTCCTTGAAAAAAATTATCCTTAAAAGTCCACGCCTAGTGCTCTGATATTCCTTGAAAAAAATATTCCTTATAAAAACTACAAGGACTCTGATATTCCACGAAAAAAAAAATTCTTTAAAAAATCCACGCCTAGGGCTAAGATATTTCTTTAAAAAATATTCGTTAAAAAATCAACGCCTGGGGCTCTGATATTCCTGGAGAAAAATATTCTTTAAAAATCCCCTCTTAGGGCTCTGATATTCCTTGGGGAAATATTAGTTAAAAAATCCACGCTTAGGGCTCTGATATTCTTTGGAAAATATTCTTAAAAAAATCCACGCTCTACCCCAATTGAGAATTTAAAAATAATAAATAATAAAAAAATTAAATAATATTAAATAGGATTTGTTATGGCAATTTACACTTGTTGTAAGTTTATCGGAACAACGATAAAGTTGTCATTTCTAAAATCTCACCATAAGTCATTTGTATAGTTGTTTCCATCATATTAATGACCACTTTTATCACTTGGGGATTTTTGCCATTAGAAATTTGCATAAATAAATTACGCCAATGCTATCCCTGCCGTCACCTGCCATCGGCATTAAATTCATGGCTGGACGGTGTTACAGTTCTTCATACAATTTATTAATAAACGTCAAGATTACTGCTGACCAGCCAGCAAGCCCGCACATAGTTAGCAACAACAATAAACCGCCAAGCAAGCCCTCATAAATTGCAATTCACAGAAAATTGAAAAACAAACAAATGAATTGGCTTAATTAAATCAAAGCATTAAAGTGGTGTTAATTTGTTTAAATATAAAAATAAAATACAAAATGAAAAATTAAATCCACACGGTGCGGGGCACACATCTTGCATAGTTTCAGTGATGTTATTTTGCCGCAGCAGCAGCTACAGAGGGCGATACTTATTTTTACCTCAGTCGATTATAAAAATAGGTCCGGTATAAAATTCCCCATTTGTTACAAAAAAAAAAACAAGACGTTTTTCCATTCAGCCATAGCTGCTATAGCTGGTCACTTACACACAAAGATACTCTGGCCATCGGTGGCGGGTCTGGCCGACAGACAGCCTGACCACTCTCTCAATCAATGGCAATGAGGCTTATCTATGTACCCAGTTTTGTTTTATAATAGATGCAGAGGGCGTTGGCTGTTGAATGTAGATCGGAGGACAATGGCAATGACGATGAATAAGTGTTGCAGTAGCAACAACAACAACAACGGCAATTCAATAATACTCTTAGTAATGAAATTCTTGATATTGCAAACAAAAGACTTAAGAAACAAACTTGTTTTGTTTTTTTTTCTATTTCATTTGGGAATGTTGGTTGGGTGGAGGAAGGGCATAATTGTTATTATTGTTGTTGTTGTACAATGTTTCATATAAGTGTTAATAAATTATGCATATCAAATTACTAAAAAGGATTTAAAATTGTGTTGTTATTTTTTTTTAATTTAATTTTGTTCTTATAAAGGCTGATTTAGTGCCGTGATGACTGACATGTATCATATCACGTTCAAAATAGAATTGGGAATTTTTGACATCCTCTATGATACCTTTCAAAGAAATATTTGTATCAAGAGATATGCGTAGATTTTTATTGATTTTTTAGGAATATTTTTTTTCAGAAATATCATTGCCTTAGGGTATATTTTTAACGAATATTTTCAAGGAATATCATATCCCTAAACGTGGATTTTTTTAAGAATATTTTTCTCAAGGAATATCAGAGCCCGGAGTGTGGATTTTTTAAAAGAATATTTTTTTAAGGAATACCAGAGCCCTAAGAATGGATTTTTTAAAGAATATTTTTTGAAGGTAAATCAGAGCCCTAAGCAAGGATTTTTTAAGGATATTTTTTGAAGGAAAATCAGAGCCCTAAGAATGGATTTCTTAAATAATATTTTTTGAAGGGAAATCAGAGCCATAAGCGTGGATTTTTTAAAGAAGATTTTTCAAGGAGTATCAGAGTTCAAGGCGTGGATTTTTTAAGGAATATTTTTTCAAGGAATATCAGTGCCCTAGGCGTGGATTTTTTATAGAAAAATTTTCCAAGGAATATCAGTGCCCTAGGCTTGGATTTTTTAAAAGAATATCGGTGCCCTTGGCGTGGTTTTTATAAAGAAGATTTTTTCAAGGAATATCAGTGCCCTAGGCTTGGATTTTTTAAAGAAGATTTTTCAAGGAATATCAGTGCCCTAGGCGTGGATTTTTTAAAGAAGATTTTTTCAAGGAATATCAGTGCCCTAGGCGTGGATTTTTTAAAGAATTTTTTTTTCAACGAATATCAGAGCATAAGGCGTGGATTTTTTAAAGAATTTTTTTTTTCAACGAATATCAGAGCATAAGGCGTGGATTTTTTATAGAAATTTTTTAAAATAATATCAGTGCCCTAGGCGTGGATTTTTTTAAGAAGATTTTTTCAAGGAATATCAGTGCCCTAGGCGTTGATTTTTTAAAGAAACTTTTTAAAAGAATATCAGTGCCCTAGGCGTGGATTTTTTTAAGAAGATTTTTTCAAGGAATATCAGTGCCCTAGGCGTGTATTTTTTAAAGAAGATTTTTTCAAGGAATATCAGTGCCCTAGGCGTGGATTTTTTAAAGAAGATTTTTTCAAGGAATATCAGTGCCCTAGGCGTGGATTTTTTAAAGAAGATTTTTTCAAGGAATATCAGTGCCCTAGGCGTGGATTTTTTAAAGAAGATTTTTTCAAGGAATATCAGTGCCCTAGGCGTGGATTTTTTAAAGAAGATTTTTTCAAGGAATATCAGTGCCCTAGGCGTGGATTTTTTAAAGAAGATTTTTTCAAGGAATATCAGTGCCCTAGGCGTGGATTTTTTAAAGAAGATTTTTTCAAGGATTATCAGTGCCCTAGGCGTGGATTTTTTAAAGAAGATTTTTTCAAGGAATATCAGTGCCCTAGGCGTGGATTTTTTAAAGAAGATTTTTTCAAGGAATATCAGTGCCCTAGGCGTGGATTTTTTAAAGAAGATTTTTTCAAGGAATATCAGTGCCCTAGGCGTGGATTTTTTAAAGAAGATTTTTTCAAGGAATATCAGTGCCCTAGGCGTGGATTTTTTAAAGAAGATTTTTTCAAGGAATATCAGTGCCCTAGGCGTGGATTTTTTAAAGAAGATTTTTTCAAGGAATATCAGTGCCCTAGGCGTGGATTTTTTAAAGAAGATTTTTTCAAGGAATATCAGTGCCCTAGGCGTGGATTTTTTAAAGAAGATTTTTTCAAGGAATATCAGTGCCCTAGGCGTGGATTTTTTAAAGAAGATTTTTTCAAGGAATATCAGTGCCCTAGGCGTGGATTTTTTAAAGAAGATTTTTTCAAGGAATATCAGTGCCCTAGGCGTGGATTTTTTAAAGAAGATTTTTTCAAGGAATATCAGTGCCCTAGGCGTGGATTTTTTAAAGAAGATTTTTTCAAGGAATATCAGTGCCCTAGGCGTGGATTTTTTAAAGAAGATTTTTTCAAGGAATATCAGTGCCCTAGGCGTGGATTTTTTAAAGAAGATTTTTTCAAGGAATATCAGTGCCCTAGGCGTGGATTTTTTAAAGAAGATTTTTTCAAGGAATATCAGTGCCCTAGGCGTGGATTTTTTAAAGAAGATTTTTTCAAGGAATATCAGTGCCCTAGGCGTGGATTTTTTAAAGAAGATTTTTTCAAGGAATATCAGTGCCCTAGGCGTGGATTTTTTAAAGAAGATTTTTTCAAGGAATATCAGTGCCCTAGGCGTGGATTTTTTAAAGAAGATTTTTTCAAGGAATATCAGTGCCCTAGGCGTGGATTTTTTAAAGAAGATTTTTTCAAGGAATATCAGTGCCCTAGGCGTGGATTTTTTAAAGAAGATTTTTTCAAGGAATATCAGTGCCCTAGGCGTGGATTTTTTAAAGAAGATTTTTTCAAGGAATATCAGTGCCCTAGGCGTGGATTTTTTAAAGAAGATTTTTTCAAGGAATATCAGTGCCCTAGGCGTGGATTTTTTAAAGAAGATTTTTTCAAGGAATATCAGTGCCCTAGGCGTGGATTTTTTAAAGAAGATTTTTTCAAGGAATATCAGTGCCCTAGGCGTGGATTTTTTAAAGAAGATTTTTTCAAGGAATATCAGTGCCCTAGGCGTGGATTTTTTAAAGAAGATTTTTTCAAGGAATATCAGTGCCCTAGGCGTGGATTTTTTAAAGAAGATTTTTTCAAGGAATATCAGTGCCCTAGGCGTGGATTTTTTAAAGAAGATTTTTTCAAGGAATATCAGTGCCCTAGGCGTGGATTTTTTAAAGAAGATTTTTTCAAGGAATATCAGTGCCCTAGGCGTGGATTTTTTAAAGAAGATTTTTTCAAGGAATATCAGTGCCCTAGGCGTGGATTTTTTAAAGAAGATTTTTTCAAGGAATATCAGTGCCCTAGGCGTGGATTTTTTAAAGAAGATTTTTTCAAGGAATATCAGTGCCCTAGGCGTGGATTTTTTAAAGAAGATTTTTTCAAGGAATATCAGTGCCCTAGGCGTGGATTTTTTAAAGAAGATTTTTTCAAGGAATATCAGTGCCCTAGGCGTGGATTTTTTAAAGAAGATTTTTTCAAGGAATATCAGTGCCCTAGGCGTGGATTTTTTAAAGAAGATTTTTTCAAGGAATATCAGTGCCCTAGGCGTGGATTTTTTAAAGAAGATTTTTTCAAGGAATATCAGTGCCCTAGGCGTGGATTTTTTAAAGAAGATTTTTTCAAGGAATATCAGTGCCCTAGGCGTGGATTTTTTAAAGAAGATTTTTTCAAGGAATATCAGTGCCCTAGGCGTGGATTTTTTAAAGAAGATTTTTTCAAGGAATATCAGTGCCCTAGGCGTGGATTTTTTAAAGAAGATTTTTTCAAGGAATATCAGTGCCCTAGGCGTGGATTTTTTAAAGAAGATTTTTTCAAGGAATATCAGTGCCCTAGGCGTGGATTTTTTAAAGAAGATTTTTTCAAGGAATATCAGTGCCCTAGGCGTGGATTTTTTAAAGAAGATTTTTTCAAGGAATATCAGTGCCCTAGGCGTGGATTTTTTAAAGAAGATTTTTTCAAGGAATATCAGTGCCCTAGGCGTGGATTTTTTAAAGAAGATTTTTTCAAGGAATATCAGTGCCCTAGGCGTGGATTTTTTAAAGAAGATTTTTTCAAGGAATATCAGTGCCCTAGGCGTGGATTTTTTAAAGAAGATTTTTTCAAGGAATATCAGTGCCCTAGGCGTGGATTTTTTAAAGAAGATTTTTTCAAGGAATATCAGTGCCCTAGGCGTGGATTTTTTAAAGAAGATTTTTTCAAGGAATATCAGTGCCCTAGGCGTGGATTTTTTAAAGAAGATTTTTTCAAGGAATATCAGTGCCCTAGGCGTGGATTTTTTAAAGAAGATTTTTTCAAGGAATATCAGTGCCCTAGGCGTGGATTTTTTAAAGAAGATTTTTTCAAGGAATATCAGTGCCCTAGGCGTGGATTTTTTAAAGAAGATTTTTTCAAGGAATATCAGTGCCCTAGGCGTGGATTTTTTAAAGAAGATTTTTTCAAGGAATATCAGTGCCCTAGGCGTGGATTTTTTAAAGAAGATTTTTTCAAGGAATATCAGTGCCCTAGGCGTGGATTTTTTAAAGAAGATTTTTTCAAGGAATATCAGTGCCCTAGGCGTGGATTTTTTAAAGAAGATTTTTTCAAGGAATATCAGTGCCCTAGGCGTGGATTTTTTAAAGAAGATTTTTTCAAGGAATATCAGTGCCCTAGGCGTGGATTTTTTAAAGAAGATTTTTTCAAGGAATATCAGTGCCCTAGGCGTGGATTTTTTAAAGAAGATTTTTTCAAGGAATATCAGTGCCCTAGGCGTGGATTTTTTAAAGAAGATTTTTTCAAGGAATATCAGTGCCCTAATTTTTTATTTTTCAAGTGCCCTAGGCGTGGATTTTTTAAAGAAGATTTTTCAAGGAATATCAGTGCCCTAGGCGTGGATTTTTTAAAGAAGATTTTTTCAAGGAATATCAGTGCCCTAGGCGTGGATTTTTTAAAGAAGATTTTTTCAAGGAATATCAGTGCCCTAGGCGTGGATTTTTTAAAGAAGATTTTTTCAAGGAATATCAGTGCCCTAGGCGTGGATTTTTTAAAGAAGATTTTTTCAAGGAATATCAGTGCCCTAGGCGTGGATTTTTTAAAGAAGATTTTTTCAAGGAATATCAGTGCCCTAGGCGTGGATTTTTTAAAGAAGATTTTTTCAAGGAATATCAGTGCCCTAGGCGTGGATTTTTTAAAGAAGATTTTTTCAAGGAATATCAGTGCCCTAGGCGTGGATTTTTTAAAGAAGATTTTTTTTTAAGGAATATCAGAGGCCTAAGCGTGGATTTTTAAAGAAGATTTTTTTCAAGGAATATCAGAGGCCTAAGCGTGGATTTTTAAAGAAGATTTTTTTCAAGGAATATCAGAGGCCTAAGCGTGGATTTTTAAAGAAGATTTTTTTCAAGGAATATCAGAGGCCTAAGCGTGGATTTTTAAAGAAGATTTTTTTCAAGGAATATCAGAGGCCTAAGCGTGGATTTTTAAAGAAGATTTTTTTCAAGGAATATCAGAGGCCTAAGCGTGGATTTTTAAAGAAGATTTTTTTCAAGGAATATCAGAGGCCTAAGCGTGGATTTTTAAAGAAGATTTTTTTCAAGGAATATCAGAGGCCTAAGCGTGGATTTTTAAAGAAGATTTTTTTCAAGGAATATCAGAGGCCTAAGCGTGGATTTTTAAAGAAGATTTTTTTCAAGGAATATCAGAGGCCTAAGCGTGGATTTTTAAAGAAGATTTTTTTCAAGGAATATCAGAGGCCTAAGCGTGGATTTTTAAAGAAGATTTTTTTCAAGGAATATCAGCGTGGATTTTTAAAGAAGATTTTTTTCAAGGAATATCAGCGTGGATTTTTAAAGAAGATTTTTTTCAAGGAATATCAGAGGCCTAAGCGTGGATTTTTAAAGAAGATTTTTTTCAAGGAAGGCCTAAGCGTGGATTTTTAGAAAATTTTTTTAAGGAAAATCAGAGGCCTAAGCTTGGATTTTTACAAAAAAATGTTTTTTTAAGGAAAATCAGAGGCCTAAGCGTGGATTTTAAAAAAATTGTTTTTTTAAGGAAAATCAGAGGCCTAAGCGTGGATTTGTAAAGAATATTTTTCTCAAGGAATTCAATCTTTTAATTATTTACTTCTTATAATTTAAAATTTTTATCTTAACCTCCAAAGAGGTTATTTGCTTTCCATCCATCTTCTGCATTCTAATTGCCAGTATCAGTTGTGAGAATTGAATTATTTACATTTTTAAAAAATTAATCCGATTTATATATTCGAAACACTTATCAATAACAACAATTATTGAACATTACTAAGCACTTATCATAAATAATATTAATATTTAATATTGTTGTTTTAATTCAACAACTTATGGAAGTATTTAATAAAATTTTAATGGAATCGTATTTGAAAATAAAAATTAAACACATTACAAAGATATCAAAGCAAATCAATGGCGATATGAGAGAAGAGGGTGAAGACAAAAAATGCTTCATCATGCTGTGCTAGAGGGAGGGCGCCTAAAGTGTTTTTTGCACTGCACTGAACATTTCATAATTTCACATAACACTAAATGATCTGTCGATTGGAGAACGATCGCCGATCGATACCTATAATAGTCTGCGATCATTAGCAGAATTCATGATTTATAAATCATTCAATGAATTTTTTTTAGGTTACAGTTGTGTGTGTGTGCATTTTCTGTTATGCGATTGGACAAGTGATGTTTGGAAATGGTATTCTATTTTCAGCATTAATATACGCTACACCATAATTGAAAATTTTAGTTTTTCAATTAAGGGGAGGATAGGAGGATATTCCAATATATATAATAATATCAAAATCAAAGAAAATATGGATGGATATGTCATTTGGATACAATGAATAGAAATGAATACTTCAATTAAACTTCTAAATAATGTTTGCTATTTTTATAACAAATCCTGCATATTCATATGTTAGAGTTCGATTATGCCGACTACACCTTATTGTGTACTGTAATAAAAGTGATTTAAGAACAATTGAAAACACTGCCAGACATTGTCTCACTGAACGATTGGACAAAATAAATCATCTGACCATTGACATATTAATCTTCAAACTCTCCTTCATTGGTCGCACAATCTCTTTAACAGATGGTCATTGGATTTCAATAAATAGAATTAGATTTGAATTCAATAACGCAAAAAAATGTCTATGAATATCATTTTTTCCAAGATTACAAATAGCCAGCGGTCAATCAAATTGCTCGCATTGTTAAACGATTTCAAATAAATTAAATGACAATTAATAATCTCGTGATACGGTGAAACGTTTCTTCAGATTCCGCATCCCTTCATTCTGCGAATTCTATATCCCGGGTTTCCCACCTGTTTTGTAGAGCAATACAAGTTTTCATTATTTTGTTAAATGTATCCGTCATCGTTGATAACTCAATAGACCTGCTGTCACAACGAGAGATGTTTGTTCGGTGCGGGATTTCAGAGCAGCAATTATGCAAAACATTATATTCCTACGAAGTCATAGTAAAGACATATTCCACTTTCAATACAAATTCAGAACGTTATTCAATGTCAAGTGTAATAACCACGTTAATACAATAACAAATTAAAAGGTTTTGGATAACAATAATTAAACATTTTTCAAAGCTCTGATAATCCTTGAATAAAAATATTTTAAAAAATCCAGGCTTATTGATTGGTCTGATAATCCTTGAAAAAATATTTTTTAAAAATCCACGCCTAGGGTTCTGATATTCCTAAAAAAATATTTTTTAAAAATTCCACTCCTAGGGCTCTGATATTCATTGAAAAAATATTTTTTAAAAATTCCAAGCATAGAGTTCTGATATTCCTTGAAAAAATATTCCGTAAAAAATCCACGCCTACGGATTTGATATTCCACGCCTTTAATATCCTTTGAAAAAATTCAAGCCTACGGATTTGATATTCCACGCCTTTAATATCCTTTGAAAAAATTCACGCCTACGGATTTGATATTCCACGCCTTTAATATTCTTTGAAAAAATTCACGCCTACGGATTTGATATTCCACGCCTTTAATATCCTTTGAAAAAATTCACGCCTACGGATTTGATATTCCACGCCTTTAATATCCTTTGAAAAAATTCACGCCTTTGATAACCTACGAAAAAATTCACGCCTTTGATAACCTACGAAAAAATCCACGCCTTTGATATCCTTTAAAAAATCTACGCCTTTGATATCCTTTGAAAAAAATCCACGCCTTTGATAACCTACGAAAAAATCCACGCCTTTGATATCCTTTAAAAAATCTACGCCTTTGATATCCTTTGAAAAAAATCCACGCCTTGATATCCTTTGATATCCTTATTGACCTGATAATCCTTAAAAAAATCTTTAAAAAATCCACGCTTATTGACCTGATAATCCTTGAAAAAATCTTTAAAAAATCCACGCTTATTGACCTGATAATCCTTGAAAAAATCTTTAAAAAATCCACGCTTATTGACCTGATAATCCTTGAAAAAATCTTTAAAAAATCCACGCTTATTGACCTGATAATCCTTGAAAAAATCTTTAAAAAATCCACGCTTATTGACCTGATAATCCTTGAAAAAAAATCTTTAAAAAATCCACGCTTATTGACCTGATAATCCTTGAAAAAAAAATCTTTAAAAAATCCACGCTTATTGACCTGATAATCCTTGAAAAAAAAATCTTTAAAAAATCCACGCTTATTGACCTGATAATCCTTGAAAAAAATCTTTAAAAAATCCACGCTTATTGACCTGATAATCCTTGAAAAAAAAATCTTTAAAAAATCCACGCTTATTGACCTGATAATCCTTGAAAAAAAATCTTTAAAAAATCCACGCTTATTGACCTGATAATCCTTGAAAAAAAATCTTTAAAAAATCCACGCTTATTGACCTGATAATCCTTGAAAAAAATCTTTAAAAAATCCACGCTTATTGACCTGATAATCCTTGAAAAAAAATCTTTAAAAAATCCACGCTTATTGACCTGATAATCCTTGAAAAAAATCTTTAAAAAATCCACGCTTATTGACCTGATAATCCTTGAAAAAAAATCTTTAAAAATCCACGCTTATTGACCTGATAATCCTTGAAAAAAATCTTTCAAAAATCCACGCTTATTGACCTGATAATCCTTTTTATAAAAAAATATATAAATCTACGACAATATTACTTCTTTTTATAATTTTGATTTTTATTTTAATGTTATCCACCTTCTGACCTTATTCCATGCTTTTAATCTCCCTTCAAATGCCAAATTTGTCATAAAAATTTTAACTATTCCACAAAAATGTCTGCATTAAAAAAAAACAAAAGATTTAAGAAACATAAAAAAGTGATTGCAATATTTTCCGAAATTCAAATGAATCGGGTGGTTATGACTCAACATTGGATTATTCTGCTAAATGCTATAACACCTGTGGTTTAGATTTTATGTCCGCTCACCAATGGGCGCTCTAAAATAAGAACAAAAATCAATTAGCGACCATTGCCACCACAACCACCATGACCAATGATTGCCAGTTAACATCGATTGCGAATATGAGAGGGTATTTATGTATCAGATACCAAGTATCACGTAGCATAAAAAGTTTGAAAAACTGTCCATGTGTCAAAAAATTCTTATTAATCTCAACATTGAAAATTATTGACATCAACAGCACAGTGGAATCAGACACAATGAAAAATATCCCCAATAAGAAAACCGATATACATATCTCGATGTTTCACTGTGTGGATAATCTCTGAATTGAATAGTTTTGTAGTTTTGACTTTTCATGAAAAGAAAAATGATATCGTTATTACTTCGAAAAAAATTGAAGGTCATCGCAAAATGAATGAATTCCATTCGTACATGTGTTGTGATTGTTCGGACATTTATGAAAAATTAGGAATTGAAAAACAAGACCACACCAAAATTCTCTGCTATGGCAAAACACATCTAAATCATTGATCTGAATTGAAAGGTGTTTGGTTGGAATTAAAGTGGAAATAACAGTGATTGAAACTGACAAATATAAATTAATTATTATATGTATATTTTTTGTGATTTCTATTCATCCGAATATTTTAAGCAGGGAGGCTATGTCTGAACACTCATTAATAGATATTTCAATTAAAACTTAAATGGAAAACATGAAAAGACAACCCATTACCAATTTTTGTGTTGTATTCACATGATTGGAATTTCCTTTCAAAACTATTCCTGTTTTTTTGTATCAGCAAATACCAATCAGTCAATATAACCAATTAAAGAAATATTAACAATCATAATTTGAAAAGTACAATGAGAAATGAGTCAAAAAACGGAGGAGGTTGGGCTGAGACGAATTTTAAGTACCATACAGCAATAAATGCCATAACAATCCTTATTGTGGCGTAGATTTTGAATTATATTTTTTCAAGGACCAAAACAGGCGTGTATTTTTTAAAGAATATTTTTTCAAGGACCAAAACAGGCGAGAATTTTTAAAGAATACCCTTTCGAAGACTATTCCAGGCGTGGATTTTTAAAAGTATTTTTTTCAAGGACCAAAACGGGCGTGGATTTTTGAAAGAATATTTTTTTCAAGGAACAAAGCAGGCGTGGATTTTTAAAAGTATTTTTTTTTCAAGGAACAAAACAGGCGTGGATTTTTAAAAGTATTTTTTTTCAAGGCCCAAAACAGGCGTGGATTTTTGAAAGTATTTTTTTCAAGAAACAAAACAGGCGTGGATTTTTAAAAGTATTTTTTTTTCAAGGAACAAAACAGGCGTGGATTTTTAAAAGTATTTTTTTCAAGGAACAAAACAGGGGTGGATTTTTAAAAGTATTTTTTTCAAGGACCAAAACAGGCGTGGATTTTTAAAAGTATTTTTTTCAAGGCCCAAAACAGGCGTGGATTTTTGAAAGTATTTTTTTTTCAAGGAACAAAACAGGGGTTTTTTTAAAAGTATTTTTTTCAAGGACCAAAACAGGCGTGGATTTTTAAAAGTATTTTTTTTTTTTTTCAAGGAACAAAACAGGCGTGGATTTTTTAAAGAATAATTTTTCAAGGACCATCCAACAAGGCGTGGATTTTTTAAAGAATAATTTTTCAAGGACCATCCAACAAGGCGTGGATTTTTTAAAGAATAATTTTTCAAGGACCATCCAACAAGGCGTGGCTTTTTTAAAGAATATTTTTTCAAGGACCAAAATAGGCGTGGATTTCTTAAAGAATATTTTTTCAAGGACCAAAACAGGCGTGGATTTTTTAAAGAATATTTTTTCAAGGACCAAAACAGGCGTGGATTTCTTAAAGAATATTTTTTCAAGGACCAAAACAGGCGTGGATTTCTTAAAGAATATTTTCTCAAGGACCAAAACAGGCGTGGATTTCTTAAAGAATATTTTCTCAAGGACCATCCAACAAGGCGTGGATTTTTACAGAATATTTTTCAATGACCAACACAAGGCGTGGATTTTTTACAGAATATTTTTTCAAGGACCAACACAAGGCCTGGATTTTTTAAAGAATATTTTTCAAGGACCAACACAAGGCTTGGATATTTTACAGAATATTTTTCAAGGACTAACACAACGCGTGGATTTTTTACAGAATATTTTTTCAAGGACCAACATAAGGCGTGGTTTTTTACAGAATATTTTTTCAAGGACCAACATAAGGCGTGGATTTGTTAAAGAATAAGAAAACACGAGCAGATTTGAATAGGGTACCCGAAAAACACGAGCACATTCTACAAGAAACTAAAGTTCACATAACTCATTTAACCTTAAACTAGGTGTAGTTTAAGGAACCCAATATACACAAAAGCTAATTTCACAACAAAACCAATTTCGATTTCATTTGACGAAAAATTCTAATATTAACCGTATTCAAATGTCAATTCCAAAACCTAGAGTCAATGATCGTTAAATAATAGTTTATTTCAAAATACCAGAACAATGACAGCATTTTTTTTTATTTCTTCCAAGAGATTTAGATTTAGCTAAGTAAATAACACACACACATACTCGTACACCAAAAGTGAGATAAATAGCATTCTGATAAGATTGTTGCTGTTTGTTTGTATTGTTCATTGTGACACTTGTCTGATTTGATTTTTATGAGGGCAATAGACGATGAACTGCTCTGATTTTCGAAATAAATCGGCAATTTTGCCATTAACATGTTTAGTAGTTTGATTTGTTTGTTTGTTTTTATTTCAGGTAGCATTACAGAGCAAAAAAAAGTGCCATGACATGGCATAACCGAGTCTAACGCCTTTTTAGCCCTGAACATGACAATTGGCCATTTGGATTGGTGGATTGGCTTGGGTGTTGTTTTTGTTGTTAACACGTTTCTTTGAAATTGTTGTGAATTTGCGGGGCCGTGCCACCACAATCATTGCCACACATCGTAAATAAGAATTGGAATCCAGTTGACTTTCGAAAACAATAACTTACAACTAAATATTTCAATATTTTGTAATTGTCCACATGAATGTTGTTGTTGTTACGGTTGTGTATCCAATTGCCACTGGTCAAGAACATGGGCAGAACTAAAAAAAAATAACACTGTTTCCACACAGTAAACCGCTCCCTGATAGTGGCGTTTTACACTGGAGTACTTAAGTTTGGACTTTTAAAAATATTTTTTCAAGGGATATCAGAGGAGTGGAATTTTTAAAGAGTATTTTTTCAACGAATATCAGAGCATAAGGCGTGGATTTTTTAAAGAATATTTTTTCAACGAATATCAGAGCATAAGGCGTGGATTTTTTAAAGAATATTTTTTCAACGAATATCAGAGCATAAGGCGTGGATTTTTTAAAGAATATTTTTTCAACGAATATCAGAGCATAAGGCGTGGATTTTTTAAAGAATATTTTTTCAACGAATATTAAGGCAACGAATATCAGAGCATAAGGCGTGGATTTTTTAAAGAATATTTTTTCAACGAATATCAGAGCATAAGGCGTGGATTTTTTAAAGAATATTTTTTCAACGAATATCAGAGCATAAGGCGTGGATTTTTTAAAGAATATTTTTTCAACGAATATCAGAGCATAAGGCGTGGATTTTTTAAAGAATATTTTTTCAACGAATATCAGAGCATAAGGCGTGGATTTTTTAAAGAATATTTTTTCAACGAATATCAGAGCATAAGGCGTGGATTTTTTAAAGAATATTTTTTCAACGAATATCAGAGCATAAGGCGTGGATTTTTTAAAGAATATTTTTTCAACGAATATCAGAGCATAAGGCGTGGATTTTTTAAAGAATATTTTTTCAACGAATATCAGAGCATAAGGCGTGGATTTTTTAAAGAATATTTTTTCAACGAATATCAGAGCATAAGGCGTGGATTTTTTAAAGAATATTTTTTCAACGAATATCAGAGCATAAGGCGTGGATTTTTTAAAGAATATTTTTTCAACGAATATCAGAGCATAAGGCGTGGATTTTTTAAAGAATATTTTTTCAACGAATATCAGAGCATAAGGCGTGGATTTTTTAAAGAATATTTTTTCAACGAATATCAGAGCATAAGGCGTGGATTTTTTAAAGAATATTTTTTCAACGAATATCAGAGCATAAGGCGTGGATTTTTTAAAGAATATTTTTTCAACGAATATCAGAGCATAAGGCGTGGATTTTTTAAAGAATATTTTTTCAACGAATATCAGAGCATAAGGCGTGGATTTTTTAAAGAATATTTTTTCAACGAATATCAGAGCATAAGGCGTGGATTTTTTAAAGAATATTTTTTCAACGAATATCAGAGCATAAGGCGTGGATTTTTTAAAGAATATTTTTTCAACGAATATCAGAGCATAAGGCGTGGATTTTTTAAAGAATATTTTTTCAACGAATATCAGAGCATAAGGCGTGGATTTTTTAAAGAATATTTTTTCAACGAATATCAGAGCATAAGGCGTGGATTTTTTAAAGAATATTTTTTCAACGAATATCAGAGCATAAGGCGTGGATTTTTTAAAGAATATTTTTTCAACGAATATCAGAGCATAAGGCGTGGATTTTTTAAAGATTTTTTTATAAATATTTTTTTATTGATTTTTGTGAATATTTTCTCAGATGTTGTTGCCTAGTGTTATTAATTCTAAACAAAAAAAGCGAAGCTAACAATTCCCCGTTTGTTAACAACCATTGAAAAATTTTGGCGCCTGACTCAAGCTGTCCCTGTGCCAATAAATCCATTATTTACAATATTTATTACAATACAATTTGTTTACTTTTGAATAACATATCAAGGAACTAAGAAAAAATAGAAAATTCCCCGCACAACAGCTTCATCTTTAATTCATGAAGACAATTTGTACGGAAACCGTACAACAACAAATACACGTCATTACAATTATATTGTCATAAATTAACATTTCATTGATCCACTGCCACAACCAAACAAATGAATAAATTTTCTCTAACAAGATCTGTCTGCCAGTCTGTTTCTCTGTCTCTCGGTTTATCCATTACACTGAACTATCAGTCAGCTGGTTATCCGTTTTTTTCTAAACTCAAACCTTAATTGTCAGCGTTAATCACTTGACATTTTTTTCAAAAGAATTATAAACGTCATTTTGCAATAATTGCAGAATAAAGAAATTAATGACAACATTCGCACATCTGTTGACACTTGTTAGCCATCATCACCAGCCAGACTCGTCAGCGGCATCGTCATCACCAGCAACGTCTGATTGCGTTTAAATGTTAACAAAATTCCTTTGAATGATTAATTGCTGGAAAATTGTTTTGTCAACAACATCAGTCAAATCTATGCCTCTGATGATGCGATTTGTAAAAAATAGAAATAAAATACACAACATCTACAATCAAACGCCAAGTAATGTCATATTCAATTTATAACAATTTCCTTGTCACATATGTGCATGCGTATTGCTTATGCATCTGGTTGATTATATTTGTCATATTAATAATTGATTTGTCATTTCAAATATTATAAAATGTAAAAAAATTGTTTAAACATTTAATTTGATGTTGCGGTTTTATGAGTTATCATTAAAAATATCGGTAGACCATGTGGCGTATGATCAACAGACAGTTTGTCTTTTTTTAGGGGGAAGTAATAATTTGTAGGATATATTGAATTTTTCTAGTATTTAAAAATTTTTGTCTATGTCCGAAAATTAAACGAAGGGAATAGAATGTGATCCCAAGATTTTAGTGAAAGCTCAATGCGGAACACAACAACAACAGGATTCGGTCAAAAAATATTATATATATATATATATATATCAGAATGGATCCCATCTTCGGACTGGATCTAGGCTTGGTAAAGATAATAGGTTGTACAAAGCTTGGTTCAAATCCGACATTCCATTTGTCTGATATTGAATTAATAAATATCAAATTTTTTACCATTTGTCGGGCGTGGGCCAATGGGTCACATCTTCGGTTGTACAATAGATTGATATTATGAAATTATTTTTTAGCCCAACTTCGACCATTTCGAGGGGGAGATACCAGAAGGAGTGAACCGATATTCCCCATCTTCGAACTTGAACTAAGTTAAATAAAATTATTACGGTGTGCAAAGTTTGGGGGATATCGGTTATCAAATTCTAGAGTTATCGTACGCACCAGCCGGCCAGACAGACGGACATACATTTGTAAATCGACTTCAAATTTTCTTAAACGCATATGGTCCAAAGAAACATGGGGTCTAAAACATACAAGTATATTTCGATGAGGCACATTTTTGCAGTATCAAAATGTATATACACTCTTAAGGTATAAAATCAAGGAAAATTAAGGCTTAGATTTTTTTGACCCACATTTGATGTAACTCCTAAATGTCGGTATTTTAGAGTTTGGCTCGTTATTGGCAATAATTTAGTATTTTTAAATCCTATTGAATATACTTTGGGTACGCTTTTAACTGAAATGACTCTAACCTGGTTCTAATTCGGTTTTAAAACTTCTTACCAAAATTCGGTTATCGGTTACTCTCAGTGTGAGCAGCAGCCATACGGATGAAAAATGTTTAAATAGACTAAAAATTACTATGGCACATTGTTAAACATTTAACGTTAAACGGACATGGTTAAAATATTAGGCAGTGCAAAGATTGGTTCAAATCGAACAGTCCATTCGCATGATATTATAAAATTAATATTCGGCAAAATGTTGACCATTATAAGGGGAGGTAGCAGAAGGAGGGAAGTACCATCGAGAGTTATCGTACTCACCAGCCAGCCAGACAAATGGACGGACAGACTACATATAGTCTGAAACGGATTTTGTCTAAAGAAACATGGGGTCTAAAACCAATATTTCGATGAAGCACAATATTGCTATAGCAAAGTGTATTACCGTCATGAGCATAAGACCGACTAATGGATCCATAACCGAAGGCGTAACCTCCTTAATTTTTTGTCTTGAGTGACTATAGCAAGAGACGTATGTGGGATTTATTTCATAGTGTTTTTTAGGTACTATTCGCAATAAAACACCTACAATCGTTATTGGCTTAAAGTAAAAAATAAATTATATTTTAAAGAGCTTGTTTCTTTCTTCTGAGGAAACGAAATACCCCCCTTTCTGCGTTTCAAAAATTTGAATTTATATTTTCATTAAATTCACACCTACAGTAATTCATGAATGTCCTTTAAAATTTCAAGTGAAAATCTAAACAACTCTTGAAGATATAGCCGATTTATTGTGTCAGCATCAAGCGACGACAAAATTGCTTCTCAAAGCGCGTTTTTCCAACACAGTGTTTCTACGAATGGCGGGTTCGATAACTCAAAAACTAATAATCCAATCGGTTCAAAATCATATCATATGAACTAGGATAAATGTAATCGATCAAGATATTTCTTATTTTCTAACTTGGTTTGTAGTCAAAAAAAGAGAATTTTCATAGGTCCAAACATTAAATTTCATAGGTCCGCCATATTATTAATTGTGATGTTAATAATCCTAATTCATACCAGTTCCAGGACATGTACTCTTTCGAATGATATTGGAATGTTTGAATACGAACGTTTCAGTGAAATCAGAAATCATGCCTGCGATAGAACAGATGGACTTTTCTTTAGTTACAAAAATAACAACAAAATTATGTCAATTAATTTCCATATCCTTTAAGTCTTCAAATACTTATAATATTATGCACGTTCCTTTGCCAGTCGTTTGGAAATCACCAACATTTCACTCCCCTTAAGTTAGAAACTAGGCTATAGAACATCAATTTACAGAAAATTAAGTAAGACCTTTTGTATGGAGCTATGTAGATATGGATCTTCATGAATACAAATTCAAATTGCAGCCACTTCGAAATGCGGTTAAAGCTCAAAATCGTTTTTCATTATTCTTGTAATCCGACTGCTAATGCATTTGAACAAACATAAAATCCACATTTTTTAATAATGGTCGGAAAACAATTAAACCTTTCTTTCTGTTCATTCGTTTATTTTGTTGTCAAATGTCTGTTTCATCTTATGTTACTTTTAAATACAAACACCTTAACGTTTATTTAAAAACCTCATAAATTCACCACACCACAACTATGGTGAATTGAAAATATTTACTTTGTTAATATTTTGAACTGAGATTAATCCGGAAATTCATAACTGAGAGCTGAGACTAAAGTTAAGTTCCTAGCACAACAACATTTGTATTGTGTACTCAGTTGTAAACAACAGTAATCAGGAGAGAAACAAAAACAAATCAACAAACGTATGCTTAGCTGATGCTGGACATGGAAAATAACCGTAATATTTGTATCTTTTGCACAAAGCGGAGAGTATTAAGTTGAGATTATGTGAGTATTGTTTGGTATTGAAAATAAAAGGGTTGCCATTACTCGAAATTATGAATATGCATAAAGTTGCTAAATAATTTAATGAAAGAAAATGGAACTTACCATATTAATTATCTGGAGTTTTCAAAACTGAAATAAAAAATTAATTAAAATATCTATGAAAACTAAAATATAAGAAATTGAATTTAATACTGCAAAATAATATTATTTAGCTTAAAAATAAAGAACGAATAAAAAATAATAATATATAAATAAATGGATATTATAAAATATTTTAATTTTTGCCGAAACAGTGGTCAAGCCAATTTTGAAACACAGAGTTTTGCAGTAAGATGTGTTATTATAAAAATGTATTTTTGATTATTTCATAACAACGAAGGTTTGCCCTATACCTCGTAAGCCTCCCGAGCTATATCTTTGAGGTATTGGATCACTGCTGGGTGTTGGGGCTTTTTAAACACTTGAGGCTACAGGAGTGACGTTTTTAGTTGCTCTTGAGCACAAATTTCTTCACCAAAAAAAAAAAATTACTGTAAGTAGGTTAAAAATTAATATGGCTAATGAGTTTATATATATTTTCCTACTCTAAAAATATGCATCGTCGAAATATTGGTTTTTAACCACATTTCATCCAAAGTTTGCACATCGTAATATTTTTTCCCAAAATTATTTCATGTTCGAAGATGAGGAATATTGGTCCACTCCTTGTGGTACATCCGCCATAAAATCGTGAAAATTGTGTTAAAAATTAATATTATATTATCATTCGAACGGACTATCCGATTTGAACCAAACTTTGCACAATCGTTTATCTTTAACAAGCCTAGATCAAGTAGGAAGATGGGACTCATTGGTTCACACCTTCTGGGACCTCTCGCGCAAAAGATCAACATTTTCAATATTTAGCCTAGATCGGCCTAGATCGAGAAGGAGCTGAAGGGCTGAAGGCATATATCTGTCGGCAACACCAACTGACACTTTTTTACTTGTTTTAATGCCGAAAAAACAGGACCTTTTAGGTGGGATTATATCAAAACATGAGCCTACATTTATACCTCACAAATTTGTATATAAATCAGCTTCCAGAACCCTTTATACCAAATTACAGCCCTATCGGTTAGAAAATGCCACTGAACACTTCAAAATATCGAAAATAGGATGGTAGCATTCCGGCATTGATAATTTTTGGTCGGAAAATTTTACATCAAATTAGAGGGAATTGTTTCAAACATCCCCAAAATACAGTGCACAATTTCAAATATCTGTGTAAAATATTGATTTCAACGGTGACGGAGAGACGGACACGCATAATTCAACATATAAGTTTATTGCGATCAAAATAATTTATACTTTATGGGGTCTCCAGTTAATATTTTGATACGTTGCAAACGGAATGACTACTTTAATTTATATCAATGTTAATTTTTTATTTTTCTTAAAATTTAAATATGTAATTTGATCGATATTTTAATTCGATTTTGTAACACTGTGTCATTTCCCACACTTTTCAAACTACGTATTTCTCAAGTATGGCAACCCCAAGGGCCTGAGTAAATTTAATTAACCAACAATACTCTCTTGGTTAACCGTTGCTACTCAGCTGTTATTGTTATTGGATTTTTTTTCAATGTGTTTGTTTGTTTAACAAATCGAACAAGTTAAGCTTATAAAGTGCAGACCCTTTAAGTATTTAGTTGTTAGCGATAGCTCGCTTGAGACGGTTGTGTAAACGCTTAGTTCAACGGACGTGACTAAACTAATGTCGGTACGGGGGAAATAAGTAAATTAACAGAAAGAAAAAAAAAAAAACGCTCGCGCACTACTCAATCAACCAACTGAGTATTTATTGGTCATATAGAATTGAATAATACAAAAAAATTGAATTTTTTAAATTATTATTGAAACGTAAGAGGCGCGCGCGACCATTCACTTGTTGTGAGAAAAAAATACAGCAAATACAAAATAAATAAAAAGCAAAGCAAACAAAATTAAATAAACAACAACAAAATTATTAAAACCAGAAGTGCCTTTTTATGGCTTGCAAAAAAGCAATTAAAAAAAGATAAAATAACAAAAAAAATTTTGGTAAACAAATTTTAAAATTAAAAAAAAAATAATAAAATAACATAAAAGAGAGCAAAAATAATCAAGATAAAGTTTTAGTTTTATTTGAAAAAAAAATATACAAAAATAAATAAAAAAGTTAAACAAAAAAATTGAAAAGAAAAGAAGTTTGTGTTCCAAGTCTTTTGTTCGAAAACCAACCACAACAACAAAAAAGTGTAGATTGTGAATTATGAATTAAAATCCCACTTGATAGTGTTAAAAAGTATTAATTATGGCTTTGACAAACTTTACCCTGCCCTTTGGGGCCTTGACACAATCAGCTGGCGTTGCTGGCCCTTGGAGTCCCACAGTTTCACCCTTACATCCCATACATCATCAATTGGCCAGCAATACAAATAATCTACTCTACTCACCCGTAGATCATCAGCAACAGCCGGGCGATGGTTCGGCACCACCACCGGGATCGGATTTTTACCAAAATAATCCCTATGCTCCGCCACAGCAGACTTCGTATCAACAGTACAACGGCAACAACAATGGAAGACGTAAAAATGCATATTTGCCACCAGTGCCATCTGCAGGTACCCGTAATACCCAATATCATTTGCAACAGCCATCTGCTGTGCCACAGCAACAACAATATCATCATCAACAAACACAACAACAGCAGCATCAGCAACCGCAATTTAGTCACCTTAATCCGCAACAACATCAGCAAAATAACAATAATGCCGCCGTTTATAAAACTGCATCCTCATCCTCGTCAGCATCGATAACTTCATCATTAACAGCCTCCGCTAGTAGCAGCACCATAACAACCAGCAATGGTCCATCATCCAATACTCGCACATATGGTGAAGGTAGTTACTCAAGATTTCCTCAGCCTCAGAATAATAATAACAACAACAATAACATCCAAAAAGAATCATCAACCGCACAACAACATCAGCAATATTTCAATTCCTTTGCTTCGGTCAAACAAAATCAACATCAACAATCTCGTCTAACTGTAGGTACATCTGCGGGTGGCATAAATTTCGGAGCACCACCCAATACAAATGTGGAACAGCCACCACCTTCCACACAATATGGCGCCAGTTCGGCTAATGGTAATAAGCCCAACACTGGTGACAATTCCAATGATGCTGCCAACGATCCGTATCCCGATAGACCACCCGGTTTTACAAGAGTTCAAGCCGGTCAGGGTTCTAGAACGGGGGTACATGCGGTTCTTGATTATGATTTGGAAGAGGGTGAAGAAGATGATTATTATGATGCTGAAGATCAAGGTGAACCCGTTAATAAAGGTAAGTTTTTATTTTTTTCGGTTGAGTGTGTTTGTGTTGGACATATTTTATGAAGACAAGTTATTGGACATAAATGTTCGAGTGTGTGTGTGTGCGTGTGTGTTTTATTTATTAACAAGAATATAAAAATTTGATGCGAACTATGACTAAGTCGAAGTTAATGTTTGACGAACATTTAGTTAAATTAGATCACCTTTTTGTTCTGCAAAGAGTTTCGGTTTTCCCATAGACCATATTGTGAAATTCCAATAGAATATCGTAATAGGTATAACCTCCACCATACAGTGAAGCACATATTAAATTTGTTTCCGTTCCGTTTGCGACAACTCGAAATATTCCGGGGGCCAAGTGAATATTTCGGAGCGTTCCAAACGGAAAGAAGTAAATTTAATATGCGCTTTAGTTTATGGTTGGAGGGTATACCTATAAAGTTTATATTTTCTAGAACAGAAAAACATTTCTAAGTCGCCATCTCCGTATGTAGGTTAAAAACACGATAGAGCTCGCACAATTTATAATAGAGATTTGACTCATAATAACTCATAAATTGTCACTATTCCTAGGTTATTCGGTATTTAAAATATAAAACATGGATACACTTTTTAGGATTGTGGATTATTTCAGTCGAAGTTTCTTAACCGAATTATCTGTCATTGGTAGGAATTTTTTCTACCCAAAATGTTTATATATAGGATTATCCACTTCGTGGTTTCAAAGATACGATACGACGTAAATAATCCACATATAAAACATATTGTTCATGGTATTTATATATATGACACTGACTTTTTCTGGATGTATTGGCCCCTCTTCAATTACTCGAACCCCAAATACAACAATTTTGTTTATTAATATACCCAACGAGTGATCCAAAATGTACAAAAGCAACGCATTTAAAGAAATTTTTTTTTTAAATTTGGTGTAATGGCGTAATTGATTATTTTTATGCCCTACACAACTATATGATAAGGGTATTACAGATTTGTGTGTCTGCAAAAACACGGTTTTCGCGTAGCCCCACAAAAAAGTCAAAAGTCAGACATTCCATCATCGTTTCCGAGGAAGTAAAGTCCACACACACTTTCGGACCAAGGAGTGCATAAAACACTCACTTTTTCTGGATGTATTGGCCCCTCTTCAATTACTCGAACCCCAAATACAACAATTTTGTTTATTAACATACCCACCGAGTGAGAAATGTACTTCATCGCTAAGGAAAATTTTGTTCGATATGGTAGTGACGGAATGATTATTTTTATGCCCTACACAACTATATGGTAAGGGTATTACAGATTTGTGTGGCTCACGGGTTTGTAAAGCCGCGATATAGTCGATCTCGACATGTGTGTCCGTCACGAAATTTTGCATGTAGGTTCCGTTGGGGTCAAATGTTATGATTTAGGAGATCAAATGGACTAAAAACGTTATTTCTGTTTTTTTGAAAGCCTTATTTTGCACAGACAAAGGGATCTGAATAGAGAAATAACGAAATCTGCATGTTATGACGTAAATATTCACCTCAAGAAAATATGTTTCTGAATTATTAGAAAATTGGTTGGTTTATCGACTTAGTTTGACAGATGTCGAATTTCAGTCACATATTTTTATACTCTTCACCACACTGTGGTACAGGTTATTATGTCTTTGTGCATATGTTTGTAACAGGCAAAAGGAAACGAGATAGACACATGGTTCTTTTTGAGAATATGCATAGAATCACTTTCTGAGTTGATTTATGCATGTCCGTCTCTCCGTCCGTCCGTCCGTCCGTCCGTGTATTTTTGTGAGCAAATTACTGGTCGCATTTATGATCTGAATTGGATGAAATTTGCCACCGCTCATTTGGCCCAAGGACGAACCCTATTGAAATTTGAAAAAATCGGTTCAGATTTAGATATAGCTGCCATGTATAGATTCGTCCGATTTTAACCAAGTTCCAATATTTGTCTGATTGACACAAAATTTTGCACAGTGTACTGAATTAGGTCCAGTGTATGTGAAGTTTTATTGAAATCGGTAAAGATTTAGATATAGCTCCCATATATAGTTTCGTCCGATTTTAGGTAAGTGGTCCGATTGAGACGAAATTTGGCACAACGTATGGAATTGAAACTAGGATAGAGTGTGTAAAGCTTCATTTAAATCGGATCAGATATAGATATAGCTCATATATATAGTTTCGTCCGATTTTAGGTAAATGATGCACCAAACTCCCACAGTTTGTTTGAAAGAGACACAATTTTGCATAGCGTACTGAATTCTGTCCGGTTTGACGTGTGTGAAGTTTTGTTGAAATCGGGCCAGATTTTGATATAGCTACTATATATATAGTTTCGTCTGATTTTAGACAAAATTTTGCACAGCGTAGTGTATTTATTCTAGTTTGAGATGTGTGAAGTTGTGTTGAAATCGGTTCAGATTTAGATATAGCTTCCTTATATAGTTCGATGGTTTCCATCTTCGGACATGATCTGGGTTTAGTATAAATAGGATTTTCACTGTTTGGATCAAATCGAACATTCCATTCGTTTGGTATTTTATAAACAACATTTCAAAACTTTTGATCTTTATGGGGGATGTACCTAATGGATGAATCGATTTGTCCCATGTTCCGACTTGATATATGCTTTGTAAACATATTACGATGTGCAAAGTCTTTATGGAATTAAGTTTTCAAAATTTTTACAATTTGTGGTTATGGAAGATTGGACCGATAAGTCCCGTGGATTAAATATTAGGCTATGTAAAGTTTAGTTCCAGTTCCAGTAAAATATTAAAACAACAATTTTCAGTAAAATGTTAACGATTTTGTGGGAAAGCTGCTAGAAGGACTGGATCGATATTCTCCATTCTCGGTTTTAAAAAAATTAATTTTGTTAAATTTTATTTCAAATCTAGTAAAGTTTTTAAAATTTAAAGTGAAAATTTAAACAACTCTTGAAGATATAACCGGTTTAGAAGTGTTTCACAAACTTTAAAGGCGCTATTCTCAAAACAGGGTTTTTACGAATGGCGGGCAAGATATTAACATTTTTTAAGGGAACCCCACCCATTCTCGATTTTAATTTTTCAAGATTTTCAATGGGCTGGTAAATCAATACCAAAGCTTGTTAAGGTTTGTAACTTTGCACATATATATTTGAAGATTTAAAAAAGAAGAAAAATAATTTACAAAAATTTTTTGTTATTGCTTTGCTGTTGTTTTTTGTAATTAAAGAAAAGTCCTTATTTTTGATGGCGGGCATGATAACTCGTCACTGGATCATCGGAATCCGAAAATTCCAACGGCGTTAGAAAGAGTACACGTCTGGCTCTCGTATGAACTAGGATTATTGACTTCGCTCTAAAATTAACAAAATGGCGGACCTTTGAAAAAATATTTTTGAAAATCGCCGAATTTTGACCAATAACCAAGTTAAAAAATAAGGAAGATCTTCACCGATTGGCTTTATCCTAGTTCATACGATAGCTATACACTCACAGAGAAACGTGAAAAATTTCAAATCGATTGGGTTATTAGTTTTTGAGTTATCGTGCCCGCCATTCGCAAAAGAGAAAAACTCGTTTAAAGTTCGAGAAGCCCTTCAGCCGTCACTTGATGCTGACACAATAAATCGGCTATATCTTCAAGAGTTCTTGAGATTTTCACTTGAAATTTTGTAGAGACATTCTTTAATTAGTGTAGAATCGAATTAAATAAAAAAATGACCCCGAGAATGGGGGGTCCCCTTAAATAATTTTTAACACGTTAACTTGTTCGGTTAATATCTTCTTTATTTTCTAACTAGGTTTGTGATCGATATAATGCATGTTCATTTGCCAGCCAGTTGGAAATCGCCGAAATATCGAAATGAAGAAAAATTATGATGTGCAAAGTTTGGATGAAATCGGTTACTCATTTAGAGAATTATCATGCACACTAATCTTACAATTATCTGAGACGAGATGGGATCTACAACTAAACATGGGATCTACAATATTTTGATGATGGATCTAAAATATTTTGAAGACATACCCTCAGACTTATGGATAATAAGGGCAAGACTGCCAACAGAACCTTCGTAGTAAATTACATTACAAAATTAGAGAACTTTTTACCAAAAACGTATTCGAATTAGCACCGTAGAGCGGGAAATAAAAAAAAAGAAAGACATGCCTAGACTTGAAGCCATATTTTCTGCATTTCAGTTTGATGGACTTAAGAACATTTTTGAGTTAAGTACATATATTTGAACTTGATTTAAGTTTCTACTCCGAAAATACATGTTCCCGAGAAATTAACTATCTATGAAAGGGTAACTGTAGGTCATCATAATTTTCTGGAGAAGTTCAAATAGTATCATATTTGTATTGATTTTTGCCACGTTTAAAAATATGCCCAATGCTGGTCAATTATATATTATGGGCAGGTGACTGTAAAAACTTCTTCAAGATCAACATTTAAAATTATGCTACTTTAAAAAATTCCCGAAAAATACATTATTTCATGGGATTTTTTATTAAAAAATTTGTGGGTTTATCCCCTTTTAAGAAATTGGGAATATCCATGCTAATTTATTTATTTTTTGTTCACATCTTTTGGGACCCCTTTTGTAAAAACCAATCGATTTGGTTCTAAACCCGCCACACATCTATTTACTTTTTTTTATTAACGCAAAGTTTCCAGGCAATGACTCAGTAAAAAATATTCGTGATTGAAATTTTTATAAATAAAAAAAAAAATACATAAATGCAATTGAAATTGAAATTTGTTTCATTGCTTATTTTTTTTTTTTTTGTATACCCCATTTGATTAGTGAATGTGTTGGCTGGCGATGCTCATAATTAAATCAAAAACAATTTTTTTATCTCTTTTGGTGTTAGCAATCAAATCATGGCAAAATGACAATTTTTTCCTTATGGATTTCCGTTGCTTTGAATTTTTGTTTAAGTACTCATTTTATATGTATGGGGAGTACCAAAATTTATTAAGCTTGCCACCATATACATACAAATACAAATTTATTAAGCTTGCCACCATATACATACAAACATGGGTTAGGGGTTGCATTAAGTATTGATATAGTTTTCACAGTAAGAAGACTTTGGTAAACAAATTGCATTGGAAGTATTTTGAAAACATATGCATAACATATGGAAGCATAACATATGTTATGCTTATAGATGTATAAACCTATTTTCGAACTAGTAGGATCATTTTTTGGTTTCTGAAAAAAAGAAGATTCTTTCTATTGAAAACAAGTCATTTCATTTGTCTTAGGATAGAGGTGTGCAAAAAGAGAGGATAGTAAATGAGAAACCGCTATTTGGAATGTCTTACAAAAAGAGAACGAGCTTATTGATACATGCAAAACACGGGCACCAGTTCCCATGGTTGCCCAGCATTATCTTAGAAATACCTTTATATAGAAAAAACAATCCTCAGTGGCCTAAGGAATCCTTTACTTTCGAAAAAGGAGGATTTGGACATTTTTCCAAAAGAAAAAATAAACTTCAGTGGTCTGAGAACTTTTTTCTGTATTTAAAAGTCTGTTACTGAAATACAAAGGATTTTTTTTAAACTCTTCCAAGCTGAGTTTTTTTTCCAGTAGACAGAATTTTTTATAATCAAATCCTTACAGAATGAATAATCCTTAGAATGCTGGGGAATTTTTATCCTAAAGTAAATAAATATATTTCGTCTATGAAAAATAATCCTCATTGTCTTGGGGGATTTTTCCGATAACAAAAATCCCCAATACTTTAAAATATTTTCCCTCTTCATCCCTCATCACGTCACACAAATAAAATTTTATTTTTTCTCACACTCTTCAACATTTTTTTAATGATATCAATAATTTCAAGCCCCTGCAAAAAATCTGTTAACATAATTCAAGTTGAAGATAATTATCTGTCAGTTATTTGAGTGCAAATATGATGTGTGATTGTCGCCCCAAATAAATATATACGTTCCGATCTTTTTGAGTAACAAATTTAAAATTTTTTGACACATCAATAAATGCCGACACCTAACACCCATATAACATTGTTTTCAATACTTTAGGCGAATAACAGCTAACGTAAATGGTCAAAACCACAAAAAATGTTCATAGATAGGTGGAATACAACATGACTCGATACAATTCAATTCGTACGCACAATATACAACAAGACAATAACATTTTAATTTGTAACAAAGTAACATGGATACACTACACATACATATATATTGTGTAATCGATACCAATTGGACAGCTTGAGGCTATAGGTAATTTCACGAACATTTATAGATTTAAAGTGAGAGAATTTCAATGTTTTAATGGTAAATATGACTAATCAACGATAATAGCAAGGTAATAATAAATAGGGCTAACCTATGACTCGTAATCTACGGAGTAACGAATATAATCAATTTGTATACCTTTCATCATACTGGGGAGGAAACACCTCAACATATTCATTGTGAAATCATTTCAGATCAAAATAAAATTTCATATACATTGACCTACCACACTTCTTCTGCTAAAATCATAAAAATGATTCCAGACTAAGTTTATAATATTGATCAGTCCTTCGACATTGCTTCTACATAACGACGCCGCTCCATTTTAGTCATTTTGAGGTCGCTCCATTTTAGTCATAGTCGGTCTAGCCCAAAAGTTATGACTATAATTTAGCATTTTATTTACTTAGAAGGCCAAATATTTCCATTGATGTTAAATTTTTAATATTTCGAGAGTCTGGGGTGCGTATTCAATTCATATTTTGAATATTAACCATATACAGCGCCACCTTTATTTTAGGAATTTTATAGTTCTTAGTACCATTTTCCACTTGCGGATAAAATAGCTTCTCGCAAAAAAATTGCAAACGTGTCCTGTTTTTGATATGATCCCACGTAGACCTCTAATTTTACAACTAAAATGAGTGTAATTCGGCATTTTTTTGATGTAATTTAACACAGTGATCCCGCCCGGTTTTTAGAGGATAAAGTACATAATAACAAACCATTTTGCATATAAGCCGCTGTTTTGGTCCATTCGGTTTTGAATGTTTGTGACGAAATTTTCAACAGATTAAGCAGTAATTTGGCATTCCGGTCTCGCTTTTCCAGTATATGTTCATAGGTTCAATCGCATAGCCCTAAATACAGTTCCGCTACAGTTCCGTTTTAGATATTCTGATGGTCATAACCGTTTGATCCAACCGAAGGGAAGGTATTTTCCACATGATCCCTATATAACTTCGCAGGCCCCATTTTATGAATTTTAATGGTTTTATTCGAATGTCAAAATAAAAAAAAATTGTATTCAAAAGGGAATAACTGAATAACTTTTCGCAATGACATAAAAGTGAAATCTGAATCTGAGTCAGGAAAGTGTCCATAGTCGATGTAATGAAACAATTTTCGGAATGTTATACTTTGATTTTTGACTTTCGTCCACTGTGCGATCACTCTATATTCCCCTTAGTTTGATTTTACTAAAATGCGAGACTATCTCTTCTTCCATATTCTATCTATATGTATAAAATTCAATTATTTGTTTGGGTGTTCCTTATAGACTCGAAAACGAATAAACAGATTTCGCTGAAATTTTCACAGAACATGCTGGATTTCACAGTAGAGAAAATATTCCATTATTTTTTGGGATGCCCCTTTGTTTCAAAACGCTTTATCCTCAAAACGCTGCATCGATTTCGCTGAAAATTTCACAAAACATTCATAGGAAGTCAAAGGAAGTATAGGACATCCCACACCCATTTTTTTAAAAAAACACAATATCCTTAAAACGGCTGAACCGATTTCGCTGAAATTTTTCCAGAACGTTCAGGAAACGCTTTATTCGCCATTAAAAGCGCTGGACCGATTTCGCTGAAAATTTAAAATAACATCCCTTAATTCATTTTATTGGAATCAAAAGGGGCGTGGCAATACACACTTTAATATTAAGAGGAACCTGGAAACTCACTTACCCTCTAAAAGATGCCATTTCATAAAACCTAACATACGATTCATGAATTTATATAAAATACTTTAAAAGTGGCACCGTCAATCGTTCATTTTGGATAGCTGAAGAAGCGCCTACGTCAACATTTTTTATGAACCCAAATTTGTGTATCCTCTTTTCCACCTAATAAGAAATATTAGCCATATTTATACCCTACACAAGGTATGTCAGGGTATTATAGCTTTGTGCAGCCCCAAAAGTTTGTAACGCCGCGAAATATTGGTCCTAGACCCACCTTTAAGTATACCGATCGTAATATCTCGACCAGCTGAGTCGATATGTGTTTTCGACCGTCCGTCTGTCCGTCCGTCCATCTGTCCATTATAATTTGTAAACACGATACAGGCCACAGTTATGGACCAATCTTCATGTAGGATGGGTTCTAGTCAATGAAGACCCCTATTGTTTTTGGTAATGATCGGTTAATATTTAGGGGGTGAAATCGACCAAAAACTAAATTTTTGTCTGATTTTCTGGTCGCTCTAGAGGCCGCAATTATGGCCCAAACATGGCGAATTTTTACATGGAGAAGGGGATCAGGACAAAGTATGAGCATTCCAGTTTTGATAAAGATCGGCCAATATTTAGCGGGTCAAATGGAACCTGACTTTTGTGTGAAAAATAACAAAATTTGTATTCTATGGCGTATATATTTACTCCTGAAGGACATACACCCGAGATGTTGATAGTATATCCAAGAGAAGTGGATGACCTTTATTGATACCAATTACATTGTAGTATGTGCTCGGATGTGGGAGTTACACTTAAATATTTACAGGTTCTTACGTACTCAGATATTATTTAGTAACACATTACCACACTAGAGGCGGAAATATAGCGCAAATCGCTTTGAAATTTTCCGTGAGGGTCCAGGTATGGTCAAGGATAACGTCTTTAATTTTCGGTGATGATCAGATAATAATATTGGGATGCAGTGGATCGAAAACTTATTTTTTGTGTGTTTTTTTTTTTGAGTCTATCTGTAGGCCACAATTGAAAGCCGTACATCACAACACAACCCACGGTGAAGGGATATGGGATATTAGTAATATTGATGGACCTCTAGTCGGTCGGTCAAGCGAAATATTGCCCAAATATAAAGAACCACACAACGTTACATTTTCGTGGGTGTTGTGTAGGGTATCATATGGTCGGCCCCGTCCGACTATACTGCTCCGCTCACTGGTTTTTATATACAATTTCAAATCACACTGTCAAAAAATCCCAAAATTTTGAAGTTAATAAAATATTCGGATTATAAAGGCATGACCATCTCTAGTTCTTTTTAAATTATGAATTTCTTCGTTGTTCAATGAAGTCATTCTCCTCCTCCTTCTAAGTCATTGAATTATACAAAAATACCGAATTGCCATAACCAAATAAAGCAAATTTTTGTTGTTTGAAATGACAATTCAATAAAATTAAAAAATGTGTAAATTAAAATTTCAGTTCATATTTATAAAAATAAAATATATGCCGGTTATACCAAAAGACACAGATGTTCGTGAGTAATCTGCGACCAATTCTGGAGTTTCCCCCCCCACAACCCTACCATAAAAATTATATTTCAAACATGTTCTTCTAAGACAAAGCATTTGCATTCATTTTTAGTGGCAGCATCTTTGCCAGACAAATGAGAAGACGACGAAGACAAGACGACGAAACAAAGGCAACAACAACAATCATTATAACAGCGAAAACCACCATTTAAAATTCAGTTAAAATTCATCCAGCCAAAATCATCATCAGCAACAATGTTAACAAGGTCAGCCAAAGGCCTATAAAATAATACTTGTGGAAGGTCAAGATATGAGACACAATAACTTCGATTTTGTGTGTGTGTGTGTCTTTTAAAAGAAAAAAAATAAAATTGGGTGGTGCTTTTGGGATTAATAAGAAAACAATCGAAAAGAATCATCAGAAATAATTTTATTGTTAGTTCATGAGATACTTTGTTGCTAAGGGATTTCCACGTGTGTTTTGCCCTACACAACTATGTGCGGAAGTTTATTTTTGTTTACAATATATTGTAACACTAGTTTATATAAGTTACAAGCTGAAACCGTTGTGCTCCTCAGCCCCTAATAAAATTCTAGCAGAAAACAATGTGCGTTTGCAATATATACAAATCTTTTAATTTTCAAATTAGGTTACTTCTCGATCTTATTTGAGTCTTCGGACAAATTTACTGTCGGATACGTAGAAAAATCTGTAGATGAACTTTACCTATCTGACAATTTCTATGTAAAATTTGTATTGCTTTCTAAGGTTAATTATTTTAAAATACCGATATGAATGAAAATGAAAAAAAATCCTGATCTTTAAAAACAAAATTATATGGCAAAACAAAAAACAAAATTATATATGTATGTATATTTTTTTGGAAGAACGTGATATAGCTTTGGTGCAAATATGTACACAGTTTAGAGATCCAGAAGTTAGCGATTCCCAAACGTGTCTGGCTCTTAGAAACATGGACCCATCAAAATGTGGTGCACCTTTCTTGTGGGCGATATTTCAAAACCCATATTTTAAATACTCTCTCATCTCACTGGGGTCCATCGATTATAATTCAATTTATTATGCAACAAAAATATTAGGCCTGATCCAGTCATTTATAATTACAAAAAATAAGTAGATCAAGACAAGTGGTTCAACAAACACTATTCCAATGGACATCCAGATTTGAAGCAATTCATGTATTAATCACATCTTCAGCACACTTGAAAACATCAGAAAAAAATGTTACAAAATTATTTATTTGTTTTCAGTCAAACAAAAAAGCGAGAAGTAGTACACTTGCACTCATAATTAATAAAAAAACGAACTATAAACATTTGATTGATGTGGTTTTACGAATAACTAAATAAATAAAACGTGCACTTTGCAAACCATTGTGTGGCATTTTTTGTTGTTATTTATTTTGAATACTGATTTCAGTTCACTTCTCAGCATTGGCGGGGAGGAATTATCCGAATTCAGAAGTGTTTGGTTTTAGATGCGATAAAAAAACAACGACGTAACGAAACAATCAAACACTGTTATTTCCTCCGCCCACGTATCATCCGTCGTATCGTTGTTTACTCTTCGTTTGACTTTGACGCTGCATTTGAAAAACAACAACAAAATCGCCTAATTGCTATTAAATAATATTGCCCAGACTCATTACGTGGTGAAGTATAAAATTTATTTGAGCATATATTTAATGC
The DNA here is from genome assembly GCF_032173495.1 of Musca vetustissima. Lineage (NCBI taxonomy): Eukaryota > Metazoa > Arthropoda > Insecta > Diptera > Muscidae > Musca > Musca vetustissima. The sequence goes on from NW_026883678.1 coordinate 434,050, forward strand.
AAAATAACATCAACACAAATCAACTGATTGCAATGAGATCATTATGTGGCACAGTGGTTTCGGGGGATTTAGTCTAGTCCCAACAAACTAAGGATTATGAAGATGTTGGCCACATTTTATATTATATTTATTATTATACAATTTGGATTTTGTATACATATATTAAAAAAATATATATTTATAATAAACCTCTATCTTCAATTTGCTTGTTTTGGCGACTTAGAGAAAATTACATGATTAAATACGTGTGCAGGGGAAGTGTACCGGTAGCCAACATATTCGGATCCGAACAGGATTGGCACAACTATTACAATGTGTGAATTATAAATCACTTTAAATAAAATTAACATTTTCCAAAATATATGATATTGTCTCATATTAGATTACAAATCATTAGATTACAAATAGAAGTTAAACGATAGGTCCGATATTATGATATGCAAAATTTCGATTAAGAAGAATACTGCTTTTGTATGCTGTTATATATGTAATGGTATACATATATAACCTTGAATGTACCTTGAAATATTCATTATATACCTCATAGAATTTAATGAGATCGACATTAAATTTTATGCTGTCTATTTAAATCACGACAGTATTTATACCCTTCACCACACTGTGGTACAGGGTATTATGTCTTTGTGCATATGTTTGTAACAGGCAAAAGGATACGAGATAGACCCATGGTTCCTTTTGAGAATATGCATAGAATCACTTTCTGAGTCGATTACGCATGTCCGCCTGTCCGTCCGTCCGTCTATCCGTCCGTCCATGTATTTTTGTCAACAAAGTACAGGTCGCATTTATGATTTGGATGAAATTTGGCATAGGTCACTTATTTGGCCCAAGTACAAACCCTATTGAAATTGGGAAAAATCGGTTCAGATTTAGATATAGCTCCCATATATAGTTTCGTCCGATTTTACGTAAATGGTGGACCAAAGTCCCTATATATCATTCGATTTGCACGAAATTTGGCACAACGTAATGAATTAGGCCTAGAATGATGTGTGCTGAGTTTTATTAAAATCGGTTCAGATTTAGATATAGCTCCCATATATAGTTTCGTCCGATTTTATGTAAATGGTGCACCAAAGTCCCTATATATCTTTCGATTTGCACGAAATTTGGCACAGGGTAATGAATGAAGTATAGAATGATGTGTGTTAAGTTTCCTGTAAATCGGTTCAAATTTAGATATAGCTCCCATATATATTTTCGTCCGATTTAATGTAAATGGTCCACCAAAGTTCCTATATATCTTTCGATTTGCACGAAATTTGGCACAGCGTAATGAATGAAGTATAGAATGATGTGTGTTAAGTTTCCTGTAAATCGGTTCAAATTTAGATATAGCTCCCATATATATTTTCGTCCGATTTAATGTAAATGGTCCACCAAAGTTCCTATATATCTTTCGATTTGCACGAAATTTTGCATATCGTATTCAATTAAGTCTAGAATGATGTGTGCTAAGTTTCGTGAAAATCGGTTCAGATTTAGATATAGTTCCATAAATATTTTCGTCCAATTTAAGGTAAATGGTGTACCAAAATCCCTTAATATCTTTCGCTTTGCACGAAATTTGGCACATCGTAATGAATTAGGTCTAGAATGATGTGTTAAATTTCCTGAAATCGTTGAAATCGGTTCAGATTTAGATATAGCTTCTATATCTGACCAAATGAAAAAATTAGTATAGGTTGCCAAATGACATTTTTATGGATCCAATTTCATTTTGATGGTCCTTTTAAAAAGCGACGTCTGTTAGGATTCATTTGTTGAATATACCCAAAGTGGTGAAGGGTATCATATAGTCGGCCCCGTCCGACTTTACTGCTTTCCTTACTGGTTTTTGATATTGCTTTGAAATTCTGCACATACGTTAATATTGGGCCTGTGGTTTTCAAGTGGGATTCATAATTCCAGGTTTAGGTATAGACCCCACGAAACGATGCTGCACAATTTTGGCATTTTTGAGGTTATAGCCGTAATTTCCAACTAGGGTGGATGTAATTGGTCATTACAGCTTCCTGGCGAAAGAAGCATCTTCGCATCTGTCTGTTCTACATCCTTGCGTGGATATGTCCGATATAATGACCGGCAAATTGCCCAAGCCTTTAATATACTTGAACTGGCGTATTTTAAAGTCTACAATTACCAACCGATTGGTCATTTTGGGTTTTTGGAGGGTAAAAAAATATTTGCCAAAAATATAACTCCAAGTTTTGACATGACTGTCATATAAAGATCCCGATCCAAACTACGTATATTCTAAACGAATTGGTAATCGGTATGTAATATTGTGTTTTTGGTGGTTAAAAAAAACGTTATCGGGAAAAATGTTAAAGTTCCCGTTTTACTGAAGAACGAAGAGAATGTAACATCGCATTCCAAGTTCTTTGGGGATAAAAGAATTATTCACACAAAATTTCGACATCTAGGGACATCTTTCAACCGTATTGTCTGTAATATTTAATAACAGGCTATTGCTGGTTGTAACACTTTCTCGGAAAATGTTTTCGAAAATCGATCCAATCTGAAAGGTGATAACAAAAGAAGTTGACCTATAGACTCCATGTTCGGATTTAATGTAGGTTTGGTAAAATATTACGATGTGCCTCAAATGAAATGTATACCTTACAGAACTATGTTGTGTGGCCCAAAGAGTTTATAACGCCGCAAAATATTGGACGTTGACCCACCTTCTAGTGTACTGATCATCATATCTCGCTGAGTTGATCTAGACCTGTGTGTCCGTCTATCCAATATGTTAACAATCTTTACGATTGTTTACATATTGGATGTACCAATCTTTACGAAATTTTGCATGTATAATCGGTTTGGGCCAAATAAGTCCTCTTTAATTTTTGGTAATGATCCATTAATATTTAGAGTATCAAGTTGACCAACAAAATTATTTTTGTCTGTTCTTCATGTCGCTCTATAGGTCATAATTATGACGCGAACATCACGACATTTTGCGCCGAGAAGAATTACTCTTTTCATGATAATAGGTTAAATGTACCCAGACTTTTGTGTGAAAAATTACAAAATGTTCATTCTATGGCGGATATTTGTACTACGGAAAACATTGACCGGATAAATTGACAGTAAATCCAAGAGTAGTGGTTGACCTTTAAATTATTACCAATTATATTGATGTATGTACTCGGATAGGAGGGTTATACGTAAATATAGACAGGGGTATTGTAAATAAATTCTGGTATTGTTTCTTACCAAAATATAGGACGAAAATGTCCTGCTGACTGCTTTGAAATTTTACATGACATTCCCGTTATGCTCAAGGACGACGCCTATTATTTTCGGTGAATATGAGATGATATTTAGGGGAAGAAATGGACCGAAAATTATATTTCTGTCAGGTTTTCTAGTCGCACTAGAGGCCGTTACTTTATGCCGAATATCAGAAGATTATTAGGCCAACCACTTTTAATACGATACTATTTTGATATTTAGCGTGTAAAATGAACCAAGACGTTTGTGAGTACATTAAAAATATTAAATCTTATGACTCCGGGAAATCAGCTGTGGACTTCTGACTGTTCAAGAGGTTGGAAATACCGCGAAAAAATGCCCAGGCTTGGAATGTAGATCCGCAGTATTTTAGATTTCAGTGGTAGTTGTGTAGGTTATCATATAGCAGCCCCCGTTCGCTCACTGGTTTAAAATGTAGACACTTTGTGGGTGAGGTACCTGAAGCAGTAGACCGTTGGGAGCCATCTCTGTGATATGTCGAGGACATTTCAAATGACCAGTTATATAGTAGAATACTCATCTAACTATGGTAGTTCAAAGTTCATGAAATTTTTTTTTTAATTTCTTTCTTTAGTCAAATCGAATGAAGAATATTTTTGTCCCCCTTTTATCTTCAGTACTTATGCATATTTTTCCTCATAATTTTCTTAAATCTTAAACTAAATACACCATTTTGACATCTAAATACTCTACAAAAATGTCGCTTATAAGATTTTACAGAGAGATGTCTTAAATACAAGAAATCGATACTCGTATGTTTTCATCGTTCTTTTCCACTTTACAGTCATAGAAAATAACTCTTTGTACCACTGTGCCCATTAAAGTGCATTGTACCGCTACCGATTTTTCATTCTCATTGCGATGAGAGGAGTACTTAACCGAGTACTCATCAATCTAAAAGTAACTAAAGCGTCTAATCATCAAACTATTTCAAATGTTACTGTTGTTGGTGTTGTTGTTGTTGCTATTACTGCCGTCATTGACGTTGTTGTCGTCGTCTTCGTACATGTCGGTACCAACATACTGGATGTTTTTTTAATGTGTAATACCATTCACATTGAATATTTTGCATTTATTTTCTCAATTTAATTGTTTAAAACGTTGGTGGCAGTTCTTGTTGTTGTTGTTGTTGCTGTGAAGACGCTCTTCTTCTTGTGTGACTGACATACAAAGTTTTGTCAACAAAATGTTAAGAACTACTCACAGCAAAAACGCCAACGTACAACAACAACAAAACAAGCAAACGAACATTTGAAACATTTATGCCAAACTGGTTATCGGCAAAAATATTATTCGCCCATTCGTCGTGTCGTCTATGAGCATTTAAGTCAGTTTGCAATTAAATAAAAAGAAGCAGAAGAAGCAGAAAAGGGGAAACAATCAGAAAGACTTGGCTCATTTTGCAATAATTCGCATTTGACGGCAACGGCGACGACGACGATGATTTTTTAGTATTGGCCTGTATATCGTCTCCAAAACAATTTCCCATTCATTAGTTGCAATTTGTCGTTGTCGATGTTCACAAAACGAGTACCATCGAGAAGATCAATTTTTTTATTTATTTTTGTGAAGTGAATTGATGTGAAAAAGCAGTTTATTTTATTAGAAGTGTTTATTTCGGAGTTTTTATAAAATACCATATAATTTTATTTATTTTTTGTGTTTAATACAGTAATTAATTAAGTGATAACAAAAATAAAGTATTAAACAAGTAAATTCCATATAAAATAGATAAAACTAATATAAAGTGCCCAATAATCATTTATTAGCTGCATAATTCCCGAGAAACGCCAAGGCAAAAGTTTGTACGAATCTTAAAAAGTTATTAAACTTAGTTTTTAATTTAACATTTACCAGCACTGGGTGTGACTAAATTAATTGTCACATTAAATTTAAGCACTAGTTTTAATTTTTTTGTTCGTCAGTTTGGTAAGCAAACCAAAACTACAGCCATTGGCCAATGAATGGTAAAGGTCAAATTAAATATTATTAGTGTTATCAATTGTATTAATGTACTATTAATTAAATTAGTGTCTAAAATTTTAATATGTAATAAAAATTTGATTTTAATGACAGATATGAAATCAGATGACAACAGTTTATATATATTTAAATTTGAAGGGGTTTTTGGTTCGGCATCAGAAAAACAAGTAACAAAATCGAATGTCACTGGCGAGTATATAAAAAATCCAGATTTTTTGACCTCCAATATTCCGTCTATATGATTTTAAATAGAGAAAAGAAATCGACAGTCGTATACTTGCATAGTCTTTTTTCCAGTAATTCGATCCTTGCTCCAAAAACCTTATATCTACCAACCTTTAATATATTTCAAATGAATTGTACATTATGAAGAACTGTCGGCATCGTCTAAAATATATATCACAATTAAATAATAATTTATTCGCGGTAGATAGATCGGGATTTAAATAAAATTTTGAAACGGACTTTCAAATAATAAACCTAATTTTTGTATTGGCTTTTAAGAAGTTTACGTCGGGAAGTAACCTAAAAATGCGTGACAATATTTTCCATTTCCAAGACATTTGAAATTATTCGGATTAGGATTTCTGGAAATCCTTTCATTTTGGGTATATTTTTGTCTAATACCTCAGTCGACTCAGGGGTATGTTCGGTCCTCTTTTCCAGAATTGATTGAAAACTCATTTAAAACAAGTTGTGGCAGATCAGAATATTTTACAAAAATGCTCGACATAAGTCTCAGAATGTACCAAAATTCGAAAAGAAGTCTAAACGTCAAAAATCTTAAAAAATATGAAAACTCATTTTGGGGTTAAAGCCGATCTTATTGCGAGTTTGTAACAAATTTTCGCACTAGATGTCGTTTTAGAAGGATGGTATAAAAGAAAAAATGTTCTTCGTCAATTTTTAGAGGAAGTCACTGAAGAAGAGAAATCGGAATATATTATATATATACCGAATATATAGACATCAATTTTAGACAAAAAAATAAAAAAAAAATCATTGGACATGCATTCCTCTAGCTGGTGCATGCTCATAACCAGCACCTGACCACCGATCTTGAATATTTCGGCTGGTAAACCATCGACACCTGCTGCTATAGTATTCTTCAGCCGATTAATTGCTATTCTGACCTCATCTTGGCTAGGTAGTATACGCTCTATACCGTCACCTTTTATAGGTTCTAGGGTATCTTCTTCACCGCCACTATTTGCAAAATACTCCATCCAGATCCTCAGCACGCTATTTGTATCTGTCACCAGGTTTCCATCTTCATCTCTACAGGAGGATGCGCATGGACCAAAGCCTTTGGTTTGGTATTTCCGGACTTCATTCTGACTCCTCGATTTGCTCACGCTCACGTTTTTATTGTTATTTCTTCTTTTTTCTGAAAATGAGTTTCTCCTCTCTCATTTTCTCCTTAAAATTCTCTCTCTCATTACGTGTGATTAGAAAAATAGACAAAAATAACGCTTTGGTTTATTTCACCCCTTAAATATAATCTGATCATTAATGTAAACTACAGGGGTCGCCTTTGACAATATCAGCATCTTAAAAAAATTCTAGTGAAGTAATAGTAATAGACACTGTATATATTTATGAGGGGCCAGTAAATATATACCAAATGTACCCCCTAAATATTAAGCGATCATTAGGAAAGCAATAAGGATCCAAAGCTGTGTCATGTACAGTGTTTACAAATTATAATGAACCGATGGATGTACAAACTATTGCGACCGTAAAATGAGCAATATTTGTCAATGTTTAGAGTAGCGCTCCATTGTAGTATCTCGAAGGGTTTTCGGCATTTTCCCTATCGTAGAAGCTTTAATTTGGTATTCTAGGATATTAGAAAAGAAAACGAAATTTTTTGTTTAAATGCTCTGTATAGGTCCTATTTTTTATGCAGCATTCACATAAAATTCCGCCCATTTTCTTTTTTAGTTTTTATCAGTTTTTTTCTCACTGAATTCTAAAAATAGGTTCCAGTGTTGACATAGTCTCCATATAAAGGTCCTGGTTTTTTTGAAGATTTTAGGCTGATTGCAATAGTTTTGCAATCCGGGTTTATCTTTTTGGACAATTTTCGATATCAGTTGTTTTTTTTTACTAGCCCTCAATAGAAAGGTCCCCGTCCATTTTCAATATTATTAAGATTTTAACTAAGATATAACTCAATAAAATGACCTATGGCGATTTAGGCCTTTTGTGTTTTTGATAAGTCATGCAAAAGCCTGCATCCCCATATTCACCCCCTAAAGATAAATGCATATTAATATAGAATCTACGGTAAACATGGGAACTATATTCAAAAAATGTCTGTTATTGGATTTTTGACCCATTAATAACTTAAACAAAATATTTGATAGAATAAATTTTTCCATCATATTATTATAAGAAATTTGAACAATATTTTATATTCTAAAAACTTATATTTTTCACACTGGCATACAAATTGGTGTAGGGTATCATATTTCCTCTCACTGGTTAATTATTTTAAACTTTGTATACCACATTTGATCGAACTTATTAACTACTATTTAAAATATGAATAGACCTACCTCAACATAACAATAATAAAAATGTCTAATCACTTCTAAAACCCGCACAACACTTTCATTGAGATTTGCAAACAAAAAATATCAATAAATTGTTTGATTTGATTGATGCTACAACTTCTATAAATAGTTTGGTGATGAGTAGTGGTGGCAGCCTCCACCAACACATATTGTAAGAATTTCAAAATATTTTGAAAAAAATAAAACAAACAGACAATACATCAGCTGATTGACTACTATATATTACAAAGAAACCCCTCTTACTCCTCCCAATTATTTTAATTGAAATTGTTGGTATTTAGAAAATAAAATATTCCAAAACGATTATTGTCTCAGAAAGCCTTTACAATGTTTTACGAGAATGAAATCAATAATAAAAAAAATCATTATACCTTTATAAATATAAAACAACATCAATTAAACCAACAATTACATATCTAACATAAATTAAACAAAAACAATAAAACATATGAAAACGATTCTAAGTTGTTTTGTTTCATTCTCTCTCTCACATACTATTTCTCCCAACAACACGATTAAAGAGAGAGAGCATTACAGTCGTTAGAACGACTTTGCATGCGTTTGTGTCTTAAGTCTTTCGTTTTAATAAATACCACCGGTAGAAATACAAACAAATACCAGAAAAAAAACTATGCAAAACAGAAAATTGAATAAAACTTGTTCCCGTTTCATGCAATCTTCCGTATTATTTCAATTTACTACAACATTTACTACAACTGAAACAACAACACCAAGCAATGTGTTGTTTTAAACAGCAGGCAAATATTTTTTTTAACATTTAAAAGTGAAAAGTTGTAATAAAAACGTTTAAAAATCATTTCAAACAACAATTTATAAACTCAACACAGAAAATGCAAATGCACAGTTTTTTTTTGCATCTGTGAGAGCTGCGAACAATTTATTTTAGAATTTATTCAAACAATATTTATAGTTGAGATCAAATGACTTGTGATTGGTTTAATTTATATTGCAAAAAATCGACAACAACAACAACAGCAACATATTTTTATAACACACAAATGTGGTTCAATATGTTAGGAGGGGTAGGAGGTGGGGTTTTAGAAGTACAAACTTGTTTGTGAAGATAAAAAATATAATAATTTAACGACGATAATAAAAAGTTCATTGCAATACATACATAAACACTACGAAATCGACAGATCGACACACGCATAGATACCAGACCGACACAACCTGGTTCTATGCTACTGAATACGTCATTAGTGATCGCTTAAGAATGAAAATGCATGCCGTTAACTATGTAACATTTATATTAGCAGTGTGTAAAATAAATATTGACACTAGGCTACAGTAAAGAAAATCATATAAAATAGGACCTAAATTTGTTAATGGGCATGAATATAAGGTGGGCTTAAAGGGGAGTAATCGCAAACTATAAAAAATATTAGGGTTGGATTAGTGAGTTCAGAAATGTTTTCATTGTCGAAAGAATTTTATTCATAATTTGTAATACGGTGTACATGAATTATTATACATCATCTATTAAAACAAGATTTTCAAAATAAAAAAACTCTTAAATATTTATTACGGATCATGAGAACATACTATAAACAACATTACAATTATGTTCGACGCAATACACACACATTGAGTTTAAAATTGCATCGATATATATAAAATGTGAACTACCATTATTTGGTGTCAATATGTTTAGGATTTTTGTCTGACAATATAATTTTCTGACGAGCCGAAATTTGTATACTATTTGTATACCATAGAAAAATGTTGGTAAGAAGATTTTACAGTTAATTAAAACCTAAATATCCAACCATAGAGAATACGGATCTCCAAAATTTATATAGTTTTTGGTAGAAATATTTTCCACCCAATGGGAATACTAAATTATAACTAATTTTCAATTTCGAACACAACTGGGGATATTTGATTTGGAAGACTCGAAAATAGAAAATAAGACGGAACCTTTATATAGGAAGTATGTCGACCTACATATAACGAAAATGTTCTTCTTCACCCTCGATGAAACTGGAAAATATAGTCAATTCGAATAGAAAAGGCGACTACAATCTTCAGAAATCTGCAGGGTTTTTTCAATCTTAACTTCGGTGGGAAAGTGTTAACAAAACCTTCAAATGCAGAAAATGGGGTGGGACTTGTCCAAATATAGCAACTTTGGTAGAAATTGAGGCTAACAGTTCCAATAGGTCGGGACTTTCATATGGGGACTATACCAAAATATGGACCTATATCGAAAATGTTCTCCAAATATTTTTGCAAATGTCAAACTTAAGCCATTTTGGTGGGAAAATGCGGCTAAAACATAAACCAGTGAGCGGAGCAGTATAGTCAGACGGGGACGACCTTACGATAACCTACACAACAACCACAGAACTCTAACTTTCTGCTGATTTTTATTCTGAGCCTGGGCAATATTTCGTGATAGTTGCACCCCCTTGCCTGATTAGAAGTGAACATCAACTCTTCCTTACACTTACATATTTTCCGAATTATTCAGTACAGACCTTCTAATTACTTGTCCATATTCCCTTCACCGTGGGTTGTGTTGTGATGTTCGAAAAAATACAAAAAAAAAATACATTTTCGGTCCACTTCATCCCAAAATATTATCTGATCATCGCCGAAAATTATAGGAGTTGTCCTTGACATTAACTGAAACCACATGGAATATTTCAAAGGGATCAGCGCTATATTTCCGCGCTCCAGTGTGTTAATTGGTTGCAAAATAATACGTAAGCACATATAAATATTTACGTGTAACTGCCACATCCGACTACCTACAACAATATAATTGGTATCACTTTAAAGGCCAGCCACTCCCCTTCGATATACCATCAACTTATCGGGTCAGGAGTAAATATATACGCTTTAGAATGAAAATTCTGTAATTTTTCACACAAAAGTCAGGGTTCATTTGACCCGCTAAATATTGACCGATCTTTATCAAAACATGTAAAAACTCGCGATGTTTGGGCCATAATTGCGACCTCGGGAGCGACCAGAAAAACCGACGAAATTTAAGTATTTGGAAGACTAATATTTGTATGGGGTATAATGAAGCAAAATACTAAAATTATTCGGAAGCGGGGTTATATCAAAATATGGGCTTTTTGGTAAATTTTCGGCAAATATATTTTTCACCCTCAACGAAAATGAGCGGGACGTCGAAATATATGTTTCACACTCCATAAACGGAAAATGACAATTTATAGACATTTCGGTGGAAAGTGTGACAAACACTTTAAGAACACCGAAAATAGAACAGTTCTTCTATATGAAACCTATTTGGACAACTTTCTGCATTGGTATTTTTTCAGCCTCCATGAACCAAAATTCAAAAATTATAGCGGCTAAAAACTTTAAAATATGTAAAAATGTAAAAATGCGATTAAAATATTTAAAATGACGAAACAGGGGCTAGACCTATTCTAACGACTTTCTGCTCTTCGTCTTTCATGAATTCTTACTTAGTTAGACGGCTTCTGACAGAACGTTTTTTCCATAGGCCGAGCTTAAAAAAAGATTTCCAGGCGCGTCGGTCTTGTGCGCAGCTTATCTAATTTGAAATACCATGCTCCGAGATGTTGTCTTCCACTTGATCTTCCCATTGAATTAGTGGACTTCCCTTTCTACGTGAACCTTCAGCTGGTTCGCTTTTATATGCCTTTTTAACTGGGGTCGCTGCAGCTCGACACGTCTGACTATGTCTATGTCCAAAAATAGATTCTACAGCTCATGATTCATTCGACGGCGATATTCACCGTTGACGCAGATCGGTCCGTAGATCTTTCGGAGAATTTTTCACTCAAACATTTCAAGAGCTGATTCATCTGCACAGGTAGTATCAGCGTCTTGTAGAGTGTGAGTTTTATCTGGCAAGAGGTGCCCTTGTTCTTAAATTGCTTACCCAGACCATAGTAGCATATGTTGCCCAACACGATCGTTCTCTGGATTTCAAAGCTGATGTTATTATTTTTGTTTATGGCTGTACCGAGGTATATAAAATCGTTCACTACGAGAGTTGGTCCGAGTCTACTGGACGTCTTGCGCGTTGATACCATCAGCTTGATGTTTTCGCCATTTACTGCCAGTCCCACTTTGGCAGACTCAATTCGTTCAAAGGTGGCTGTTACCACTCGCAGTGTTCTACCCATTATGTCGATGTCGCAGGCGAGTAACATGTGCTGTTTGGCGTACGGCACTCTGTACACCAAAATAGTATATTAACATTTGCCAGACGACAAACTGTCACCTCGTCAGAATCCTCGTTCGGTATTAAAGGGCTCCGAGAGGTCCTTTCCGACGTTAACTGCTAACCTTGTGCCAGTTAAAGTTATTCTTCATAGCCGTATTAATTTTGCAGGAATGCCAAACACATACATGGCTTTAAACACCTCTGAGCTGGAATGGGTCGTAGACATAGGATCCTGAGGTTCGAATTATTAGGCATATATTCTCCTAGCCAGATTGTAATAATCAGTTGGTGCATGCTCCTGATCACCGGGCTTGAATAGTTCGGCTGCTATTGCTATTCTAAACCTCATCTTGGCTTGGTGGAATACAATCTATAAACTCAAAATGTGGAATTACAACCACTTCGGTGGGAATAATGCGACAAAAACTTTCAAAATACATACTGAAAATGGAATGGAAATGCGGAATAACATCTATATCAAAATGTGGAGGTTTATGAACAATTTCCGGAATAGATAATTTTCAAGCTCCAAGAACCTTGAATGACAAGTTATTGTCACTTGCTCAATATACTGAAAGTATGACGTAATCTTCATATATGTCCAAACGTCGACTTATATCAACTATTTTCTGGAAAGATATTTTTTAAATTTCAAGAACAAGAAATGTCAAATTAAAGCCTGTTTGGTTTGAAAATGAATCTAATGGCTCCAAAATACAGAAAATGGGACGGAAGCTACATGAAAGCTATATCAAAATATTTGTTTAAATTGGTTCAGATTTAGATATAGTTCCTATATTTATGAAATTCGAGGTTTTGTCATAATGTGTATATTTCGAACCTAATCAAAACTCCATATTAGGTGAATACATAACCTCTCATAATTATTTTTTTTTCCAAAAATTATATGCATCTATAATTATAATTGTCACTTGAGACCGTAGTAACATATCAAGACGACAATTCGTCATCTGCAATGACAAAGTCATAAAATCTAATTACATATACAGCCATCATGCAATATGTCACGTGACTAGTTTTAATTCATGTTCTTAATTCTTCTTTACGAGTAGATATTTTCTTTATTATATGTTACAAGTGTTTGCTACAATTTAATTAAACTGAAAATATACCTCCATGCATGTTCTATTGCAGGAACATTTTCTGTGTGTCTTTGATGCAAAATTCAAATTTATCAAAAGCACACAAAATGAAAGGTCTCGATTACCTTGAATTCGGTATCTGCAGATATTCTGCATTAGAAACACGATTTGTTTAAAGTTAACACACGATTGGCGGTTGAATGCGAGAGCAACAACAACAAAAATAAAAAATAATTGCAACCACAACAAGAACAATATTCAGAAGGAATCAAACATAACTCTTAGCGACATAGCAGCACTACAACAGATGTTGTCGTTTATCGTCGCATTTGATGTTGTTGGTTAGTAATTCCAACACGTCACATTTTCCGAAAGAGATCTTGACAGTAGCTCAGTTTTAGTCGCTAACCCTCAATTGTAATTATCACTATTTTGTTAAAATTTAAAGGCAAACGTTTTTTATTCTTTCTATAGAGCAAAATGAATTTGCACGTTTTTCAGTTTTTTTGTTTAAGAAAAAATGAACACCGTTTTAAAATGAACATAATTCAGTTATGTGACAAATTACTATAATTATTTTTTATCAATCAATTATAGTTTGAAGTTTGTGCGGGAGAATTATTAGTTGTTTTTATGAAAGCATGAAAAACTAAAGTTAGTTATTTTAAATTTAAGAACGAGCGGATTTTATATGAATTAAGTAATCCACTAATGTTAAATATATAAAACCAGTGAGCGGAGCAGTATAGTCGGACGGAGCCGACCATATGATACCCTACACAACTTCCACGAAAATCTAACTTAGCGTGGTTGTATTTGAGCTTTGGCAATATTTCGAGATATTTGCACCCTCTTGACGGACTAGAAGTCAAAAAATATTACTAATATTCAGTACAGCCTTTCTAATTACTTGTCCAGATTCCCTTCACCCTTTGTGTTGTGAAGTTCGGGTATCACTTGTGGCCTATAGATCGACTCCAAATTACACAAAAATAAGTTTTCGGTCCACTTTATCCCAAAACTCTTCACACAAAAGTCAGGGTCCATTTAACCCGCTAAATATTGACCGATCTTTATCAAAACAGGCATGCTTATTCTTTGACTCCATCCCCTTCTCCCTGTAAAATTTCGCGAAGTTTGGGCCATAATTGTGGCCTCTATAGCGACCAGAAAAACGGACAAAAATTTAGTATTTGGTCCATTTCATCCCCTAAATATTACCCAATCTTTTCCAAAAACAATAGGGGTCTTCATTGGCCAGAACTAATCCTACATGCAAAATTTCGTGAAGATTGGTCCATAACTGTGGTCTGTATCGTGTTTACAAATTATAATGGACAGACGGACGGACACACATATCTAGATCGACTCAGCTAGTCGAGATATGATCGATCGCGGCGTTACAAACTTTTGGGGCTGCACAAAGCTATAATACCCTGACAACATAGTTGTGTAGGGTATAAAAATGTATAATTTTTATTAGAAATAGAGTTAGGAAATTCTAACATAAAAAAATTAGTTTTTATAACTTAAATGAGTAAATTGAAGTATCGGTCCACACCTTTTGGTACCTCTCCCTCAACAATGTCAAAATTGTGCTAAAAATTAATCTCGAAGGGAGCAACCAATTTCTTCAAAACTTTGCACATCATAATATTTTTTCCAAACATAGTTTAAGTTCGAAGATGGAAAATATCGGTACTCACCTTTTAGTACCTCTCCCACAACAATGTCAAAATTGTGCTAAAACCGATTATCCGTTTTGAACCAAACTTTGCACAACCCATTATCTTCACCAAGCCTATATCTACTCCGAAGGTGGGACCCGTCGTCCTTCTCCTTCTGGTACCTATTCACAAAGGGTCAATAATTTATAAATGTTTAAATTTAATTTGAAGTCAATTGAATTATCGATTGATGAACATCAAATCCGAAAGCTCTTTGATAAAAACGTATACCTTATATAAAGCGAATAATAAAACCTGTGTATAATTCCGAACACCTCCGCAAACCATAGGCTGAAGGTATATATTTGTCGGCAACAACAACCGTCACTTTTTTTATATGTTAAGCTACATTTCCTCACCGATTTATCTGTAATTTGGTACAAAGTGTTCTTGAAGGCAGACATACATATCTACAGAAAAAATATATAGGTCCACATTTTGACATAGCCCCTATATAAAGGTAGCGCCTTATTGTTAGCATGTTGAAGGATTTTGCCGCATTTCCCATTGTAGTGACTGTAATTTGGCATTCGGATACAAGTCCATGTTTTGACATAGATCCAATATAAATACTTAATTACTTAGCTGGTTTCTGACAGAACGTTTGTCCCATAGGTCGAGCTTAAAAAATATTTCCAAGCGCGTAGATCTTGTGCGAAGCTCATCCAATTTGAAAGACCATATTCCGAGATGGTGTCTTCCACTTAATCTTTCCATCGGATTCGTGGCCTTGCCCTTCTGCGTGAACCATCAGCTTCATCATCATTCTCTCAACATGACCTTTCCAACGTAGTCGCTGCAGCATGATATGTCTGACTATGCCGATGTTTGATAATAGATGGTACAGCTCATGGTTCATTCGATGGCGATATTCACCGTCAACGCAGATCGGTCCATAGATCATCCACGGAATTTTTCTCTCAAACACCCTTGCTTCAAATGCATACAACAGCACGGGTAGTATCCGTATCTTGTAGAGTGTGAGTTTGGTCTGGCGAGAGGTGGCATTGCTTTTGAGTTGCTCACTCACACCATAGCAGCATCTGTTGGCGAACACTATTCTCCACCGGATTTCACAGTTGATGGTTTTAGTTTTGAGGTACCAAGTTATATAAAATCTTAGACTACCTCGAATATGTAGTTATCAAGTTTCACAGTTGGTCCGAATCTACTGGACGTCTTGCTCGTTAATATCATCATCTTAGTCTTTTCGCCATTTACTTCCAGTCCCACTTTGACAGACTCCTTCTCAATTTGTTCAAAAGTGGCTGTTAGCGCTCTCAATGTTCGACCCGTTATATCGATGTCATCGGCGCAGGCGAGTAAAATGTGCTGTTTGTCGAACAGACTGCCATTACTGTTCCGCTTTACCTCTTGTATGATATTTTCCAGGAGGATATGAAAAAGGTCATACGACAAACAGTTACCTGGTCGGAATCCGGAACGATAGGTCTTGTCCGACTTTAACTGCTGACCTTGTGCCAGTTAAAGTTATCCTCTATAGCCGTATTAATTTTGCAGGTATGCCAAACGCAGACATGGCTTAAACACCTGTGAACGGATGGGGCTGTTGAATGCGGCTGTTGAAATGTGTTGACGTGTTTTTCGTGGGTCTTTTTCAGGATCTGGAGCAGAATGAAAATCTGGTCAATGATGGCTTTGCCAGCCTGAAGCCGCACTGATATGGTCCGATAATGTCATTGACCATTGGCTTCAGTCGTTCACACTGTACGCAGGATAGCAATTTATATGCGATGGGAAGGAGACTTTTTCCTCTATAGTTGGCACATATTGTCTCCCTTTCAATGCACGGGACACAGAATGCTGAGGTTTCAATCATTGGGCATGCATTCCTCCAAATTGTACTTATCAGCTGGTGCATGCTCCTGACCAGCATCTGACCACCGGTATTGAATAGTTCGGCTGGTAACTTATCGGCTCCTGCTGCTTTATTGTTCTTGAGCCGATTAATTGCTTTGATGACCTCATCTTGGCTAGGTGTTATACACACTACCCCTCTTATTGATTCTGGGGTATCTTCTTCACGGCCACTATTTGTTACCAGAAGCTTTTCAAAATGCTCCTTCCAAATCCTCAACACACTGTCTGTATCTGTCACAAGGTTTCCTTCTTCATCTCTACAGGAGGATGTGCCTGCACCAAAGCCTTCGGTTTGGTGTTTTACTTGTTGGTAAAATTTCCGGACTTCATTCTGACTCGTGTTCATCTCGATTTGCTCACGCTCACGTTTTTCTTGTTCTTTCTTCTTTTTTTCTGAAAACACGTTTCTCCTCACTCCTTTTCTACCGATAATTCTCCATTACGTTACGTGTTGCTACTGTCTGCAGGGTTGCCCTATACGCTGCGTTTTTCACATCAGTAGCATTACAACACTCCTGATCGTAACATGGGTTTCTTGGTGGTGGTTTGTGGTACCCAATTGTTCTTTTTGCTGCAGTTTGTAGGGAGTGGGCAAATTCTTTGCCATTGTGCTTCTATACTATTATCGGGACAAGAAGTGCTTTCGTCAGGCAGGTGGGTAAGTTGAGCGGAGTATGCCTCGGCTACCTGATATGCTGTTTCAAGGCGCTCGTAAAATATGTCCTTGGTCTGTTCATCTTTATCTTCGATCGGAGCATGGGGGCAAATTAGACTGATGTAAAAGAACTTGTGTTAGCAATTCGCACCTTTGCTGCAACATATAAAACTAGTGCGAGCCTTAAAAGGGCTGCTACATAATAAAATAAGGTTGTGGTCCGTTTGAACTTAGAAATTGATGTTGGATGAGATTGTTCCTTTTCGTATCACAACATGAGAGATTCAGGTGGCCTTGTGTATATCGAGATGCTTGAATCTGGTGCTGCTAACTACCATGTTTTTGCTGCCACGAAGTCAATCAACCTCATGCCGATGTCGGATAACAAACAAATTTCTTCCCAAAGGTTCATGAAGGCTGAATTTTGGAAGGTGGGGCCAAAGATACGGTTTTCCGATTAATAGCTAAATATTAGCGGATTTTTGCATTAAAATCTCCTAGCAGAATTTTAATGTCATGGCCAGGGCAACGATGGTCATATGCTGTTTCTAGGCGATTATAAGCGTAAAATATATCCTTGGTCTGTTCATCTTTATCTTGACTTTTTCGAAATAAATATTTATTTTCTTTAATTTGGAGCTAAAAATGGGCGCATTTTAATTAGACTGATGTAAAAGAACTTCGCTTTTATACGGATTATAGCAATTCGCTCATCTACTGGAGTGAATCTGGAGACAAGGTCTTTTATTCTCCTGTTAACCATAAATCCGCAGCTAAATTCATGTCTCGTTTCATGACAGCTATACTTCTTGAGTATATCCGCCAAAGCGAACACTGCGCCTGTTCTGTACAATGTGCGCACATTCCAAGTGCAGATTCGCAGATCGTGGAAATCTGCTCATCTACTGGATTAAATCTGGCAAAAGAGGTATTTTATTCTTCTTTTCTTGTTCGTTTCTTTTTCATAGTAGGAGGGGTTTCCGATCGTGGGCAACTAACCCAACGCCTCAACACATTTGTTTATTGTTCTTATGGGTGTCCACAATTGAGATGAAAGAGGTGCCAAGATAAGCCTGGCCTTTGCCATATTAAAGCCAATCAGATCCGTTGTTTGGTATCTATCATCCCCTACGTCACCCGATCCCATATAAATGTGAGTCTCAATTTGAGGGGTTTAGTTGCATATTCCAAACGAAAATGATATAATTTCGAATTTTAAGGTTTTGGAGGCTGGCATACATGTGCACAGAAAATAATCCCTATAAGTCCATGTTTCGACATATAAAGTTCCCGTCCAATTTTCAGAAATTTAAGGTTTTTTACCAAGATTGTAATTTGACATTTTACGTTCTGGTAAATAGAATAAATATTCGTAAATACATACAGAGGTACTGCTTCGAGTTTGTCTTCGTATAAACTCCCAACATTTTACAGAAATTTTGTTGTACATCCGTTGGTGTAAGGTATAAAAATAATTTTCTGCGACTTTTTGATTTAGAAGCATTATTTTTTTCTTAGCAAAAGCTGTTGTTTTTAAAAATTTTTATAAATGTGGTTTTTTTTTAAATTTTCAAGTGATTTTTTTTAATAAGCATGGACTTTTTCAAAATGTGGGGGATTTTTTCTACACAAAAATTTAATGAAAATTGCGTAATTACGAGTAATATGAATTTGGTTAATAATTATTACTCATTTTCATTGATCTACAATCCATTTACAGCACAGTATGACATCTCTTGGAGATAAAAAAAATCAATTTTTGGGCTAACATTGTAATATTTTTGTTATTGCTGAGTGTGTGTGTGTGTTTATTGTCTCATAAAAAGGGCCAAATTGACATCATCATATCAATGTATGCCACAAAAGAGAAAGTTGTCTGCTAAAATTTTGGAACTTGAATTTTGGTATGCATGCAAGAAGGGTCTGCAAAATGTCCAACTGATTCATGATTACGGTACCTAGCGACCTAGTGATGTTATGTGTGTCAGAAAAACAAGAAAAAGAAATAAAACACGTAACAGCAATGTTAACCAACGGGATATGTGGAGCAATTGTATGCAATTTTGAAAAACTCATATAGAAATGTGTGTGTGTAACACTGAATGTTACACGTGAAAAAGCAAAGAAGCTTAAGTATATATTTTTTTCTAGAAACAAAATATATGTAGACTTGTAAGTGAAATATTTACAGTCCCTATAGAAAAATGCATGAAGTTAATCAATTTTCTGACTTAGGGTATTTTGCATTTTATCATCAACAGTATTTTTTTTGATTGTGATTTTTTGGAAAAAATGCATTTATGAAACTCTGCAAAAACAAAAAGAAGAAGATCTGCCAATGCACTCAATAAAACGAAAACAAGCACAAAATCGTGCAAAAACCTACAAACGCAATTAAAAACCGACCCCACCAGACATACCAAAAAGCGGTTCATACTTGCATATATACTCGTACATGTTTGTATGTATGTATATTTAATTATCATGCAGTACTGCATTTTACCCAGACGAGATGAGAATAAAAAAACTTATATTTTTTCGTATGAATTCCTCTTGCAGCGATAATGAATTTGTCGTCCATCATCAGCACAGTAGGTTAACAACTGAAGGGATTTTTGTGACGCCATTCTGCCATTTTAGCTACTCAATAATGAATTGATATTGAATATCACTTCGATTTCGAATGATCCATAAACTTTAAGACAGGATTTAAGTGCATGCAAATGCTGCTCATAAAACTGACAAACACTGCAAATTTGTTTACCAAGGTTTTGGAAAATCCATAAAACACAGTTGTTGTTGTTGTTGCCACCGCAATGACATGACAGGGATTACAATGAAATTGTTAATGCTCGTATAAAGGCAAATTACCACAGCAAGAAAAAAAAACATAAAGATTAAAATACCAACCAATTGTAAACCATTGTAAAAAAATAACACAAAATATATACATATATAACCAATCGACGCGGTGATATGCTAAAAGAAATACCTTTTAGTGTATTGTAATATTCTGGAATATTCGCATGTTATTTACATGAATAAATATTTTTAATGTATATATTAAGATGCTTAATCTTTAAAAAATCCACGCCTTTAGTG
The DNA here is from genome assembly GCF_032173495.1 of Musca vetustissima. Classification (NCBI taxonomy): domain Eukaryota; kingdom Metazoa; phylum Arthropoda; class Insecta; order Diptera; family Muscidae; genus Musca; species Musca vetustissima. Next base: position 454,554 of record NW_026883678.1, read on the forward strand.
ATCCAAATCTAGAGATCCTTACAAAAATATTCTTTAAAAAATCCACGCCTTTAGTGATCCAAATCTAGAGATCCTTACAAAAATATTCTTTAAAAAATCCACGCCTTTAGTGATCCAAATCTAGAGATCCTTACAAAAATATTCTTTAAAAAATCCACGCCTTTAGTGATCCAAATCTAGAGATCCTTACAAAAATATTCTTTAAAAAATCCACGCCTTTAGTGATCCAAATCTAGAGATCCTTACAAAAATATTCTTTAAAAAATCCACGCCTTTAGTGATCCAAATCTAGAGATCCTTACAAAAATATTCTTTAAAAAATCCACGCCTTTAGTGATCCAAATCTAGAAATCCTTACAAAAATATTCTTTAAAAAATCCACGCCTTTAGTGATCCAAATCTAGAGATCCTTACAAAAATATTCTTTAAAAAATCCACGCCTTTAGTGATCCAAATCTAGAGATCCTTACAAAAATATTCTCTAAAAAATCCACGCCTTTAGTGATCCAAATCTAGAGATCCTTACAAAAATATTCTTTAAAAAATCCACGCCTCTTAAATGGTCGTTGCAAAAAATATTCTTTAAAAAATCCACGTCTCTTAAATGGTCGTTGCAAAAAATATTCTTTAAAAAATCCACGCCTCTTAAATGGTCGTTGCAAAAAATATTCTTTAAAAAATCCACGCCTCTTAAATGGTCGTTGCAAAAAATATTCTTTAAAAAATCCACGCCTCTTAAATCGTCGTTGCAAAAAATACTCTTTAAAAATTCCACGCCTTAAAGGGTCGTTGCAAAAATATTCTTTAAAAAATCCACGCCTTAAGTGGTCGTTGCAAAAAATATTCTTTAAAAAATCCACGCCTTAAATGGTCGTTGCACGCCTTAATTGGTCCCTGAAAACATATTCTTTAAAAATCCCTCCGAAACAAATTATCATCCCCCCGTATGGTATCAAAAACGTCATCACCATACAGCTGTTTGATTCCGATCTTCAAGCCGGTAGTAACAGAATACAAGCGGCAGCATCGACAGGCGTTTTGTGTCAACAATATTTACTTTGGCATGCAAATAAACAAGTTAAACGCCTTCAAAAATAACACGACAACAACAACAACAAAAGCAATAAAAATACGAAAACACAGCTACAAGATGGATGCTTGCTTCTGATCAGATTTAAGAGATACATGGTTTATATCTCCCCCCAAAAACAGTAGTCGAACATGTTGTCATAACTCATACGCGTGAATTGCGGAGGGGGATTTTAAATTACTGCAGTTTTGCTGTGACTGATAGCTGTCAGAAAAGGTGCCAGATTGCTTAATATAAAAACTATGTATAGCGTCTTCAGAATTTTAAAGAGTCATGCTGAGCGTTGTGATGCTGGTGCGGTTTTCATTTCATTCATTGTAAGGTTGACATGTTTTGTGTAGGGTTTATAATGAAGATTGGCAGTTGCTGGGGGCTTTTGTTTAATAAACAAATGTGTTAAAATAAGAAGAAAAGCTGAGATTTTTTTATGAAGATGAAAAACTGTAAAAATATGTATACAAAGGAATAAAATAGTAACGGTAACTGGGCAGGGAGTTTAGAGATTTTTTCAATTACAGATAAATCCATAAATTTGGACAAAATTGGGAATTTTGCTGCAATATTTGTTCAATTACTCTACTCAATTCGTGCTCTTCAAAATATAATTTACAAAGACAATTATTATGTAATGTTCGTTTCTTAAGTCTTTTGTTTTTCTACCTTATCGTAAATATTAAAATTGAATTTTGTTTCTGTATTTTCCCTCATTTCAGATGGTTCACACAAATCAACAATGCCTACCGTTACACCAATTCAAGGACCAATTTACCTCAAAAATGGCACCGTGCCCGTTGTGCCGCTATTCCACTATCCCACATTCAATAATGGCTCATTTGTTCAGATACCAGTAAGTATGAATGGAAAAAAGCAATAAAACAGAGAATCAAAAAACAAAACGGAAACATTGACAGACAACATTTATTACAATTTTGTTTTTGTTACAAAATGATTAATGATGATTTAAAAATTAGTTCACACACAATGAGCACATAACCATGCAATTATGACTTCATTTTTTTTGGTAATCATTACATGAATGAAAAATATATTACAGATGAATCAGAAATAAACTTGTATAGCTAGATAGGTAATGAAGAACCAGATTTTTGTAATTGTGAATCATCGATCATGTAATTTGCAATTTTAAGTTTTCGATAAATGTGTCCTCAGAAGAGATATGATAAGAATTTAAATTACATATTTTGAAGGTTTCTTTTTTTAATGAATAAATAATAAATAAATTTTGATTACAAATGAATAAATATTTTTATTTGTATGAACGTGGATTATTTAAAAAAAATATTGTATCAAGGGCCAGTAAAGACGTGATTTTTTTAAAGAATATTTTTTCAACCATTTAAGGCGTGGAATTTTTAAAGCATATTTTTTAATGAGCAATATAGGCGAGGATTTTTTAAAGCATATTTTTAATGACCAATACAGGCGTGGATTTTTAAAGCATATTTTTTAAGGACCAATGTAGGAGTGGATTTTTTAAAGCATATTTTTTAAGGACCAATGTAGGCGTGGATTTTTTAAAGCATATTTTTTGAAGGACCAATATAGGCGTGGATTTTTTAAAGCATATTTTTTGAAGGACCAATATAGGCGTGGATTTTTTAAAGCATATTTTTTGAAGGACCAATATAGGCGTGGATTTTTTAAAGCATATTTTTTGAAGGACCAATATAGGCGTGGATTTTTTAAAGCATATTTTTTGAAGGACCAATATAGGCGTGGATTTTTTAAAGCATATTTTTTGAAGGACCAATATAGGCGTGGATTTTTTAAAGCATATTTTTTGAAGGACCAATATAGGCGTGGATTTTTTAAAGCATATTTTTTGAAGGACCAATATAGGCGTGGATTTTTTAAAGCATATTTTTTGAAGGACCAATATAGGCGTGGATTTTTTAAAGCATATTTTTTGAAGGACCAATATAGGCGTGGATTTTTTAAAGCATATTTTTTGAAGGACCAATATAGGCGTGGATTTTTTAAAGCATATTTTTTGAAGGACCAATATAGGCGTGGATTTTTTAAAGCATATTTTTTGAAGGACCAATATAGGCGTGGATTTTTTAAAGCATATTTTTTGAAGGACCAATATAGGCGTGGATTTTTTAAAGCATATTTTTTGAAGGACCAATATAGGCGTGGATTTTTTAAAGCATATTTTTTGAAGGACCAATATAGGCGTGGATTTTTTAAAGCATATTTTTTGAAGGACCAATATAGGCGTGGATTTTTTAAAGCATATTTTTTGAAGGACCAATATAGGCGTGGATTTTTTAAAGCATATTTTTTGAAGGACCAATATAGGCGTGGATTTTTTAAAGCATATTTTTTGAAGGACCAATATAGGCGTGGCTTTTTTAAAGCATATTTTTTGAGGGACCAATATAGGCGTGGATTTTTTAAAGCATATTTTTTGAAGGACCAATATAGGCGTGGATTTTTTAAAGCATATTTTTTGAAGGACCAATATAGGCGTGGATTTTTTAAAGCATATTTTTTGAAGGACCAATATAGGCGTGGATTTTTTAAAGCATATTTTTTGAAGGACCAATATAGGCGTGGATTTTTTAAAGCATATTTTTTGAAGGACCAATATAGGCGTGGATTTTTTAAAGCATATTTTTTGAAGGACCAATATAGGCGTGGATTTTTTAAAGCATATTTTTTGAAGGACCAATATAGGCGTGGATTTTTTAAAGCATATTTTTTGAAGGACCAATATAGGCGTGGATTTTTTAAAGCATATTTTTTGAAGGACCAATATAGGCGTGGATTTTTTAAAGCATATTTTTTGAAGGACCAATATAGGCGTGGATTTTTTAAAGCATATTTTTTGAAGGACCAATATAGGCGTGGATTTTTTAAAGCATATTTTTTGAAGGACCAATATAGGCGTGGATTTTTTAAAGCATATTTTTTGAAGGACCAATATAGGCGTGGATTTTTTAAAGCATATTTTTTGAAGGACCAATATAGGCGTGGATTTTTTAAAGCATATTTTTTGAAGGACCAATATAGGCGTGGATTTTTTAAAGCATATTTTTTGAAGGACCAATATAGGCGTGGATTTTTTAAAGCATATTTTTTGAAGGACCAATATAGGCGTGGATTTTTTAAAGCATATTTTTTAAGGACCAATGTAGGCGTGGATTTTTTAAAGCATATTTTTTGAAGGACCAATGTAGGCGTGGTTTATTGAAAGAATATTTTTTGAAGGACCAATATAGGCGTGGATTTTTTAAAACATATTTTTTAAGGACCAATGTAGGCGTGGATTTTTTAAAGCATATTTTTTGAAGGACCAATGTAGGCGTGGATTTTTTAAAGCATATTTTTTGAAGGACCAATGTAGGCGTGGATTTTTTAAAGCATATTTTTTGAAGGACCAATGTAGGCGTGGATTTTTTAAAGCATATTTTTTGAAGGACCAATGTAGGCGTGGATTTTTTAAAGCATATTTTTTGAAGGACCAATGTAGGCGTGGTTTATTGAAAGAATATTTTTTGAAGGACCAATATAGGCGTGGATTTTTTAAAGCATATTTTTTAAGGACCAATGTAGGCGTGGATTTTTTAAAGCATATTTTTTAAGCACCAATGTAGGCGTGGATTTTTTAAAGCATATTTTTTAAGGACCAATGTAGGCGTGGATTTTTTAAAGCATATTTTTTATAGACCAATGTAGGCGTGGATTTTTTATAGCATATTTTTTAAGGACCAATGTAGGCGTGGATTTTTTAAAGCATATTTTTTAAGGACCAATGTAGGCGTGGATTTTTTAAAGCATATTTTTTAAGGACCAATGTAGGCGTGGATTTTTTAAAGCATATTTTTTAAGGACCAATGTAGGCGTGGAATATTTTTTCAAGAACCGTTTTTTAAAAAATATTTTTTCAAGAACAGATTTTTTAAAGAATAAAAACCGATTTTTTAAACAATATTTTGGAGGACCAATTGATGCATCGATTTTTATACCCTTCACCACACTGTGGTGGAGGGTATTATGACTTTGTGCATATGTATGTTTGTAACTGGCAAAAGGAAACGAGATAGACACATGGTTCCTTTTGAGAATATGCATAGAATCACTTTCAGAGTCGATTTATGCATGTCCGTCCGTCTGTAAGTCTGTAGATGTTAAATTGTAAACAAAGTACAGGTCCCATTTATGATCCGATTTGGATGAAATTTGGCACAAGTCACTTATTTGGCCCAAGGACGAATCCTATTGAAATTGGAAAAAAAACGGTTCAGATATAGATATAGCTCCCATATATATTTTCGTCCGATTTAAGGTATATTGGGCACCAAAGTCCCTCTATATCTTTCGATTTGCACGAAATTTGGCATAGAGTACTGAATTAGGTCCAGAAAGATGTGTGCCAAGTATCGAGAAAATCGGTTCAGATTTAGATATAGCTCCCATATATATTTTCGCCCTATTTAAGGTAAATGGTGCACCGAAGCCCCTATATATCATTCGATTTGCACGAAATTTGGCATAGAGTACTGAATTAGGTCCAGAATGATGTGTACCAAGTTTCGAGAAAATCGGTCCAGATTTAGATATAGCTCCCATATTTAGTTTCGCCGGATTTAACGTAAATGATGCACCAAAGTCCCTATATATCTTTCGATTTGCACGAAATTTTGCACAGCGTAATGAATTAGGTATAGAATGATGTGTGTTAAGTTTCCTAAAAATCAGTTTTGGTCCTTTAAAAATGCGACGTCTGTTAGGATTCATCTGTTGAATATACCCAAAGTGGTGAACGATATTATATAGTCGGCCCCGTCCGACTTTACTACTTTCCTTACTGGTTTAACAATATTTTTTCAATGACAAATATAGGCGTGGCTTTTTTAAGAATATTTTCACCAGGACAATCAAAGGAACGGATGTATTTAGGTATGTTTTTCCAGGAACCAGGAATATGTGTGGAATTTTTCGTAATACTTTTTAATGGACCCAGATCGACGAATTACAATTTGATTCGAGTTCCCTGTTTAATTCGGATATCCAATATATATTTTCGCACAACAGACCTTCTTCTCGACTCTGACTTTGGAGTCGACAGAAATTAAATCTCAGTTTGAAATATATACATATATATTTGCCGATAACTGCTCAATATCTCACAGCAGATCTTTATCGGCCCGGGTAGCTCAGTCGGTAGAGCATTGGACTTTTAATCCAAGGGTCCAGGGTTCAAGTCCCTGCTCGGGCGGTGTAACTTTTTTGGTACAAATATAATATTCCAATACTTTAGCGCACAGCAACTAAAACTAATCTGTATTTCCTCTGCATGTTGAAATCAGAAGAAATTTCAGCAATTCATATTTTTAAACAAAAAAAAATCGAATTGCATCGGCCGGGAATCGAACCCGGGCCGCCCGCGTGGCAGGCGAGCATTCTACCACTGAACCACCGATGCCTATAGAGAAATCATCATCGTCTTACTCCCACACAACACTGATTTTTTTTAATTTTATAAAACATTCTGATTCTCACGACCATTGATTAAAAAACTAAACGAACGAACCCCTGCTAGGTTAGCAACTTCTGAACAAAAAAGAAAATCGTGAATAATAAAAACCTCGATTTTGTTTTATTTATTATTTTTTTAATTTTACAAAACTTTGCATAGATCCCTAGTAATTACAAATATGTCACCCACCATATTTCAGATCGACTAGCTTAAGGAGTCATACAAACTATGTGCTTTATTTAAAAGCCTCTGCATTTCCCCTTCGATTTTGAAAATAAAATGTTTTTAATTCCTCACGTAGTATCTAAAATTTTCTACCACTTCTATTTTTTTGCAAAAAATATTTATCCCCTTCTCTTAATTTTATGGGTTGATTTTACGATTCTAAATCAAGCGAAGATAGTGTGACCTTCACATGTTTGAAAAGTAATGAAAACACACAAAAAACATCATCACCAACACCAACAATCTAATCAAATTATTTCCGCAAACGTAACATCAGCCAATCAGTTCGATGATAAACGACAAAATACAACAACTCCGAAAAACAGCATGATCGAAAATTCAACGACAACAAAAATATCGATAAATTAAAATTTTGGTTTATGTGAAATACAAATTCACAACAAAAAAGCAACAACAATAAATCTAGCTTTATTCTTGGCAATATTGATGGTCTTCTTCAAAAGTCTAATACACATGGAAAGTCAGTCAGGCAGCCAGCCGGCATTTTTTCGTTTGGTTTTTTTTTTTGCAAACAGGTTGCGAAACCTGATGCCGCAAACACTTTTGCGCAGATGCGAATGAGCGATAAGTGCGTGTGAATTTTTATTGAAAACAAATACCGAATTCGACAACGTGATTTGTTTTGATGAGCATAAAATCGAAAATAAAATGTTGAACGAAGAACGAGCTAAATCGGCTGAAAGATACAACAGCAAAAATAAATCGTTTTAATGTCAAATTTTATTTATATCTGCCATTTTGTATGTGTGGTTTTTGTCACATTACTTTACCGGTCGAATTCGATAGAGTAACTAATTAAAAAAAGTAATAATTTATGTCCTTCAACTCTGTGTGGTCGGTTGAACAGTAGTTGGAGCTAAGGTCAATGACTTTTCGTGGAAATAGGTTACCATCACTGGACTGGAAAATACATAATCAAACCGGAAGAGAAAGAGCTAGGGTATTCCTATTAAAAATATCTTGTAAAAATATTCTTAAAAAAATCCACGCCTATGTTGGATGTTGAAAAAATATTCTTAAAAAAATCCACGCCTATGTTGGATGTTGAAAAAATATTCTTAAAAAAATCCACGCCTATGTTGGATGTTGAAAAAATATTCTTAAAAAAATCCACGCCTATGTTGGATGTTGAAAAAATATTCTTAAAAAAATCCACGCCTATGTTGGATGTTGAAAAAATATTCTTAAAAAAATCCACGTCTATGTTGGATGTTGAAAAAATATTCTTAAAAAAATCCACGCCTATGTTGGATGTTGAAAAAATATTCTTAAAAAAATCCACGCCTATGTTGGATGTTGAAAAAATATTCCTAAAAAAATCCACGCTTATGTTGGATGTTGAAAAAATATTCTTAAAAAAATCCACGCCTATGTTGGATGTTAAAAAAATATTCTTAAAAAAATCCACGCCTATGTTACTTACTTACTTAGCTGGCATGTGACAGAACTTTTGTTCCATAAGTCGAGCTTAAAAAAGATTTCCAGGTGCGACGGTCTTTTGCGCAGTTTTTCCCAATTTTAAAGACCATATTCGGCAATGTTTTCTTCCACTTAATCCTTCCACCTTATTGGCGGCCTTCCACTTCTACATGAACTATCGGCTGGTTCGCTTTTATATGCCTTCTGGACTGGGGCATCTTCATTCATTCTCACAACATGACCTAGCCAACGTATTCGCTGCAGCTCAATACGTCTAATAATGTCGATGTCCGAGAATAGCTGGTACAACTCATGGATCATTCGACGGCGATATTCACCAACAACGCAAATCCGCCCATAGATCTTTGGGAGAATTTTTCTCTCAAACACTCCAAGAGCTGCCTAATATGTGGCCTTGCTTTTGAGTTGTTTGCTCAGACCATGTTAGCATCGGTTGGCCATCACTATCCTTCTCCGAATTTCAAAACTGATGTCATTCGTTTTATTTATGGCGGTACCAAGGTATATAAAATCTATGACTACCTCGAAGCTGTAGTTCTCAAGTTCCACAGATGGTCCGAGTCTACTGAACGTCTTGGGCGTTGATACCATCAGCATGATCTTCTCGCCGTTCACAGCCACAACCACTTTGGCAGACTCCTTCTCAAGTTGTTCAAAGGTGGCTTTTACCGCTGTCAATGTTCGACCTATTATGTCAAACGCAGACATGGCTTTATACACCTCGAATGTGTTTTTGGAATGTGTCGATGTGTTTTTCGTGGGTTTTTTTTCCAGGATTTGGCGCAGAGTGAAAATGTGGTCAATGGTGGATTTGCAGGTCTGAAGCCGCATTGGGTATGGTCCAATAATGTCATTGACCATTGGCTTCAGTTGTTCACACAGTACACTGGATAGCACTTTATATTCGATGGGAATGAGACTTATCCTCTATAGTTGCACATATCGTCTTGTCTCATTTTTTGTGCACGGGACACAGGATGCTGAGGTTCCAATCTCTGGGCATGCATTCTTCTAGCCAAATTGTACTACTCAGCTGGTACATGCTCCTTACCAGCATCTGACCACCAGTCTTGAATAGTTCGGCTTCTATACCGTCATCTATTATTGGTTTTGGGGGTATCCTCTTTACCGCTACTATTTGATACCAGAAGTTTTTCAAAATGCTTCTTCCAGATCCTCAGCACGCTGTCTGTATCTGTCACCAGGTTTCCTTCTTCATCTCTACAAGAGTATGTGCCTGCACCAAAGCCTTCGGTTTGGTGTTTTACCCGTTGGTAGAATTTTCCGTCTTCATTCTGACTCCTGTACATCTCGATTTGCTTACGCTCATGTTTTTCTTGTTCTTTCTTCTTTTTTCTGAAAATACGTTTCTCCTCTCTCCCTTTCTCCCGATAGTTCTCCATCGCACAGGGTTGCCCTATACGCTGCGTTTTTTTCATATCAGTAGTATTACGACACTCCTGATCGTACCACGGATTTCTTGATGGTGGCCTTTGGTACCCAAGTGTTGCTTTTGCTGCAGTTTGTAGGGAGTGGGCAATTCTCTGCCATTGTTCTTCTATACGATTATCGGAACAAGGGGTGCTTTTCGTCAAGGTGTCCTCTGTGGGATCTTAAAAACATATTTTTATAAAAATCCACGCCTTTGTGGGATCTTGAAAAAATGTTTTTATAAAAATCCACGCCTTTGTGGGATCTTGAAAAAATATTTTTATAAAAATCCACGCCTTTGTGGGATCTTGAAAAAATATTTTTATAAAAATCCACGCCTTTGTGGGATCTTGAAAAAATATTTTTATAAAAATCCACGCCTATGTTGGAACTTGAACAAATATTTTTTTATACAAATTACGACTATGTTGTGTATTCGAATGTGACCCCGACAGTCTGTATCAGTTAGAAATAAATTCCCTTTTCCCATAGTGTATTTGCAGATCCATTCCATTCGATTTTAACGACATTTTGCTTTTATTTATTTATTTATTTTTTTTTTTAACCCTTCACTTGTTCAATTTTTTATTGAACTACAAACAATTCTCTTTGCATTTTTTTTTTTTTTTTGAAACGAGTCACAAATCTTAATTAGTTTAAAACAAATTGCCTTTGTTGTTCACAAGACAGTGAACAAATTTGTTGAAATGTGCTATGGGGAATTATCTACCACTCAAAGGCCTTTCTAAAGACCTTTAAGGCAATGCTGAACGATTATTGACGCGATGATCATCGTCAGCATGATCAGCTGTATGATCGTCGTCATCGTTAACCTGGCTGTGGTGATGGTGATGTTTGGTGGAATATTGTCAGAATCGAGGTTAAAAGCCTACAAATAAATGTCGCAGGGAACATAACGATGAAATGACAATGGCTTTTGATGGAGAATTAAAATGACAAATGAGCAATTTTCTAGCTTCGTTCACAATTCACATCTTTTTGTTGTTGTTGGTCTTTTCAAATATCACAAAAAATGAAATGAAACACAATCTTCAACGTCGATTTGAAGAGTCAACTTATGTGGCATGGTGTATGGAGGCAAAAGATCATTGCCACACAATGGATTACCCACAGACGACTATGATTAGCTAAAAATAACTCAACAAGCAATCACCACAGCAAGTTGTGTGTGTGCGTTGTTTGACAATAATTGGAAAGGCCTATTGAAGCTATGGCTGGTTTTTCCTTATCTTCAATGTGAAAGAAAACCCCATGATGGAAAAACTTCAAATGAAAAGGCAATTGGATTTCTTGTTGCATAGTCAAATCTCTATAGGCATCGGTGGTTCAGTGGTAGAATGCTCGCCTGCCACGCGGGCGGCCCGGGTTCGATTCCCGGCCGATGCAATTTGAATTTTTTATTAAATTTTGGGTTGTGTACTTTTTTATTCACTTGGCTCGTGCCTAAAATTTGTTAGTTGCCATAATTTCTGTCTGTGCATAGTTTGGATATTCAAATTTCTAATCACATTTTCTTGTTCGTTGCTGCGCATATTTTTTTGCGTCTCGATTTGCATAAAAAAGATTTATGATGATATGTTTGTCCAAAATAAAAGGTGTGACAATTTATTGCGAATTTGGTATTTATTGAACTTAATGCTTAAAACAGCCGAATCGAGTCTTCTAATAAGATCGGATTTGCAATGAATATTTTTGAAGGCAAGCTATAAACGGGGAATTTTAAGGCAAAAATAGAGCCATTTTAAGAAAATATTCTTTCAAAGATCAGGGCAGCAATAAGCGTGGATTTTTAAAGAACACATTTTTAAGGACCAGGACAGCCATAAGCGCGGATTTTTAAAGAATATTTTTTCTAGGACCAGAACAGCCATAAGCGTGGATGTTTAAAGAATATTTTTTCTAGGATCAGGGCAGCCATAAGAGTGGATTTTTAAAGAATATTTTTTCGAGGACTTGGACAGCCATAAGCGTGGATTTTTAAGGAATATTATTTCTAAGACCACGACAGCCATAAGGATCAGGACAGCCATAAGAGTGGATTTTTAAAGAATATTTTTTCGAGGACTTGGACAGCCATAAGCGTGGATTTTTAAAGAATATTTTTTCTAGGGTCATAACAGCCATAAGCGTGGATTTTTAAAGAATATTTTTCGAGGACTTGGACAGCCATAAGCGTGGATTTTTAAAGAATATTTTTTCTAGGGTCATAACATCCATAAGAGTGGATTTTTAAAGAATATTATTTCTAGGGCCATAAAGAATATTTTTTCTAGGGCCAGAAGCGTTGATTTTTTAAAGAATATTTTTTCTAGGACCAGAACAACCATAAGCGTGGATTTTTAAAGAATATGTTTTCTATGATCAGAACAGCAAAAAGCGTGGATTTGTAAAGAACAATTTTTCAAGGACCAGAACATCCACAAGCGTGGATTTTGAAACAACAATTTTTCAAGGACCTGAACATCCACAAGCGTGGATTTTGAAAGAACAATTTTTCAAGGACCAGAACATCCACAAGCGTGGATTTTGAAAGAACAATTTTTCAAGGACCAGAACATCCACAAGCGTGGATTTTGAAACAACAATTTTTCAAGGACCAGAACATCCACAAGCGTGGATTTTGAAACAACAATTTTTCAAGGACCAGAACATCCACAAGCGTGGATTTTGAAACAAAAATTTTTCAAGGACCAGAACATCCACAAGCGTGGATTTTGAAAGAACAATTTGTTAAGGACCATTTGTCAAGCCAGCGTGACCAGCGTGGATTTTGATTTTTCGAAAAACATTACATTTTTTGTCAAGGACCTGCGTGGATGTGTAAAGAACAAATTTTCAATGACAAACTTAGCTATAAACGTGGATTTTTAACGAATAAATTTTGAAGGAACAGGAAGACCATTAGCGTAGATTTTTAAAGAACATTTTTGAGGACCATTTTTAGAAAATTGATTTTTAAAATCACTATAAAAACAACACATTTTCGAGTGCGTTTATGAAATATATATAGTAGCCCCGCAAAGAACACCTTTTTATTGAAAATATTTTTTTATGAATTCCAATCTAAGTCATGAATTCTGAAGATCTGAATCATAAGTCAGTATTTTGTTCAAAATATTATCTTCCACATAAACAATTTTTATAATTTTGTATTATTTTATACCTAATTCTAATCGCAAAACAAATAAAAAAGAATATCTGCATCGGCCGGGAATCGAACCCGGGCCGCCCGCGTGGCAGGCGAGCATTCTACCACTGAACCACCGATGCTGCTTGAAGATCTCACAAGCAGTAGCAACATTTATTCCACAAAGTTCAATGAATGCATCTCAAAACAATTCAAAGCAAAAAAACCACAAATCTGGAACCAGTTTAGCATCTTCATGCAGCAGTTGCTGATCAATAGTATCGCCGATACCCAACGTCATCAACATCATCTTCATAATAGATAAACAAATATTAAACTCAAAACTGGCTAGTTGGAGTACAACCAACCAATCTAAACACACACATACTTTAAACCCCATTTACCTTCTCTTCTTTTTTTCATATCTAATAATATTAGTTATGTTTCCAAATAGCTTAAAGGAAGGTGGTCTTGAAATGAAGAAAACCAGTCAGTCAGTCAAACACTCACTCAGTAAGTCAGTATCACTGAGTCACTATGCCAACTAGTTGAGTTGGGCGGCAACAACACCCCAGCTTAAATTACAAGTGCATATCAATCATACAAAATAATAATTATGAATGAATAATAAAAAATTGGAAACAAGAATCTAACGTATGTCATCGCCGCCGACCATCATCATCATCGTCGGCTTCGGTATTATTATTCATTCATTCATAAATATTTATTCTATGGCTGCAGAACCCCGTTCAAGTCCAGTCAATGTCTCCAACGTCCGTTTCATATAAAAAATGTCGACAATCAAACGACGTTGTCTATTAAATGTACTCACCGGCGATACTCCTCTCCGTAATAATAATCAAAGAAATAAATAAAAAATAACCGTACAGATATCTCCTCTAATGGCACGTGATCCATTCAATACGTTGTTGGAATTTAATTATCGGCGTTACACTGGGCAACAGAAAAAAATAATTTTTGTTGATTTTTAAAAGTGGAATAGGTTTAATTCCAAAGGAAATTATAGAATAGAATATAAAAAAATACCATATATGTTGGATTTTTAAAAATTGCCTACAATGTACTTACATTATTTCCGGGATGCTACAATTGAAGCCCATATTTAAAATATTTAACCTGAAATAGAGAAAAGACAAGTGAAATTAGTAGTAGTAGTAATTTATAAATCCTATGAATAATACAAACTAAATTAGTATATGTTCAGGAACCTGAAACCATTGTAGGAAATATTTTAAAATAAACAGATCGAATCTTAAATTGGTCGAAGCTTTGTTAATAAATTAATAATTAATGGGTAAATTACAAGTAATTACAGTGAAGAAAGTACATAAGTCGGACGGGACCGACCATATGATACGCTTCAGAGCTTTGGGTACAAACAGGGATGCTCCTACGTTCAATAACCTGTCTATAGAACAGACATAGCATCTTTGAAGGACCATTGACATGAAATCTGACGAAATTAAAATAGGATTTTCATAGATATATTTACCAATTTATATCAACCCCTATACACACTATAATGAAATCTATATAAAAAATTATGGTTTCTTTGGTATGAAATAGAGCAAAATTATATATGAGAGCTATATGCAGATCAGGACCTAATACCATTTGGTATACTGCAGCAAAGTGCGCTGTCCAAAATTTTATCTCGATCTGAGAAACTTTTATTATTCTATATTCAATAATCTATGTTCAATTTGGTACGTTGTGCACAAATTGGACCCGTTCGGACAACCATAAGTTATTTGGTACAGTATTTAGCTGAAATCGGATGAAAATACATATGAAAGCTATATCTAAACCTCAACCGATTTCATGTAAAGCGAACCAACATAGGCTCCTTGGTGCACCATAACATAAAACATTCTAGACTAAATTCCATACCTGCTGCTAAATTTCGTGTATATGAAACAAACAGGCTCCTCAATGTACTATTTTAATACAATCGGACGAAAATATAGATGGGAGGTATATCTAAATTTGAACCGATTTAAAAAATAAATTAAGACACATCACTCTTGGCTCAATTGCAATCGCTATACAAAATGTTGTCTCAATCGAACAAATATTGGGAGTTTGGTGCATTATTTACAATTGGACACACCTTTGGGGTTTGGTGCACCATTCAGATAAAATCGGACGAAAATATATATGGGAGCTATATCTAAATCTGAACGATGTTCTCCAATAGGGTTTGTCTTTGGCCCAAATAAACGATCTGTGCCAAATTTCATCCAATTCGCATTATAAATGCGACCTATGATTTGTTTACGATTAAACGTGGACAAACGGACGGGCGACATGCACAAATCGACTCAGAAGAGGTCTTATGTATATTCTCAAAATGAACCATGTGTCTACCTCGTTTACTTTTGCCTGTTACAAACATATGCACAAAGACAAAATACCATGTACCACAGTATGGTGTAGGGTATAAAATGTGGAGGTTTAAACGCTTCAACGATGAAAATCGTTCACCATCCACTTTTGTCTTGATTTTGAACGACTTTAGAGCTAATGGCTCATAAATTCCTCATTTTTGTTGATCAAGAAGGTGCTTGTGTTGGACGAGAGCAGTTTTTTTACAATGAAAGACCGCATTTCTAATTTTTCTATTGTAAAAAATTGCGGATGCGTCCTTTTTGAACACCTATTTCGATATGAAGTAGTTACCAGATCGATCCAAAATTTAACATATCTTCATAACAGAGATGGAATCATCTCTGATGATTTTATTAACGCTTTTTGAAGCACCACATTTGTAAAGTATTTCGGATCCAACAACAACAAACAATTTTGCCCCCAGTGGTTCCTGCAACATCGAACGTATCCCGATGATCTTGCGATATTTGGACGACCATCGTCCTAAAGCGAGCGTCGGCCTTTTTGTAATTGATTTTCCAATTCACTGTTAACAACACAACACATCGTCGTACGTCTAACCCTACTGTAAACGATTATGCTAACAAATGTCAAACGCTCTAATGAAAATATCAGATGGCGTTAGGCAACGTTAAGGTTAGAAGTATATATGGTAGCTCTCACATATATTTTGGATCTGATACGTTTTAAGGAATTTAAAGTTCTCGAAAAGTAAGTTCTCATGTCAGAATAATTTCAATATAAGTCTATATTTAGCAATGAGCGCATATATTAATATCCCTTAAAATTAGCATGGCCCTGCAGCATTTCACCACTGAAAAGACTGTTACTAAGAATATCGAGTACTCAGAGGTAGTAGAAATATGAGTTCATAGCCCTATTAAATTTTAAGTATTTTGAAGCATCTAGCCCAAATTTTCAACCGAAGTAGGTGAAAAGGTGGAAAATTCCATATGGAGATGAAATATCCTCCTTCTAAGTATATCAAAACAATTTGGAAAGTTCATGTGCGAATTTTATAACTCCAGTGCCTGTATTATGGTAACAATGGAATGCAAAACTAACCACAATCTAGTTAGTGAAGAGACTGCGGTTGTAAACATGAGAAACAGTACAGTCGAACAATGAATGGTGTGTTGGGGTTATTCTTCGGAAGAATACATTTGTTTTTGTCAAAAAAGCGAAAAGGAAATATGAGCGCAAATAGTGGTAAAGTAGAGCGAAGTAGGATAATAATTTTAATATTCATGAAATATTTAAATTTGTTGCCAAATACAACAGCTTTCTTGTGAGGTGCATGTACAAAATAAAATAAAAAAATAAACATTGAATAAAATTATGAAAACATTCATTAAATGTTTTTTTTTCTGTTTTTGGGGTCACCATTTTTTTAAATATATTTATAATCAAGAAAAATATCAAATTTCCTGTAAACTAGTGTTATCAGTAATTAATTATTTAAAGAAGCCGGCATTAAGAACACTTATCGCTATCACATTTAATGATCTTCATACACACATTTTTGTGTACACACACACACAAATGCTTTGTAGTATTACTGTAAAATATAATTTTATAGATTCTTATTTTTTATGACTTTTTCAATAACACTTGACTTCTTTTTTTTACAGATTTGGTGGACAGCACTGTCCGTTGCACTGGGCCTCGATGTACGTGGCGATTTGATAAAGGGTGTGCCATGCATAAAACGCTATCATCAGCTATTCTGTCCGACGGCCGGTAACAGTTATCCAATGTAAGTCAATTTCCTATTTATCTTCAAAATAAAATATGATTTAGTTGATATTTGACGATATTGTGGCTTCAACGCATTTCCAATCAATGGCCCAACTAACTAAATCTGTTTTGGCTGTGGGGTGACCTTAACCTTTTGTGTGGTGTTGAAAATTTTGATAAATTGTGTATTTTAATAGTTTTTTTTTATTTGTTGTGGCCATCTTCTAAATTTAAATTTTGAAAAATTAACCAAAATTCTTCATCAGTAGCGAGAGAGAGAGATTAACTAAAAATAATACAATAATTGGCAAACAGCGGCAGCAACAAAAACAACAATTAATAATTAGCACTCATAAATATGACCCACTTAATGATAATTCAAGGTTTCACACGCGGATAGATGAATAACAACAACAACAAAGAAAAAATCACAACCGTAAAAATTAAACAATTAACTATTAAAACGTTTGGCCAAAAATATTCGTTTTTTCTAAAAGGTTGTTTTTCGGCAAAAATTAAAGATAAATTAAACACAATTAAAATAGGCGCCACAAGTGTAGAGATTGCCAATTAGGTACCTACAAAGTGGATTATGAAAATAAATTAGTTTATTTTTTCATTTATTGGAACTTTTGGAAAAATGGGGATCGGAAGTTCAAGGTGATAATAAGACATGTGGAACCTGTGCCCATTCGAAGCTTATAGTCATCCGAGATATCGTTATTTTCGGTTGCGTGAATCGGTTTTAGTTCTTTACACTATGGATCATATTTCCATCTGGAGATAAAAATCGATGCCAGAACGATATTAGGATGCCAGAAAGGCCAATTTCCCATAGATCAATTATTCCTTCCTTGTGTCCTTTTTTTTCTTATTTTCTTCAAATTTCACACATCGATGTTCGTCTTTTCCCACTTTTACCGAACCTTCCCTAGCACCTTTCCTTGTAACGATGTACTATCGGATTCGTATGGAATATTTAAATAACAAGATGTCACTATGTGATTCACGATAGTTAAGGCTAATTTTTATAGTTGAATTTTCCGATAATAAAACGAGTTTGAATCTGTTTTATATGGGTTTATGTCATAGCAGCCTTTCCTCTTCACAAAAAAAATAGCCACTATTGGTATTCTCTCTTAAATACAGTTCCTATCTAAGGATATGAATTAAAATATTTTTTCTTTTTTAGTAAAAAGTATTCCGCCCGAGCAGGGACTTGAACCCTGGACCCTTGGATTAAAAGTCCAATGCTCTACCGACTGAGCTACCCGGGCTCACGGAGAAGTTTCAACCTGCAAAATTATCCTCGAATTTTTGAACTAGTCTCGAAATATCCGAAACTGTCGGATTGAAAGTAATTTTTCAGTTCACCGTTAAATTAATAATATAATTTTTTTTGTAAATTGTGCGAAAATTAACAAAACTAATAATACAATAATATACCCAAAACAGGTCTCGACCCATATCAAAATGGGCAAATTTTTCTACGATGACGTTTTTTACCCATCACGAACAAAATTATAGTTTTCAATTGGAAAATGGATTTCGGACCAGCTAAAGGCCTAACGTGGCCCAAAATTTCGTACAAATAGGTGTTTTACATATGACAACACTTCGGCTCGGAAAATGTGACAAAAACCTTAAAAAAATTGGACGAACTTAAAAAAGATTTGCAGGTGCGTCGCTTTTATATGCCATTTGAGCTGAGGCATCCTCATCCATTCTCACAACATGGCATAGCCAACATAGTCGCTGCAGCTCGATACGTCTGACTATGTCGATGTTCAACTCATTGTTCATTCGATGGCGATATTGACCGTCTACGCCGATCGGAGAATTCTGAGAATTTTTCTTTCAAACACTCCTAGAGCTGCCTCATTTGCATGCGCAAGTACCCATGCTTCAGATCGATAGAACAGCACGGGTAATATCAGCGTCTTGTGGAGAGTGAGTTTGGTCTGCGGAGAGGTGGCCTTGAGTGGCTTTTGAGTTGGTTAATCAGACCATAGTAACAACTGTTGGCCAGCACTATTCTCCTACGGATTTCAAAGTTAATGCTTAGTTTTGGTTTTGTTTATGGCGGTACCAAGATATATAAAAACATTGACTACCTCGAAGCTCCCGAGTCTACTGGACGTCTTGCGCGTTGATACCATTATCTTGATCTTCTCGCCATTTACTACCAGTCCCACCTTGGCAGACTCCTTCTCAATTAGTTCTATGGTGGCTGTTACCGCTCTCAATGTTCGATCAATTATATCGATGTCATCGGCGTAGGCAAGTAACATGTGTTGTTTGATGTACAGAGTGCAATTTCTGTTCACATTTACATCTCGTATGACCTTTTTTTTTCTAAAATTATGCCTCTAAAATTCCTCCGTCATATTAAAATTGTGTAAATTAAGCAAATTAAAACAACTTCAATATAACATTTTGTTAATGACAACAAGAAGTCGATTTTCCAGTTTTATTTTGTCATCCTTTGAAGTTTACGAGAATTTACAGAGAAATAAAATAAAAATGACGATTGCAATTTGTCGCTGTCAACAAATTAACACATTTTTACAACTTTATACATCAAACAAATTACACCAACTAAATATATATATTGGAGTTCATTAAACCAAAACGGCAAATGCGGAAGACTTGTTATATTAACTAAACGGTAAACTGACTTTTACTACACATCAATATCAATGACATATTCCGGTTCCCACGAACAAATGAAAAACAATATCAAGATATTGTGGTAGCTTCGCCTAAGCTCCTTAGAATGATTTCGAGACTAGTTCACACATGTATTGTTAAGTCTAAAAAATCGAGGATTGAAACCAGTTCCCGATTGAAACTAGTTCCCAGTTGAGCAAAAATCCGACAGGGATAAGCTGGATATTTTCTTCCAGAGCCCGGGTAGCTCAGTCGGTAGAGCATTGGACTTTTAATCCAAGGGTCCAGGGTTCAAGTCCCTGCTCGGGCGGAACATTTTTTACTACATTCGCATGAAGAAAATTACTAATCCACAAAAGAAATTTTATTTTTCCCAACAGACAATTTTGAACATCATCTGCGAAACCCACATTTATATTTTATTGTTGCATGCATAAGTTTTGAAAAAAATATTCAATTGCATCGGCCGGGAATCGAACCCGGGCCGCCCGCGTGGCAGGCGAGCATTCTACCACTGAACCACCGATGCTATATATTTGGGGCCTTACCACTATATTGCAAAGATATTTACAAAGAGGGTTCTACACTCACTATGATAACAATTTAAAGTATTGAGTTACAAATGTTCATAAAATTTGATTAAAAAATATGATTTAAATCGGTCAATACAGTTATATGGGAGCTATACCATATACATGTTTGTCTTATATCCAAGTCCCCAAAAAAATATCAAGAATAATATTGAAAATATGTTCCAAAAATCCGACAAGGATAAGTCTGAAATATTCTACAAGTGTCCTTGTAGTTCCGTGGGTAGAGCTTTGAACTTTAATTCAAGGGTCCAGGTCTACTAAGATTTTTTGCTAGGAAATTTTATATTGACAGCACAAAATACGAAAAGTACACACAATATTCATTACATGGTACTGATATGGGTCACCTATAAATGGCCTCACATTTTCTAATCGCATTTTAACTCCAATATATGCGGGATTTATCTGTGGAACAAAATCCACCCTTTTAAGAGATATTCTTTTAGCAAATCTCGACCCACTAGTGAGTCTTGTGTACTAAACCACCCCACCAATATAGGTTTCTTATATTATATTCGCAGAGAATCCGGTAAATAATCTTCATCTTATCCATGGACTTGGTTATTTAAAAAGTCCATTTCTGCATCGGCCGGGAATCGAACCCGGGCCGCCCGCGTGGCAGGCGAGCATTCTACCACTGAACCACCGATGCTACATACGCAAAGCAATAACTGCATTAATGATAATTTCGAGTATGAAGTATATATTCAAATATATGGGACCCGTTTTTTGGTATAATCAATCTTATTTCGATCAATTATTTTTCTCGAAATTCACAAAATTTCGCTTTGAAGTTATAGTTATTAAGAATAATAACAGATGTTTTTTTTTGTGATAACTGTGATATTTGACCACGTTTACGGTGTTGGCCATAACGTACAGTAGAAATTTTAAGTCCTCCTTAAAGTGTGAGATCGTGTGAACTATATTTTATATCCCTATTGGAAGTAATTCTCATATTCATTAAGCAAAGTTGTTTGAAATATCGGGTACCGATATTATCGAGCCCGGGTAGCTCAGTCGGTAGAGCATTGGACTTTTAATCCAAGGGTCCAGGGTTCAAGTCCCTGCTCGGGCGAATTGTACTTTTATATACCCCATAAAAATGGGTTTCAAAAAAACTGTGGATCTTATAAGGAGGGGAACTGACTTGTGCACCACTGCCGCCTGCCTGCCTCTACTATTAAATGTGGCGCAATAAGTTGCAAACCTTAACTCTCTGGATTCTACTTTAAATCCTGTATATTAACCATTTCTAGTTTTTGAAATGATACACTTACGATTCGTAATATTACGACGTATGTGATATATTTGTTGAAATATGTTACCCTTTTTTGTCAATTTTTATTATTTTAACTTATATAATGCATTTGTATTCCAAATATTTTGAATAATGGAAATGCTGCACCCAACAGATTATGTCGACCCATTGTTCTGGAAACAGCGAATGAAGAGGGTTAATATGTGCCCGGGTAGCTCAGTCGGTAGAGCATTGGACTTTTAATCCAAGGGTCCAGGGTTCAAGTCCCTGCTCGGGCGATACTTTTTTCTTTTTAATTTTGTGCATATTATACTATACACATTTAATAAATAAAACCGAACTTCGTTAAAATTAAGTATAAGCTCACAAGTTCTCCCAGTAGGGCCTATGTTGCGGATACTCCGATTTTAAGAGTAAAATATCAAATTGCATCGGCCGGGAATCGAACCCGGGCCGCCCGCGTGGCAGGCGAGCATTCTACCACTGAACCACCGATGCTATATATAACCCGTTTGTTACTATATATTTCGAAACGATTAATTTAATACATATGAGAAATATCACACCATCTATTCTGTGCTTAGGAAGCCAAGATTTTGGTTATTCTCTTATATCCTGCACGACGTGACACATTTAAAAAGCGATGACGCTACGATCTTTATCATTATTAATCATATTCCAATCTTAAAAATAATAGAACATTGAAGTTCATACATGATAATATATTCCATTCTTCCCTAGATGGATTACCTTCACCTTCATAAGTTCAAGGTATTTTTCTTCTTCAAACTAATTCAGGAATTGATATCTAGGTTTTAAGAAATTGGTGGTCCAGTGTTCTGAGAGGGTTAATTAAAGTCCCCTTTCAGATTTTTAATTCTTCGGACCCTAAAAAGTTGAAAATTGCATCGGCCGGGAATCGAACCCGGGCCGCCCGCGTGGCAGGCGAGCATTCTACCACTGAACCACCGATGCTACATGAAGTTGATTTAATGAGTACGGCTTTTATACAAAATATAATTCTCAAATTCTTGAGTTATTCTTTGGTATAAGGTCCATTACATCGGTTTAGGAATTTCATTATTGCAGCTCTAACACCTGATTGTCACATCAGTTATATTTCAGTGACAGTACTTCAATGTCAACCTTGCGACGCGACCCGTATAACGTTTACTTTTTTTACATGTATATGTCAGAGATGATCTTCTGGCATTACACAAAATGTCCAACAATATAACCGTTGTACGGCGATTTTCGTGACCTGTAGAAATTTTTCTGTAGGTGTTCGTGACAGTCAACGTCTCAATTATACTCGTTTGATCATTATCCTTTATTCTTTAAAAGTTTGGGATACACATATGGAACATTTTGGTCGGAATTCTATATACCCAAAAGTTATTGGATAATAGTATTTGAGATTCTATTCCAGCATTAGATCAATAGTGAAATTCAACAGGGTGTTCTAAATACCTTATGTGCCCGGGTAGCTCAGTCGGTAGAGCATTGGACTTTTAATCCAAGGGTCCAGGGTTCAAGTCCCTGCTCGGGCGAATAATCCTTTTTATGTACCAATAAAAGCCCAGTTTTAAAATAATTGGATACAATATTTTTCAAAATTAATCCGCATCCCCCTTTCCAAGAAAATCTTTTTAGAAATTGCCTTGATAAGCTTCTGGCCTAGGCCAATTTACTCTTGATTTTATTATTACTCCTTATACTAAAAAGTTTAGAATTGCATCGGCCGGGAATCGAACCCGGGCCGCCCGCGTGGCAGGCGAGCATTCTACCACTGAACCACCGATGCTACATATAACCCATGCAGGACCAAATTTATTCACATTGGGAATCCAGAAAAACTTCGTGTAAATGAATAATGCTATTTGAAATTTTGTACAGCCTACGGGACTTCCATAAGTCGAATGTAGTGACGAACTAATGAGGAAAATATAGTTAATTCCATAACTCGAAGTCCTCGTAAATCGATTTTAATGCAAGTCGAAGGATATTCGTAGTTCGAGTTATGGAAGTTCGAGCTGGCAAGCAATAATTTTTGTAATTGCATATCAAAATGGGTTAATTATTTTTTTAATCATGTATGCAAACTGTACGGGTACGATGTTTTGGGATTGCAAATGTAAACTACGAAAGTGAAAGTGAAAGCATTCATCTTCCTGTAAATATTTACTTACTACTGAACTCTCGAAACTAACGACATGTGGACCAAAAACAAATATATCGGCCCATATGGGTTAAATGTGAATGTAAAGACCATACTAGCCGACTAGTCTTACACGTAGCCCGGGTAGCTCAGTCGGTAGAGCATTGGACTTTTAATCCAAGGGTCCAGGGTTCAAGTCCCTGCTCGGGCGATCTAATTTTTTTATAAATTATCCCAAATTCGATGTCAATGTTATCTTGAACATTATATAATCACAAAAGCTTGGTCAAGAAGTTGAAGTCTATTTGTAGATTCAAGAGATATTCTAAATCATGGATTGACTATTAAAAAGTAGAACTGCATCGGCCGGGAATCGAACCCGGGCCGCCCGCGTGGCAGGCGAGCATTCTACCACTGAACCACCGATGCTATATAGTAGATTCTTAGAAGCGATGTCAGTCAGATAATTGTATGAATTTGTATCTTAGATTTTGAAATGTATTCTTTGTGATTCTACTTAAATATCCCCGGTTATTAAAGGTAAGAAGCAAATTTAACATAATGTGGAAAGCTGTCCCTGAAGATTATAATTCAGTTTAAAATTGTTTTATTGGAATTGTTGTCTCGACACTTCAATGTTGGAAGAAATTGCCATTGCTTCAATCACATCCGTAAGCAACCTTCCACGATTGATTGTGGAAGTTCGCTCAAGAAAAGTATTCGGGAAATAAGCTGTATAATCTAAATACCGAATTTCATATTTAATATCTGATTTGATTTTCTGACATTGTGTACCAAATAGACTATTTAAACACCAAGAACGTTTTATTTTCTTCAAAAAAAAATGATAACCGACATGATAATTCCTTCATGGCCCGGGTAGCTCAGTCGGTAGAGCATTGGACTTTTAATCCAAGGGTCCAGGGTTCAAGTCCCTGCTCGGGCGGATATATTTTTAGAAACAATCTAATGTCGGAAGGTGAATCGTATAAAATTAGCTGCAGCTAATTCTAGTTCTACATTTAAGTCCGAATTAAGTCTTTGTTGTTTTCCATGGTTTCAACTCAGCCAAAATTTCTCCGATTTTATTTCAATTATAAAATAGTTTTTATAATAAAAAACGTTAGTTGCATCGGCCGGGAATCGAACCCGGGCCGCCCGCGTGGCAGGCGAGCATTCTACCACTGAACCACCGATGCTTGATAACGGTACTTTGTTATAATCAGTGTGTTGAAGGGAAATCCAAAAAAGATCACATCAAATACTATTATAAAAATCCAGCCTTAAAGACAAATTGATGGAAAATATGTGCGAATGTTAGCAGTATTATTGGCTTGAGCCATTTCTAAAAGAACCACAATTAGGGAAATGAAGAAGAAAGTCGAGTACACTTATAATGAATACCGTTAATAATGAATTTAATTTATAGCGAACACTTTTCCTGGTGCCAAAGTTTTTATACATATTTTTCATACAAATATTTACTATTATAGCGAATTTACGGATGCAGCGTAAATTCGGTACCAACATTCAATTTTCATACATTTTAATTTGGTTATAACGAACACTGCTACAAATATACGCAATACTGACGATGACAATCCTCACAAACATTTTTGCTTTGAGAACCTTTACACAAAATTTCAGGTTCATCAAAGAAAAAGAGAATCACCTTAAGAATTTTCGAAAGGACACAAAACCTATTAGATTCTAACGGACTTTATATTTTTTCTGTCAAACCTATGTTTTGCTTTACCTTGGATATAAAGAACTTCATCAATAACGTACAATTTCAAGAGATGGCGGGGCGGACTGGTTGTCTAAGTGTGGATATGA
Organism: Musca vetustissima; assembly: GCF_032173495.1. Taxonomy (NCBI): domain Eukaryota; kingdom Metazoa; phylum Arthropoda; class Insecta; order Diptera; family Muscidae; genus Musca; species Musca vetustissima. The sequence continues at coordinate 480,079 of NW_026883678.1, forward strand.
CAACACTGTAGTAAAACAAATCAGAATTACGGAAGAGTACGACGTGAAAAATACAAACCAATCCAACTTTACTAAGGACGTGTTTTATGTGCCCGGGTAGCTCAGTCGGTAGAGCATTGGACTTTTAATCCAAGGGTCCAGGGTTCAAGTCCCTGCTCGGGCGAATTTATTAACTTTTAATTATAGCACATCCTGAAATATGCTGCTATAAAATGTTCCATGGTTATATACTCAGGATTTATAGGTAATTTGTGATCGGAGAAGTCGAACTTCCATAACTGAAACCAACCACCATAATCCCGAAGAAAACTTTTAATTATGGGGGAACATCGAGTTATGAAATTAATTATAAAATATAATAGTACAACCTGTATCGCATCCTGTGATTATAAAAGCTGGACCAAATTATGAGCCCGGGTAGCTCAGTCGGTAGAGCATTGGACTTTTAATCCAAGGGTCCAGGGTTCAAGTCCCTGCTCGGGCGGAAATATATTTTTATATTTAATTTTATACAGCCTAGATTTATTTATATATGAAAACCCAGATTAGAAGTTAGTCCAATATTTGGAAACATGATCAACATTTTTAATTGACTAACAGAAAATATTCAAAATCTGAAATTAAAGAATATTTGGCAAATTGTTGCCAAAAACCTTTCCACAAATTTAGATATTACTCCCGATATTGCTTATCAGCCCGGGTAGCTCAGTCGGTAGAGCATTGGACTTTTAATTTAAGGGTCCAGGGTTCAAGTCCCTGCTCGGGCGTATGGAGATATTTTATATACAGAAGTTACTTTGTGAAAGATAAATAAGAATGGAACTGCAGAATCATTGTTAAAATATTATGGAAACTCTTTGCATATCGAGATATCAATGGTAGTCTTGGGCAATTTCGTTCAGTAAAGCGATCGAACGAACTTGGTAATTGAACTAGGTCGTTCACCTCGTACAATTGGTATTGCATTTAAGCTGCCAGTTCCATCAGCCGCAAAGGATGATGGCCTTTCCCAATCATTCGAAGACCTTGACTATCTATTTTCTGCACTCCGTTATAATTGGCTCCACATTTGTTTTAACTGCAGTTGTTGGTTCGGAAACCTGAGCCACTTCTTCTGGGGTTTCCAGCTCCCTTCTACGGGCTGTCTTTGGGAGTCAATTAAAGCAAATGGCTGCTATCCTTTTAAATGTGGCTTCAGATTATTTATTGTCCCCGTAGCTATGCTTAAACATTACTGAGGTATTTGCATTTGGTCTTTTGAACACCGCAATTGACTAATTTTCCGAGTGCCTTTTTTCAATTTATCACATTTTACATGAAGTTGATCTTTTTTGACGCATTTCAGTTGGTCAAAGCCAGAGCAACCCTGAACGACACTGAAGGTGTAAAACAAAATTCTGTTCAGTGATCGACGACGTTTTGTAAATAAAATCGTTCATAAACGACAGTAATATACATTGAACTATGTCGTCCATTCGTTCAGTGGACTGTCTCGTCCAATGATGACGACGACAATTGCATTAAATATAGTCGAAAAAATATTCGATGGAAGAATGGACGTCTACCAGTGATATCTTCAAAAAGTTCAATATTAATAATTATTTCCTATTTCCCAATATAAAAAATGGTACGTTGAAACACGAACCTGCTCAAATCAATTTCCATTTTGTGAACCTTCAAAAATATTGTTTTGTGTTTTATTTGAAAAGTCAGGGTAGATACTTTTTCCCGTAAACAGAAACCCTACTCATAGCATTACCTACTTCAAGGAGGTATACATTTAAGAGGTCATAGAAGGAAATGGTTAATCGGAAGGAAGGAAGAAAATTGTAAGCTTTAAAATCCTCCTACTCTTCCATTTTGTGAAGTTTATATTTCCACAAATTTTAATGAGTCATTTAATCGACCGATCTTTCATTTACCATCGATTTTGTGCCTTCCATTATTAAAGTAGGTTTTTTTCTAATCCGATTACTATATTTGGTAGCCCGGGTAGCTCAGTCGGTAGAGCATTGGACTTTTAATCCAAGGGTCCAGGGTTCAAGTCCCTGCTCGGGCGATATTACTAATTTTGCAATTGCCATCACCTAGGCACACCACCCTCCAACATCTCAACGTGATTATAATTCATTCAATTGATAACTTCAATGAGAATTATACTTCATCTAAATTGCACTGAAGTTATGAATTACCCACGGGAAAGTGATAAGAGAAGGATAAAAGTCCTTAAATCCTATAAAATCTGCATCGGCCGGGAATCGAACCCGGACCGTCCGCGTGGGAGGCGAACATTCTACCATTAAACCACCGATGCTTCGAACGGTTCGGCATCGATAAAAATTTTTCAATTATTTTTCGCAAACCATAAAGCAAATTAGTGAAAGGCTTTCTATATTTAGAAAGAATGTGCGCTGGCCAAAGAGAAATATTAGCAAAGCAAGCACACAAGTGCTTTTTTTCGCTTTCGATTCTTCTTAGTATTATGCTAGAGAGGGTGAGAATAAGTGACCAACAAAAGAACAACAACCACACGATAATAATCTTTTGTGTGAAATCACAAACATATTGTGACATATCTACATATTGCCAATATTCTAGTGAAAGGGATTGTCATGTGCAGTCATATTATGGCCAAATAAGTGACACTAATTCTGTCAGAGGTCATTGTTAATAGAAAGACGATGAGAAAATATTATATGTTGAAATACAAAGGAGGTTATTATAGGGTATCAGATATATCCACGAAAAATAAACAATTTTATACAAGTCATCGGTTCTAATTTTGGTGCGCTGGTGTAAAATAAAATTTTCTCTGTTACAAAAAAAAAAAAAAATATTTTCGGAGGGACCCTGCCTACACTGCATTGTTTGTAAAAATTGTTTATATAGTTCCAAAAAATATTTCGTTTTGATTTTTCTTCAATATCACTAATACTCCATATCCGATTCCAAGTACCTCACCTCCCCAACTAGTTTTCACATATCATGTTACACATTTGCAAAAAAATATAACACTCAACAATTATTTTTTTAAATTCAATGACAGCAATTAAAGAAAAGCTACAATTAATTTATTAAATATGCATTTGAGACCTCATAAAGTTGATGTGTAATCACCTTCCAACGGCATAGACTTAACATTCTTGACAGATTATTATTTTGAATAATATGTGCGAACGGTACGACGACGAACTTGCTCTCAGAAACAGTGAAGGCGTCTGTCGTAGAGGTGTTAAGAATATCATTTAAGCTGATTTGTTTACTAACAATGCATTTTTATTAATGAATTAAAAAAAACAACGAGACAATTTTTATGAAATATTATCGTAATTAAAAAATATATTTATTTGCATTTCCTCATGTCTATTTTGTTTCTTTTTGCAGTGAAAAAATTGAACGTTTCATTGATGACAATAAGGCGCTGATGCGACGAATGTATGGTGATTTTGAAATGAACATGGACGATGGTGGCCCACGGCAACAGACGAAGAAGCGTAGGAGGCGTTTTATTGATGAACCCGATATTTTCCTACCACCTGGTGCATATCCTTCATTTGTGCCCGATGATGAGGTCGAACCACATGACGAGGAACATGGTGAAAGTTATTTTGGCAAGCTGCGTAATAAACGTCAGGCTGAGAATCAGGGAAATCGTAACAATAATCAGGGTAATCGAAATGCCAAGCAGACGGGACCGAGGAGTGGTCAACAGGCTTCGCCGACAGGAAGGTAAGTTAAAATTGGCACATTTTTATACCCTTTATCATAAGGTGGTCTTTTCACTTGCAAACACATAGAAAAATCGTCGGAGACCCACAAAGTATATACAGTGAGTCGCAGTAAAAAGTATCCACTTGATTTTTTGTAATAAAAATGCCATAAGTGCATGTTAATCAAGGAATTAATTGTTTTTGGTTAATACTTAGTATGATAGCCCTTGTTATCCTTTCCAGCTTTTAACCATGCCGGCAGAGAGTTGGCAGGTCTGAATTCTCCTTGTAAAGCATTTTTAAAACTAGGTGTGCTTGTTCAAAGTCCTCTATAGGATTCAAATCCGACTATTGAGGAGTTGTTTGAATCACTTTTGGAAAATTATAAGGCATCCATTCTCGAACGATCTGGGATTTGTGTTAAGGGTCGTTCCATTTTATTTTAGCTAGGTTGTGACAGAACATTTGTTCCATAAACCGAGCTTATGAAAGATTTCCAGGCGCGTCGGCCTTTAAATTTGAAAGACCATGTTCCGAGATGTTGTCTTCCACTTTATCTTTACATCGAATTCGTGGTCTTTTCCTTCTGCGTGAACTATCAGTTGCCTCGCTTTTATATGCCTTTTGAGATGGAGCATCCTCATTCATTCTCACGACATGACTTAGCCAACGTAGTCGTCGTACTTCGATACGTCTGATTATGTCGGTGTCCACGAATAAATGGTACAACTCATGGTTCATTCGACATCGATATTCATAGATCTTTCGGATCGGATGTTTCTAAATTGCTTACATAGACCATAGTAGCATCTGCTGGCCAACACTATCCTTCTCCAAAACTGATGTCATTAGTTTTATTTATGGCGGTACCGAGGTATATAAAATTTTTGACTACCTCGAAGCTGTAGTTTTGAAGATTTGCAGCTGGTTAAAAAGGTCACACGAGTGGCTGTCACCTTCATTGAACTCCCGATCGGCATTAAAAGGATCCGAGAGGACCTTTCGTACTTTAACTGCTGATCTTATGACAGTTAAAGTTATCTTGCATAGCTGTATTAATTTTGCAGGAATGCCGAACGTAGACATGACTTTAAACACCTCTGAACTGATAGGGTTGTCGAATGCGGCTTTATAGTCGACGAATATCTGGAATGTGTCGATGTATTTTTCGTGGGTCTTTTCCAGAGTGAAAATCTGGTCAATGGTGGTGACCAGCATCTGGCCACCAGTGTTGAATAGTTCGGCTGGTAACCCATCGGCTCCTACTGCTTTATTGTTCTTGAGCCGATTAATTGCTTTTATGACCTCATCTTGGCTAGGTATAAACTCTAACCATCATCTCTTATTGTTTCTGGGGTATCTTCTTCAACGCCACTATTTGGTACCAGAAGCTTTGCAAAATGCTACTTCCAGATCCTCAACACTCTGCCTGTATTTGTCACCAGGTTTCCTTCTTCATCTCTACAGGAGGATGTGCCAGCACCAAATCATTTGGTTTGCTCCCGCTCACGTTTTTCTTATTCGTCCTTTTTGTCTAAAAATACGTTTCTCCTCTCTCCTTTTCTGTCGATAATTCTCTTTCGTATTACGTGTTGGTATTGTCTGCATGGTTGCCCTATACGCTGCGCTTTTTTCACACATCATTAGCATCACGACACTCCAATTCTTTGCCATTGTGCTTCTATATTATTATCGGGACAAGGAGTGCTTTCGTGGTCCGAGTCGATATTCGCTCCTCGGGTCGATCGAACGTCTAAAACACTGGATGACTGCCTTCCGTCTATCACAACATGCTCGATTTGATTTATCGTTGTTTGATCGGGAAAAATCCAGGTTGTTGAATCCTTTATATGTTTCTTTGTTATAAAAAAAACCGCCACCACCAAACACACACAAGATACCTTGTTCACTCTCTTTGATATGAAACCAGTATTTAAAGTTTTATGAATTGTATTCATAAAATGCGGAAATCAGGACATTGGCAACACATTCTGAACACTATTCATATAATATACGAATTATTTTTATTCTGTCTTCCTTTTCAATTAGTTTAAGTTCTTGTATTATATTTAGTTACCTTGAATCTCGGATGGTTACAACGGCATCACATTTCAAATAAGTCCAGTTCTACCATAGTTCATTTAATTTTCTATTTTTTTTTTCCTCTTTACAGATTGGATGCCTGTGAATCGAAAGTGGAAATTGTCACACCCTATTGGGCCTCAAATTCTGCTGGCAAAATTAGGGCCATAGTAAATACGCAGCATTTTGAACAAGCCATACATCAAGAGATATGCTCGTAAGTATAAAAATCCAGTATATAAAATATATTAAAATTTAAAATTTTTAATTTTTTCTAATTCTAAATAATTTTATTAATGCTCCTCTCCCCACAGAAAAGCCCACACACACCGTTGCATTGGTGAATGTGGCTGTGAGCAAAAATACAAATGGCATCGTCTGCTGGCCTATGATCCGGATAATGATTGTAAGGGAATCTTTATGGATTGGTTCCTGTTCCCATCATGCTGTGTATGCAGATGTAATCCTTAAGGTGAACGTGCGCACCCAAACAAAATTTTTGATAGACTTTAGTAAAGAAAAATATAACCTTAAAAAGGAAAACATTTTATATATTTTGTTTGTTAAGTTTACTTTTAAGTTTATTTTCCTTTGATAAATTAGAAGTATATTTTTAAATGTTTAATATAATTAGATTTTTTTGTTTCATATCCTACATCACTATAACAATAATATTGATTCGGTAAATTTTAATAGATAGGTTGAAATAGTCGTTGGTTTTAAAGATGGGTTTAGTACAAACCACTACACATTGTGTGGTACAATAAGGTCCCTATGGTAAGGAATATGAATATATCGACCAATATAATGGAAAATTGTTGCAAAAATAATTTAAGGGAACCCCCCCATTCACGATTTTTTTTCAAGATTTTCAATGGGCTGGTAAATCAAAACCAATGCTTGTTAAGGTTTGTAACTTAACACATATATACTTGAAGATTTAAATTAGAAGAAAAAAAAAATAATTTACACAAAATGTTTGTTATTGTTTTGTTGTTGTTTTTTGTAATTAAAGTAAAGTCCTTATTTTTGATGGCGGGCATGATAACTCCTCACTGAAACATCGGAATCCGAAAATTCCAACGGTGTTAGAAGGAGTACATGTCTGGCTCTCGTATGAACTAGGATTATTGACTTTGCTCCAAAATTAACAAAATGGTGGACATTTGAAAAAATATTTTTGGAAAATCGCCGATTTTTTACCAAAACCCAAGTTAAAAAATAAGGAAGATCTTCACCGATTGGCTTTATCCTAGTTCATACGATAGCTATACACTCACAGAAAAACGTGTAAAAATTTGAAGTCGATTGGGTTATTAGTTTTTGAGTTATCGTGCCCGCCATTCGCAACAAAATGTTTAGAGAAAAACGTGTTTAAAGTTTGAGAAGGCTTTCAGCCCTTGATGCTGACACAATAAATCGGCTATATCTTCAATAGTTCTTGAGATTTGCATTTGAAATTTTGTAAGGACATTCTTTAATTAGTGTAGATTCGAATTATATCAACAAAATTTTCGACCCCGAGAATGGGGGGTCCCCTTAAGTCGAGAGGAATACAAAACAAGGATCTAGGGTTGCAAGATGTTTAGTTAAAAAAAGTTTAAAAAAATACCAAAATGTATTCAAAAATTATTTTTATTAATTAAAAAAAACCCTGATTGAACAATGATTTGAAGATTCTGGACTATTGAAATCAATATTTCTACGAATTTTCAAAAAAAAGTCCCCTACCATCAGTGACCCTCATTCCGAATTTGAGTTGCCGGACAATCCATTTGCTACCTTATATAAAAATTTCCAAACATCTGGTTTCGATTTTAAAGAGTAGATAAATTAGAAATTGTTCTGGGCAGATTCTGTTCTTTTAAATTGATTTCACCTCTGAACCCAAGGGCCGATTTAAGGCATTTTTAATTTATATATTTTGCATCAGTCAATTTATATATTCTCCAATGTTGCAAATGTCTGATATAATAAATTCTATAAGATGTTTTGAAATAGTCAGGGACAGCTGCGATAGAAAAAAATCATTTGCAATCCAAATTACCAATCATCCACGTTTTTGGGTGTGTAGTGGTGTAGGGTACCTATGGCCAGTTTCATTGCCTATGGCCTAATTTTTATTTTTATTTTTTTCCTATTTTGTTGATTATAAGAAACGTGCCAAGATGGAAATGCAAATATTTCCAACTAAAATGCCGTGCCAATTAAAATCATTTTAATGACTAATAATATATACGCGATGGAAAATCCCACACGACGATAACTATCATAAGTGGACAATATCTTATAAGCGAACCATAAATAATAAAATATAAACATAAATAAAAATTGTGCTATTTTTAATATGAAGGTCCCTTATGAAAGGTTAAAAAAAAACATTTTAGTGCTATACACAACAGAATTATTTACAAAAAATTTATAAAAAATGTCCCTTAAAAGAATAATACAACAATCCTTTGCTCTCCTAATAAAAAAAATTAATATTAGTAATTAATATAACTCTAAAGAAAATATATATTTAGTTAAATTGTTTGTTATAAAATTACATATAATTAATAATAAATTAATTTTAAGTATAACAACACATGATGACACAAACATTACCAATTCACAAGCATTTACATTTTAAGTTTTTTCTAGCATTAGCATTTTTCTGTTTATTAATTAAGTAAACGTTCGAACGTACGTACACACATGCACACCTCTTTGCTGAATAAAAAACAACCACAACAAAATAACAGCCTGTTTTTGTAAAATTCTAAACGAACGAATTCGAGTGACTTACGACCAAACCTTTGTTTATGTAAACAAATATTTTTTGATTCAAAACAAAAATAAATGACATATTTTTCAAAACCAAGGAGTTTGGTCGTAAGTCACTCGAATTCGTTCGTTTAGAATTTTACAAAAACAGGCTGTAAATTTATGATTACAAATAAATATTTAGAAATTAGTTTTTTTTCTTTTATTAAACTAGAACAATTCTAGCCGTAAGTGTTCAAATACATTATCATGCAAGGTTCTGACAAGGCCCGGGTAGCTCAGTCGGTAGAGCATTGGACTTTTAATCCAAGGGTCCAGGGTTCAAGTCCCTGCTCGGGCGATTCGGCTTTTTTCGTATTTTTTCTCCGAAATGTACAAAAATTAAGGGGGACATTTTTTTGGAAAATTTAAACATTAAAAATTAAATAGGCTACGATTCACACATTTCGCCACAAATTAAATTTTATATTCATTGATTTTTTTTCAATAATTTATTTTTCATTAAAAATCAGAAAAAGTCAATTGCATCGGCCGGGAATCGAACCCGGGCCGCCCGCGTGGCAGGCGAGCATTCTACCACTGAACCACCGATGCTTGATAAACATTGGCTCACAAATAACGGTTTTGCAAAGGGTTTATAGTTATTTACTTCCGCTATGTGTACAGTATATTTTATTTGATACGTTTACAGTGTTTGGATGTCAGTGTACAGTAACTATACGTTAGAATTCAACCACGAGGTTTGAATTGAATTCAACATTTTTAATGTAATCGAGCCCTTGATAATTCTTAATTCTATGAAAAAATATGTTTAAAATTACAGACACTACAGATAGAAAACGGGATATTTCTGTGGGTCTACTTTAGAACATTGAACTATGTTGAATAATTTCTGTTTTTCGTTCATCCGGAAAGCGGTATTCCAAATTATAACCACCTCGATTTATGCGGGGCTATACCTAAACTTGGAACAAAATAGAAAATTTCCTGTGTTTTACCCTCCAATATCCCGGTGTAATATATTACAGCTATTACAATTAGAAAATGTGACAAAATCATTAAAAATATGGACAATGGGACGTTACCCTTATATGGGGTTATATATAAAAACATAATGCGGCTAAAACGTTCTAAATACCCAAAATTACTCGGTACCCTTATGAGGATTTGAAATCTCATTCGAACCTGAAAAAAAAAACAAATTAGAACCAATTCGGTTGAAAAACGTGCCTAAACCCCTCAAAATACCAAATATTGAAGAGTAAAGTAATGTAAGGGGCTAACCGTAACTTTCGATCAGTATTGATAATTTTTGGTGTGGAGATTTTCTACTCAATGAGAACTCAAAATATAAGATTACAGTCATGGACATGGCAAAATCGACATAGAATTTTATTCTGGTCAAGATAATATGTATTTATGGGGGCTCAGGTGAATATTTCGAGATGTTGCAAACGGAATGACAAATTTATTACAAACTTCAAATTGGGGTGGAGACTATATAAAGTGTTAAGAAAGGACGTATTACTTTTGATCCGTAGATGTGTTGTAAGGCAAGTCGTTAAAAAATGGTCCTATAGGTACATAAAGTTGTACCATGTGTACTCTGAGGATATGTCTGAATGTTGTGGTATCGAAATTTCGGGCAATACATTTACGAAAATTGTTTTAATGGTCTTATCAAACAAATAAAAGAGGGAAAGATTTCGAAATTTGATTTGAATTTGAGGATCATTCTTCAGTGATTTATTTTTTGAAAACTTTTTTGCCAAAAAAAAACCCCTTTGTAAATGAAGAAAACTGCAGTCGTTTTCGTTTTTGCAAAAAAAAAAAAAATAAAATAAAATAAATAAACTGAACAATAAATTCGATCTTGATCCAGAATGAAGAAATTTTCAGTTTTTACCTTTTTTAACAAGCCCCATTTACTGATCGACACATAATCAGGAAATAAAAACATACATTATTTTTGATTACTTGTTATCTGAATTTCCAGTCGGAGAAGTGTTATATCAGCAAAAATACTTTCAATTTAGTAAGGCTAATGAAGTTTGGATTGCTCTTGTGTAGGCGCATCTTTAAATCCTCTGTATAAGCATCGGTGGTTCAGTGGTAGAATGCTCGCCTGCCACGCGGGCGGCCCGGGTTCGATTCCCGGCCGATGCAATCCTTTTTTACACAGGCATGGGAATATTTCTAATAAAACATTGGGTACATGACAAATTAATTATAAAAAATAATAAAGCCTAGGTAGACGACAGCCTTAATTCGAATTAATTTGTACATTATCCCAGTTTTTATGTGTTGTTAATGCACAAAACAAAACTGACTTTAACAAATTTTAATATGGCAATGCCGAAATCAATTAACTGTAGTCAAATTACAGTAAAAACTCGCTAATCCGGATAATTGATTGCAGACCCCAATCCGGATTACCGAGATTTCCGGATTATCGAGTTTTATTAATTGGTTTAAATTTATATTAATTTGGTGATAATTTAATTGTTTTTATTAAAAATGAAAATTATTCATTTCAAAAATATGAACTTTGAATATAATAGGTACCATTTTCAATTAAATTTGCAACGATTTTTTTTTATTAAAATAAAAAGTAACGTATCTTTACAATCCGGATTTTTGAGTCAAATAGGTCAATCAATCCGGATTATAGGATACGCAATGGGTTGTGAAATGCAGTCCGGATTACCGAATAATCCGGATTGTCGAAGTCCGGATTATCAAGTTTATACTGTAGTTTACTTTTATAAAAAGAAGAAACAAAGGCAAAATCATAAAAGGCTATGACTTTAAGACATTTTATCGATGTAAATATACATCATGTCAAAAAGGCATGGTAAGTTTTTTTTTCAAATTTACAAGTTGATTGTCGGAGTATAATTCAATTTTCAGCATTTTCATTTATATTCGTGAATTTTGTAAAGCAAAATTACGAAAAAAAAATTCGAGCCGCCCGAGCAGGGACTTGAACCCTGGACCCTTGGATTAAAAGTCCAATGCTCTACCGACTGAGCTACCCGGGCTATACTATGCCATTATCCAAAAGCCGTTATGAATCAGATGGATAATACACCTCAGCCATGGTGAGTTATATTCAGAAGCAGAAGGTGTGTAAACTGTAATAACTCGGTTCGTGCCTAGGATAATCTATTGAAATATGTGGCAATATTTGTGTGGTATACGTTTAGGCTGTTATGACACAATGCCTAATGTGGTTGAAAGAAATTATGAAATAATGTGGTTGAAAAGGTCTACTAACAAATTTATTTACGTTTTAATTTTTATGGTCGTGGTTTTAAAATATTCATTTAGAATTAAATATTCACACATTATTGTGTATTGTTTCAATATAAAATAAGTTGTTGTAATAAAAACAAAAAAGTTACCTGTTTCCGCCCGGGATCGAACCGGGGGCCTTCCGCGTGTTAGGCGGATGTGATAACCACTACACCACGGAAACATATAGGGAGTGCCGTTGTGGTTAGTGGTGTAGTATTATGTGGGGCATTTTTGTAGGCCCACATGTTTTTCTTACGTTGAACGATGTGTTGCCACGCTAGTTCATCCAAATTGAAATGCTTTAAATTAGGTATTCTATTTTTATTAACATTAAATATGTCACGTTGAAAGTGACACATGAGTGTCACTTATCATTATCGAAAAACTTAAAATATGTTAATAGTGAACTCAAATTAATGTGCTATGAATGTAGGGTCCACTTCATCATAAACAAAATCATATTTAAAGAAGATACATTTTAAAGTTTAAAAATGAAAAATTGACATATAGGATGTCACTGCAGTACTGGTAAAAAAGGGCGTTCGAAAAATTCGGAAAGACGTCATGCACTATGTGTGTTCCCTCTATTTTTTTTTTTTATGCAAAATGGTCACCAATCATTGGTTACTTCGTCCCAATTGAGGTTAATACAGCGAAAATATCTACAAATCCACGATTTAAAATGGTAGGGTAGCAAGAAAGTTACCATTAAAGAGGTTGGCCCGTCAATAACAAAATATCTTGATTCGGATTCGGCTCGAAGTAATTTCCAAAACAAAATAAATTATTCGTTAGAAATGGATTCAGCTTTAATTAAAAAAAAAAACTATAAAAACAAATTGACCTAACTAACTTCTTATATCCTTCACCAGGTGGTTTGCATGAAATTACCTTAAATAGGTTGAGACCTTTACATGGGAACTAGGTCATTGTAAATTGTTATGTTTTGAGAAATTAAATACCTAGTTATAAGACACTCATATGGAAGAAATGGTATAGGCACTTCCAGCGAAAATTAAGCGGGGACAATATATGGAGTAGATTAAAACATAAAATGTGTAATACCGAATTGCATCCACTTCGGTGGGAAAGATCGGTTAAAACCTTTAACATAACGAATATGAAGTGGGTCCTTTTTATATGAGGCCTATGCCAAAATATGAACTTACATCGAACATCTTCTGCAAATATATTTGTCACTCTAAAGGAACCCGTAATAAAAAATTACAGCCACATTGGTAGCGAAATATACCTAAACCTTTAAACGATTAGGCAATACTGTTAAAAAAACGTGGATTGATATCTCCAATTTTCAATACCTATTATAGTAGTAATTGCTAGCTTTATCGTCAGTTTAAACGACAGGAGGACATGTCTAAATCGCCATAGAATTTTATTTAGAATCAGAATATACATACATCGTTGTGTCTCCGATGCATATTTCTATATATAAATATAAATCGGGTCTTAACAAATCAAAATCGACATTCTCTATAGTCCTTGAAAAAATATTTTGAAAAAGTATACGAAAAATATTGAAAAAATCTACGCCTGTTATAGTTCGTAAAAAATATTTGAAAAAATTCCACGGTTGTTATAGTTTTAGAAATAGTTTCGGTAAAAATCGACTCTTATTTATAGTTACGAAAATAATTTCGCCTATTATATTCCCTGACAAAAATCTACGCCTGGTATAGTCTTCAATAATATTTTACAGAAATCTATGCCTGTTAAAGTTATTAAAAATATTTATAAAAATCTAAGCCTGTTAAAGACCTGGAAGAAAAATTTTGAAAAGATTTATAGTCGAAAAAATAATGCATAAAAAGTCCACGCTTATTAGGCTTATAGTCCTTGAGTATTGTTTTTAAATCCACGCTTATTTGGCTTATTAATCATTGAAAAATATTCATTAAAAAATCCGCGCTTATTTGGCTTATAGCCCTTGAAAAAATATTTTATAAAAAATCCACGCTTAATTGGCTTATAATCGGAGAAAAAATATTTTATAAAAAATTCACGATTAATTGGCTTATAATCGGAGAAAAAATATTTTATAAAAAATTCAAAAATATTTTATAAAAATTAGCTTATAGTCCTTGAAAAAATATTCTTTAAAAAAATTCACTTTTAATTGGCTTAAAGTCGTTGGAAAAGTATTCTTTAGAAATACCCACGCTTAATTAACATCGCCCTTTTCCACTATTACCGATTCTCCCTAAGAAAATCGTATGTATATGAAAAACATGTATCAACTTTTCGCGAACTGAACGTTTATAAAATTTCAATTTGATGGCTACCCTCAAAGTGCATAGAAATTTACAATTTGTCATAAAATATTTACGAGAAGATATTAGCTTAATATATTATTCACATTAACTATTATTATGCCACAAAACTATTCATGAAGAAGAGTTAATGTCAATCTTAATATTTTCTTTGACCTTGAAGAGAAAATAGAAAAACACATTATTGACTACAGGCAACCACGGTTAAAATTAATATGACATTATTGTTGATATTATGTACAAAATTGTTTAGTTATAGTTAATGGAAACAGAAAGTAGCAACCATTTTCATTCTTAAAAATTACAATTTTTTTAAATTAAATTCCAAAAAATTACACTTATGTACAGTTGTCTGTACAACGCAACTATAAACTCTAAAAACAGACATGGCATTAAACTCATTGTCAAAGTCATGGTTAATGTCAAATCAGTAACTACATTATCGGCTTTTCTTATTACCCACCACTAATGTACGGATGATGGCGATGACAAATGCCAGAATGGCAATGACTTGGTGACACAAGGCGACGCAATGTAGCATTCAGCAAGGCCACAAAAGAAAATTATAGAAAAAAATTACAATTGCAGCATCCGACGACAATGGAAAAACTGATTTTCCATAGATTTCAAATTCAGTTACTCCGCCATGCAGTGGCGAAAACAGGAAATAGACAATAGAGTGCTTAGCGTTTATCTCTGTGATGACAGCCGCATGAAACAACGGTATGGAAGATAAACTCTTAAATGTGAAAATTGCCTATAAATCTTATCGGATTTTTGGAAAGTGTGTGTGTATGTGCGGGAGTTTTTTTTCATAAGGACACGCGTCAACCAGGTTACATCAAAAATTTGCTTCACATTGTATTTAACTTCCCCCAAAAAATAATCATCGAATGCTCTTAAATCTTCCAATTCATTTTGATTGTGCATTTCATGTGCACCAGTAGCTTGATTTAACTTCCATACTCTTTTATCCCATCTTTGGGACAATAATTTGTTCGTTTTCATATCGTCCTTTTGACTGGTTTGTGGTGATGATGTTACTGCTGCTGTTGCCGATATTCTTATCAACAATAAACGGCTTTTAACGTGTGTCTGTGGTGCTAATGTCCTAGGTCTTTTCGGTGTGGTGATGGTGGTGTGACCAGTGCATTTAATAGCATTATCGTCTAGTTTTATGAGTTTTCAATAATATACATACAAATAACCGATTATAGTCTTTTTGCACAGTGCATTTTTTGAAATCCCTTAAAAAAATATTCTAAAAATGCAATCCAGGTTTAAGGGTAGAATACTCCTTAAAAATGGAAAAATCGGTTCAGGTTGTTAATATTCTTGAAAAAATCTGAAAAAGTCCTTGAAAAAATATCTTAAAGGTATCCTTATTTCAAGCTGAGGAAGTCCTTGAAAACTATCTTAAACAAATCTTCAAGCTGAGATAGTCCTTGAAAAATATCTTAAACAAATCTTGAGGATGAAATAGTCCTTGACATTTTTTTCTTCAAAAATCCACGCTTCCTTGGCTTATAGTCCTTGAAAAATATTCTTAAAAAATCCACGCTTCCTTGGCTTATAGTCCTTGAAAAAATATTCTTAAAAAATCCACGCTTCTTTGGCTTAAAGTCCTTGAAAAAATGTCTTTAAAAATCCATGCTCCTTTGGCTTATAGTCCTTGAAAAATTTGCTTTAAAAGTCAACGCTCCTTGAAAATTTTTCTTTAAAATCCACCCTTCCAAGTTCCTTTGGCCTATAGTCCTTGAAAAAATTTCTTTAAAAATCCACGATTATTTGGCTTATAGTCCTTGAAAAATATTCTTAAAAAATCCACACTCCTTTGGCTTATAGTCCTTCAAAAAATTCTTTAAAAATCCACACTCCTTTGACTTATAGTCCTTCAAAAAATTCTTTAAAAATCCACGCTCCTTTGGCTTATAGTCCTTGAAAAATTTGCTTTAAAAGTCAACGCTCCTTGAAAAATTTTCTTTAAAATCCACCCTTCTTTGGCTTATAGTCCTTGAAAAAATTTCTTTAAAAATCCACGCTTCTTTGGCTTATAGTCCTTGAAAAAATATTCTTAAAAAATTCACGCTTCCTTGACTTATAGTCCTTGAAAAAATATTCTTAAACAATCTACGCTTCTTTGACTTATAGTCCTTGAAAAATATTCTTAAAAAATCCATGCTTACTTGGCTTATATACCTTGAAAAAAAGTTATTTAAAAATCCACGCTCCTTTGGCTTATAGTCCTTGAAAAAATGTCTTTAAAAATCCACGCTCCTTTGGCTTATAGTCCTTGAAAAAATGTCTTTAAAAATCAAGGCTCCTTTGGCTTATAGCCCTTGAAAAACATATTTAAAAATCCGCGTCCTTTGCTTATAGTCCTTCAAAAATTCTTTTAAAATCCACACTCCTTTGGCTTATAGTCCTTAAAAAATTTTCTTTATAAATCCACACTCCTTTGCTTATACTCCTTCAAAAATTCTTTTAAAATCCACACTCCTTTGGCTTATAGTCCTTAAAAATTTTTCTTTATAAATCCACGCTCCTTTGGCTCATAGTCCTTGAAAATTTTTCTTTAAAAATCTTTGGCTTATAGTCCTTCAAAAAAATTCTTTAAAAAATCCACGCTTCTTTGGCTTATAGTCCTTCAAAAAATATTCTTTAAAAAATCCACGCCTTGGCTAGTCCTTTAAAAAATATTCTTTATGACATTCAAAAAATATTCTTTATGACATTCATATATTAAAAAAATATACCATTCTTGGAAACAATTCCATTACCACTGTATCTCCTGGACTTGCTTTATTAAATCGTATACAATGGACAATTATACGACCGACCGACCCATTGCTTAATTGCACTTTCATACTGTAATTTGTGGGCTTGACTGTTTGTTCTCGACTTCCTACTTTTATAATGTGGGCAACTAATAATAACCCACCCACAAATTGCATCCAATATTTTGTAGTGAAAGTTACACCAACACCACCCACATGCTTATTGCGTGCTCAAGTGTGTGTGCTAGCTGGAAAACGTGTACTCATGTATGTGTGTGGGAGTGTGTTTTAATGTTTTATCAGTCCGAAACCGACAGACTG